>NC_080200.1:2505239-2818394 GCF_030028045.1 Hippopotamus amphibius kiboko
GGCGGGGCGGGCACTCCGGCCAGGGAGGGCCCGAAGGAAGTGAGGGAGCCACGGAGGGATTTGAGTGAGAGCATGCCAGGTGGTGGTGGCTGGGGGGCACCGCCCGTGCAAGGGCCCTGGGGCTGGAATGGCCCCATCGCAAGGGCTGCTGGAGGGGGAGGGGAGGCCAGGAGCCGGGGAGTCCAGCCCTCCTCTCCTGCCTCCTATTTGGGAAGGAGCCTGGAGGAAGCAGGGCCCAGAGAGGGAAGCCGCCTGCCCAGCCCCAAAGCCCAGCCAGGCCTCCCCGCCCCCTCTGGCGGCCTGAGAAACCTGAGGCGGGCGGGCACCATGCCAGGGCAGGCGGGGGAGGGGCTGCCAGGCCCGCCCGCTCCGGCAGCTGCCAGCCCGCCCCGAGCCACCAGCCCAGATGGTGCCCATCTGCTGACGGTGCCGTGGGCTGGCCTCCCGTTCCCGCCTTGTTTGGTGCCAGCCTCCCAGAACGGCGCTTTGGGCAGGGGCTGGCTTGGGAAGCTTGCAGCTGCTGGAAGGGCTGCCCAGGGTGCCCAGGGAGGGGACAGAAGGAACTGGGGGGGGGAGGGGTCCCCATCCTCTCCTGGATGGACCTGGGAAACAAGAATAACGACAGAAATGATAGTAACAGCACATATCGCCGGCCCAGTGCTGAGCCCCTCCCACACCTGGTTTCATTCTCTCCACCACCCTGGGAGGGAGGGACTATTCCCTTCTCCCATGTTTCAAGGTAAGGAAACAGGCCCAGAGATGGTCGGGCACGTGCCCAAGGTCACACAGCTCCTAAGAGGTAGGGCGGAGTTAGAACCCACAGATCCTGAGCCCTCAAAACCACTAAAGGAAAAAAATGAAACACTGCTTTTGAGGTTATCAGATGGAACCCACACCCTCCCAGTTGTACAGATCATGAAAAGAGCCAGCCCGGAATACACAGTGAACAAATGAATGGATATCGGTGAGCCTTCCCAAAGTGCCTGCCCTGCCCCAGCCTGGGGGCTGGGGTCTCCATAAAGCACACCCTGGGCTCGGATGGCAGGAGAAAGGGTCTGGAGCGAGGGAGCCTGGGTCAGCCTTAGCTCTGTCCCGGGCTTGCTGTGTGGCTTAGGGCAGAGCCCTGCCCTCTCTGGTCTGGGGTTGGAGGAGAGCTGAGGCCAGGAACATAGGGCCTTGTGGGGACACAGAGAGCGGCAAGCCGGACCCTGACTGAGGATCCCGCCATCTCCTCCAGTCCCCTTTCACCTTCATCGCAGCCCTGGGGACTGTGTGGGGAGACAGAGGGTGTGTGTGGATAGGAGGGCATGTGAGAGCACCCGCTCACTTGTGGAATGGACACAATTGGTGTCCACACTTGCTCCAGGCTGTGTGAGGTGCATTCCCCTCTCTGAGCCTTAGTTTTCCCATCTGGAAAGTGGAGAAAATAAGAACTATGACCACTGCATTGACGATTGGAATGATCCCTGAACAGCATACAGGAGGCGCTTGATAAATGCTCCGTCCCTTCCCGGATCCTCTCCCCAGCCCCAGCGGCAAAGGGGGAAGAACCTCAGTGCAACCAGCAGGGGCGCCTGTGACACAGGGTGTGCCCCCGACTTGGAAGCCACCTCTCCAGGTGTCCGGGTGGTGGAGGGGTGAGGGGCTCCTGGCAGCTTGAACTCCCCCAGGGCTGGGCAGCCAGGTGGACCCGCTGTGTGTCCGTGCAGGGGAGGTGGCTGCCCCCGGGGGTGAGGTCCAGACAGCAGGTGATGATGTGTTTATAGCGGTAGGTGAGAGGCCTCTGGGCTCCTGGTTAGTGGTACCGAGGGCGCTGCCTAACCCAGCAGGTGGGAGCCCGGTGTCCGGAAGAGGTAGGGGCACAGAGTGTAGCCACCGCTCGTGAGCCATGTGACCTTGGGCAGGTGACGTCACTCTGCTCCGGGCCTCCGTTTCCTTCCCTCTGAAATGGGCGTGATACAGATGGCGCCTCCTTCGCCAGGCTGGGTGGGCTTAAGTGCGTTAATGCAGGAAGAGCGCTAGGACAGGGCCGGGCACACAGTAAGTGCTCAAAATGATTGGGCCTTAAAAAGGAAAGAGATTCTGACACCTGCTACACCGTGGATGGACCTTGAGGACGTGATGCCCAGGGAGAGAAGCCAGACACAGAAGGACAGACACTGTCTGACTCCACTCCCGGGAGGTCCCTAGAGGAGTCAGATCCAGAGAGACAGGAAGTAGATGGTGGGGGCCGGGGGCAGGGGGAGGGGGTGGGGAGCCCGTGTTTCAGGGGGACAGAGGTTCCGTTTGGGGAGATGAGAAAGTCCTGGAGACGGACGGTGGGGATCGTTGCACGACAGGGTGAGAGTACTTAGTACCACTGAGCCGTGCACTTAAAAATGGTGAAGATGGTACATTTTATGCTACTGATGCTTCACCACAATTTGAAAAATTATTTTTTGTTGGTAATAATTTGTAGATCAACTAGACTTCAATTTAAAAATGCAAAAGTAATAATAATCATAATGAATGGCGATAGTATGTTGTCTGTTACAACGCGATGGTAAATCATAAAAATAAAATGAGTGGAGGTAAAATAATCAGAGTTACTCTTATCACCGCCTATATTATTGTCACCTTTCCTGTGTTTCTAGCCCCAGCTCTGCCCTCTGGCCAGCTGGGCAACCTTGGGCAAGTTAGCGCCCATCTCTGTGCTTCTGTTTCTTCATCTGCAAAACGAACGTAGGGAGTGTCCAACGATTGGAGTTAAGATAGTATCTATGAGAAAGGAACCTCTTAGCACGGCGAGTGCTCAGAAATATCTGGCCGTTCTTTCGTGACTAGGTCCCCCTCCCCCTCGGACACCCCTGCACGGGCGCCCAGCTTGCACGTCCACACCTGCCAAGGCAGGACCCACGAGGTGCGGAGCCCGCAGAACACAGGCGGCATCTCGATGCACCTGTGGCGGCCACCCCGGCGTGGCGGGGCTGCAGTTGCCACCCTGGCTCTGTGCCCGGCGAGCCAAGGGGAGGCCGAGGGCAGCTAGGGACATCTCCGGTCCCCCCCCCCCCCGCCCCACAGACAGCTGCCAGGCCAGCCCCTCTCCCTCCAGCTGGGTGTGGGCAGGAAGTCACAGATGGTCAGAGTTGGTGAGGGACGAGGGAGGAGGGCACGTGGGAACACTGAGTGTCTTGTCCAGATCAGGAAACTGAGGCCCAGAGAGGGGCAGGGCATTGCCCAGGGCGGCCCAGTAACGGCCCTGCCTCTGGTCTGTTCTGTCCCATCTTCTGTCCCCCGCTGACTTGGATGGGTGTGAGGATGGGGGAAAAGGGCGGACAGCGGCGAGGTAGGGGGGAGGTACTCTGGTACTTCAGGGTAAATGGCTTGCAAGCCGGAAAGGGGTTTCAAGGCTGGGGGCGGGGGAAGGGGCGGAGGTGTGCTGTAGATTGCCAGAGCTGAGGTCTGCTCTGAGATCCTCCAAGGGACAAGTTCAGGAATTCCCAAGGCCTGAGTTCTAGATGCTTCAGAGCTGCTATCTTCACCATCTGACAATTCTAGAATTCTCTTGTGTGGGTTCAGAGAAGGAATATCCAGTGGAAATACAACGTGAGCCACACAGATCATTTTTCTGGTATCCACACTTAAAAGTGTAAACCTACCGGGGAAATTAATTTTAACAGCCTTTTCTCGTTAACCCAGGACATCCAAAATATTGTCATTTTGACACAGAATCAATATGAAACAATTATTGAGATGTTTCACCTTCTTTTTGGTCCTAAGTCTTTGAGATTTATCAGGTGCTCCACCCCACAACCGGCCAATGGCTGCCGTGTCAGCGCTAGAGCATCTGCGTTCTAGAGAATTCCAAGGCAGATCTCAGATCTCCCAAGTTGGGTTCTCGAGCCTGTGAGGACAGATTCTAAAACTCTCACATCAATCATCGATTATCCAATCAAGCATTGGTTTCGTCAGTATCTAGGAAGCCCTTGAGTGTGTTCGTGACCGTAGATGGCAGTTTCCAGAATTCCACATGTTGGGTTTTCACACGGCCGAGGACAGGCTCTGGAATGTTCTCGAGCTGGGTTCTGGAACATCCGGGGCAGGTTCTAGAATTTTCTGAGGCAGGGATCTAAAAATCCAGGAATTTCAGGTCAGAGTCAGGGAAGCCTGTCCTCAGACCCCGGGCGACTGAGCAGAACATTTCAGAAAAGATGCCTGCAGAGGGAGAAGGAGGTCGACTTTTGGGGGTTTTTTGAGGCTTTTTCCAGACTGTCTGAGGCAGGGGCTGCCTGCTTGGGGGCGGCCAGTGGGTGGGGGCCCCGTTGTGGGGAAAGGTGTTTGGGAGCAGTTTGTGGGGGTACATGACTGTGAGAACCTGGGACTAGGGGGCCCAGGAAGAAGAATCAGATTTTGTTTAATCCCAAGTAAATGTCTGTTGTTTATTGGATATGGGGGCATGGAATCCCACATGTATTTCCAGAGGCTCCTGTGGGGCTGTTGTGGGGACAGGGCGCTTAGTAGGTCCTTGGTAGAAGGCAGCAGCCGTAGTTGGTGATTGTGACATCTGGCAGGAGACAGGGGTTGTCTCTCTGTGTTCGGGGTGTTGGGGTGCGTTTATGGGGGAACTACAGGCATATTGAGGGCTTACTGAGTTAAATTCTCAGTAAACGTTAGGAATTATTAGTACCGTTTTGCTGCACCTTAATCCCACAAAGGTAAAGTTTATCATGAACTGCATTTGTCACATGGGAAAATTGAGGCCCAGAGACACTAACACACCAACCTGAGGTCACACAGCTGAAAGGTAGAGTCTGGATTCAAACTCAGGTCTGGCAGATCCGAGGGCCTACAACAGTCGCCTGGGAAGGGACTATATGGGGTGTGTCCAGGACCTCCCCCAGGATCCCTCCTTTGGGCCTAGAGGATTTTGGTGCTGGTGAGTGGACGCCAGGTTCAGCTGGATCAAGGAGCACCTTTGGGAGCCGCAGCCTGGCCAGGGCCCCGGTGGGAAGGGAGTTGGTTGGTTGGCCTCAAGCCCTCGATGGGGGGGAACCAGGAAGCCAAGAGATGCCGCTAAGGCCACGTGTCTCCCTCTTGGTTTCTGTCTCTGGGTCTCTGTTTCAGTCTCTTTGTCTCTCTCAGCCCCTGTCTCTGCCCAGCCCCAGTCTCTCCCAGTCTTGGCCAGTCTCCTCCCCTCACCACCCTAGGCCAGCCAGTGGGCTGCCCGGAGGCGGCAACAGCAGCTGAATGGGCCCCTTGTTCCTGACCACACCCGCCCCTTGGGGTCACCCCAGGACAAGCTCTGGCAGCCTGCTGTCTTAAAGGGCCAGCGCCCAGAGAGAGGGGAAAAGAGGGGGCCTCTTCACTCCCAAGCCCCACCCTCCAGCCTCCCAAGGACTGGTGGTGGGGGGTAGTGCTGCACCCGGACACCCCAGCCCATGTGGTCAGATGGTGGCCCCGGGGCTGTGTGTGCAGGGTGGGGCTTGGGTTTCATCTGGGACAAATTCCTTTTCTCTCGGCCGTCCTTTCCCCATCTGTATCTGCAGCTCCTTGTGCCCATCCGGGGGGCCGTTGGGCAGATGGAAGAGTATCTGGGCCAGGATTTGGTACACAGTCGGCACTGCTCTGTGCCCATGTGCACTTATGTAGCACCTGCTGCCTCGGCATCTCTTGAGCCACGTGGCATTCACCCGCTGTGTGGATGGGGCGGTTCCCCCTTCACCTTCCTCTGGGCCTGTTTATCAAATATAGAACAAGGCAAGGGTTAAGCCAGTTAATAGACTTTAAAAGGTTTTAGAGCAAGGCCCAGTGCCGAGTTTCACGCTGCACTTATTGAGCGCCAGCTGCACGCCAGGCCCTGTTGAGAAAGGTCCTGTGTGCAGCCCTGTCTTATGGAGG
The DNA here is from genome assembly GCF_030028045.1 of Hippopotamus amphibius kiboko. Taxonomy (NCBI): domain Eukaryota; kingdom Metazoa; phylum Chordata; class Mammalia; order Artiodactyla; family Hippopotamidae; genus Hippopotamus; species Hippopotamus amphibius. The sequence goes on from NC_080200.1 coordinate 2,511,117, forward strand.
AGCTGAGCGGTAAGGCTCTGGCTGAGGCTACGCAGCCCAGGCTTCACGGAGCTCTGCCACCTCCGCCCTCTGCTCGAGGTGGTGAAGCTGTAGACTGCTCGCTTGCCCTCTCTGGGCCTCAGTTTCCCCTTCAGAGCAACGGGAATGTCTAGAAGCCTTTTACTCCTCCCGCCTAGACGATGCTGTGGCTGGGAGTTCGGGACATCCCCCGGACAGGAGCTGGCCCAGAAGCCTCGAACCGGGCTGCACCTGGTGGCTTCTCTGGGTGGCCTCGGCGCTCCTGTGCCCCGGGCCGGCCCCACAGACAGCCCGGGACAGGTTGCCGCCGGATGGACAAGCCTGTTCCCTGCTTCCTTATGTAACCAGGTTATGCAAGGGCAGCTGGCCTGCTTACATAAGGGGAGGCCGGGCCAGCCCCGGCTGGGGAGGGGGAAGCTCTTAAAGGGGCTGGTGTCCCCCGAGTCTCCCCTCCAGGGCCCTGTGCCGACCCCGGGAGGGGAGCCTTATACGCTCTGGCCGATGCTGTCCTCATCAGTGCCGTCCGAGCCGTCGTTATTATTATTGCCATTGATGTTGTTTGCCGTCAGTCTTCTTTCCCAGGAGGCACAGAGCCTCCTCTGCTGCTGACCCTCGGCCAGGCCCGTCTCTCCCTGAGCCTCAGCTTCCCCATCCGGGCCGGGGAGGCAGGCAGTGGGGCATCACGGGGCATAACGGGGGTGCGGGTCCCGCCGCCTGCTCGCTGTGTGACCTCAGGCAAATGGCAACCCTCTCTGGGCCTCCGTGTCCCCATCCGTAAAATATGCTTGCCTCTCGGGATTGCTGAGGGGGGAGTGGGTTCAGATAAGCGGAGGGTGAAGGCGGCATCGAGCGTGCACACACTCAGCCAGTACAACTTCTTGGTAGTCAATAAATATTTATTAAGCGCTTACTGGGTGCCAAGCCCTGTACCGCGAACAGGACAGACAAAAGTCCAGCCCCTGTGGGACTCACAGTCTGGTGGGGGAGATGGACAAAGAACACGTTCGTGATGAGGGCTGCTGGGAAAAATAAAGAAAGGCGAGGAATGGAGTGATGGGCTCTCTGGGGAGGGACTGGCTGAGGACTTGACATCTGCACTGAGACCTGAGGGGTGGAGAGGAACCAGTTGTGCAAAGAACTGGGGGAAGGGCACCGTAGGCAGAGGGCACAGCCTGTGCAAAGGCCCTGGGGCAGGACCATGCCTGGAGTGTTGGAGGAACAGCCAGGTGGCCTTTGGGGCTGGAGCAGAGTGAGGGAGGGGGAGAGAGGGAGGAGGGGAGGGCGGGGAGGGGACGGGGCAGGTAATGCAGGGCCTTGTGAGCTGTGGGGAGGACTCCGGCTTTTACCCCAGGGAGGCGGGAGCCTGGAGGGCTGTGGGCAGAGCCGGGGCGGGGCCTGACTTGGGTGCTCACGGGCGCCCTCTGGCCACTGTGGGGAGGACAGACAGTGGGGAGTGAGGGTGGGACTTGAGAGACCAGGGCTGAGGCCACCACACTGGTTCAGGCTCAGGAGGGTGACCGTGGGGGCCAGCCAAGCAGAGGCAGGTTCCAGGCTGATTCCAGAAGCGTGAGAATTCAGGGGCAGCGGCCAGCCTGGGCGGAGCAGGACAGTGCACGTTGGTCACCTGGATCACGCGGCCCCTTCGGAGGCTGGTGCTGGCCCTCCTGCCCACTGCCCACTGCCTGGACCTGGGCAGGGAAAGGAAGGGCCGGCAAGGGCAGGGCCCCCGGACATGCCCAGGGCCTCTCCTGGAGTCAGGACGTTGTTTGCGGGCAAGCTGGGGTAGGGCTCTGGTTCTGTGCGTGGCCCGCGGGGCTCTGGGCGAGCTGGGTGGGTAACTGCCGGGTGCCCAGCCCCAACCTGGGTGTTCCACCTGCAAGGCTGCGTTGTTCCCGTTTTTATTCCCGATCTTGCCAGCGAGCTTGGGCCGGCATCTGCCCTGCCCTGTGCCTCAGTTTCCTCGTCTGTGAAACGGGAATAATTGTCTGTAACTGCTCAGCAGGTTCTAGGAGCACCGGCACACAGTAGGCGCCAATTCAGTGATCTGCAGCAGTAGTGCAGGAGGTTTGGGAGGAGGGGAGCCCCCTGGCACGCGAGGCGGGCACCATACTCACTGAGATGGGCCACTGGGCCAACTAATGGCCTCCCCCGTCTGAGCCCCTGTTTTGTCCCTGTAAAATGGGACCACAGCCAAAGAACCCCCGTGACACCTGGTCAAAGGCCAGCACAGAAAGGCATCTAGGCTGTTACATGCTGTCCCAGCCCAGTGTAACACCTGGGGAAACGGAGGCCCAGAGAGAACCGGCGGCTTAGCCTGGAGTCACGCAGCCAGTTGAGCAAGGAGATGGCCCTGGAACAGGTGGCCTGGCTCCAAGCCATTCTGAGGGCCTCAGTTTCCGAATCCATGAAGTGGACACACTGCTGGGGTCAGTAGGAATTACTGGACACCCGGGAAGAGGCTTCAAGGGTTTACCTGGCCAGCCTGAGATTCTGCCTGGACACCTTCCTCCTGGGGTACTGGGGTGACATATGGGGGGTCTTTGGTCTCCACCCTCACCTCCCCACCCAGTTCCCCTTAGGTGCTGGCTGAGGAGGAGATTCCTGGAGGCTCCTGGGTTAGCGGAGGCCCTCTGGCCAAGGAGGAATGGTAGGAGCCAAGGCCCTCTGCCCGGAAACTGTAGCCCTGTCTGTCTGGTTGGAGCAAGCCTGTCCTCCTCTGCCCTGTAAAAGGGCTGGAGCTGGACTGTCTGGCCCACCGCAGACAGGCAGGGCTGTCTGTCTGTCTTTGCTGCACACCCACCGTGCACCCGCCCAGCCTCTGCCAGATTCAGACACATTCAGTGAGGCAGCAGGTGGTGCGGCCAAGTCTCTCTGCATGGGTTGAGTCCTGGCTTTGTGCACTTGGCCCAACTGCCTAAACTCTCTGAGGCCTCCTCTGCCCCTCTGTAAATCTGTATGTAGCCGCTAGGATTATAGGTAGCTCCTAGCATATAAGTACTCAATAAATGGAAGTTATGATGATGATTATTATTTTCATACACTGTTCTCTCTTCCTACAAGCCCCTTGTATGCCTGGCAAACTCCTACTCAGTCATCAAGGCCCCAGCTCCAATGTCCCCTGCTCCAGGAAGCCCTCCTGGGCCCCCAGGCCAGGTTTCTGTTATTTTCTTGGGTTCCTCCTGCCCAGAGGTCCTGCCCTCTGATATCCCGGACCTGGAACAGTTAAGTGGGCTTCCCAAAAGAGGATCTTTGCTTATCCTCAAAGGACCAAGGGGGCCTGAGATGGACAATGCTTGGGTGACATTCCACGCCCTGCCCTGGGCCTGTTGTAGAAATCCCTTGTATCACCACTGGTTGGAGTCTACACCCTTAAACCTGGTTTTGCCTTCTCAATATCCCCCAGTTTTCCCAATATTCCTCAGATTCGTTTGCCTGACGAGCATTTATTTTGCACCTGCTGTGTGCCAGGCCCTATCAGGATCATCCCAGTTATTCATGCAACAGGCATGTATTGGGCACCGACTGTGTCTCCGGCACCACTGGAATAATCGCATTCACTTGTCTGCAAGCATCTGTTGACTGCCAGCTGTGTGTAAGCATTGCTTAAGCACCAACTGCATGCCAGGCTCCGGGAAGAGAGGCCACAGGAAGGCCAGGGGAGGAGAAGAGTCTCCCTTTAACCCTCCCTCCAGGCTTGTGCCCTCTAGTTTCCAACCTCCTCCTGAGTTCCAGGCAGTGGGTTAAGAATGCGGGCACTGGAACCAGAGTAGCCAAGTTCCCATCCGCTGGTCCACTCACTGTCAGTGAGACCTGGGGTAAGCCCTTTCCCGTCTCTGACCCCCGCTGTAAAATGGAGCGCCCGCCAAGCTAAGGTGTTTGCAGCTCAAAACCTACCTTCTGCAGAGAAGGAAACTGAGGTACTAAGCAGGCTCCCCAGACCCCCCGCTGGACAACACTGGGAGGGAACCCGTCTTAGCCCAGAGAGGGGCAGGGCTGACCAGAGGGCGCACAGCTCGGGGCGGAAGCCTGCCCTGCTCTGGAGCCCTGCCCTGGGCGCCCGCCTCCCTGGCCGGGCTGCCCGCCTCCGGCCTCCCCCACGACTCCCCCGGGGCTGCCGAGGCGGTGACGCAGCCCAAGAAACTTCAGAAGGAAAGGACGCTGGGAGGGGCCGGGCGCCCCCACCCCGTCCTTGGCCGGGGGGATGCTCCGGGCTTCCGCCGCCTGCCTCCCCCGCGTGGCCGCAGACGGCTTCCGGGGCCGCGGCCCCTCCTGCGGCCACACGTGCGCGCTCGGCCCGTGGGCACATGGGGCCGCCCGGCTCCCCCCCCCCCACGGCAGGGCTGCCAGGGAGGCAGGCCGAGGCCTTGGCTTGGCTGCTGGCGAAGCCAAGAATTTGCTCCCAGTGTAAACAGCGAGTTATTTTAAGGCGGCCCCCCTCTCCGGGTGGCGCTGACACATTTGACATTGGAGGGGACCGGGAGGGGGGAGGGGGCGAGGCTGCGCGGGTGGGTATTTTTAACCTTGTTTTTCACATCCTTGGTGCCACCCGGAGTCTGGCTTGTGCCGAGAGGCGGTGGCGGGGGGCGCGGGCCCGGGGGGGGGGCCAAGAGCGGGCACCCTCCCCACCCCACCCCCACGCCTGGCACGAGGGCTGTTAACCCCGTGGAGGCCGCAGAGGCGGCCCAGCCACCCCCCCGGCCCCTCCCCGGGCCGCCCCCCCCGCCGAGGGGAGCCCGGGCTCCAGGGCCCGCCAGCCCGCTCCTCCCGCGCCTACAAAATGGCCGCCAAGGCCAGAGAAGCATCTGGAAGCCGGGCGGGAGCGCTGAGAAAATGGCCGCCAGAGCGCTGATGTCATCGGTGGCGTGGCCGCCAGCCGCAGCCGGGGTGGGACGAGTCCCGGCCTGCAGGCCTCGGAGTGGGCCCCGCGGCCTACGGGGGCCTCCGCGCCGGCTTCTCGGGCCGGGTGCCCCCCAAACCACCGGGCCCGAGCCCCCCCGGAGCCCGCCGGACGCCCCAAGTTCAGCCCAAGGCCGCGCGTGGGCAGCGCCTGGGGCCTGCGCCGGGGGTTGGTGGACGGCCGCCGCCCTGACCCGCCGGCCCGAGGCGTCCACCCGTGCCCGGCGGGGCCCGCGGCCAGGCCGCGGAGCAGGCGGGGGCGAGAGCTGGGCCGGGTGGGAAGAAAAAAGAAACTTTTCTTTGAAAGTGATTCCCAAGCAGGTTGGCCGGGGCCCAGGCGGCCGGCGGCAGGGCAGAGGGAGATGGAAAGTGTGGTCCAGACTCGAGGAACGCGGCGGGTCAGGAAGGACAAGGCGGGGGAGGCCCGGGCGGGGGCCGGAGTCCGAGAGCGGTCACCCCGGCCGCGGCCTCCTGCCTCTCGGCCCCGACGCGGCGTCCACATTTCCCCTGGGGGCCAGTGAGGGCCGTGAACGTCTAGCATCTTGCTTTTTCCCTTTGATTTGTCCAAACAGCCCCCAGAGGAGTGCCTCCCTTGGGGGTGGGGGGGGTTAGATCCTCTGTACCAGGATGTGAAGGCTCAGAGGGGGAAAGTACTTTTGCTGAGGTCACACAGCGTTGGTGAGACGGACATCCAGTTCTGGCGATTGCTGGCCTTGGGGGCCTGTGGTCTTGAGCCTTCAGGGGCACGACGGCCTGTCTCCAGTGAGAGTCAGGGTTTGTACTGGAATTCCTTGAAGCCCAGGGCAATTTCGGTTCTGGTCCTCCTGCTACACTATGGGGTAGTCCAAGTTCAGTGTAGCCTGAAGCCTTCGTGCTGTGACACAATCCCTGGCTCTCCTCAAGATGACCGGGAGGAAACCTTGACTGTGAACTTCATGGGGCAGAACTTTGTGTCTGTTTTGTTCGTTGCTGTGTCCCAAGAACCTAGGACAGGGCCTGGTACACAGTAGGTGCTCAATACATGTGCTGAGTGAAAGAATCACTGTTTCCCCTTATACTTGGGTTTGCACAGATACTCGTATGGGATGGGGGTGGAGACTTGGGACACAAAGTAGGTTCCAGCATAGCTGGACACACATGGAAATCCCATGTCACACTTCTTAGAAGGGATATGAGCACATGAAACCCGAACTTCCGGAGCGTCAGGCCCACGTCCTGTGGACATATAATCCCCCCTTAAGCAGAGACCTGAATAAAGGTCTTTTGAGCAAAAGAGGGAGCCAGCCAGGCAGGCATTTACAGGAAAGGCATTCCAGACAGAGAACAGCCTGTGCAAAGGCCCTGGGGCAGGATGGTGCCTGGTGTGTTGGAGGAACAGCCAGGAGGCCTGTGTGGCTGGAGCAGAGTGAGCGAGGGGGAGAGAGGGAGGAAGGGAGGGCAGGAAGGGGACGGGGCAGGTCTTGCAGGGCCTTGTGGGCCTCGGGGAGCACTTGCGAATTTCATACGTTTAAAGACCCAGACTCAGTCCAGCGTGATGGGAACAAGGACAAGGGGCCAGGGGAGGGCGTTCCAGAGGAGACGTTAGAACCGAGCTTGGAGAGATGGTTGGCGTTTGCCTGAGAGTGAGAAGGGCAGGGAAGGTTCATGGCGAGAGTGAGGAGGGCGAAGGCCAGGGTCGCGTGTGCGGCGTGGCCTTCCAGGACAGAGAAAGTTGAACCTCAGCCGGCGATCTTGAAAAATGGCCGGTGACACCGGGGAGCTGGGAATTCCAGGGCCTGGCTTTGATTCTCTCTCTAGCTGGCTGGTGCTGGCAGGCGGACGTGGCAGCCCGGCAGAGCTGGCTGCATTTGGAAGCCCGCTAAGGTTGGAAGAGAAGTCCTGCGGGCGAGCTCACCGTGGCAGCGGAGGTGGCCCCAGCAGATACACCGCTGGGCCGCAGTGGGAACCCTAGGCTCTGCCGTATCCCGCCAGGTTTAAAGAACTGCAATTACGGTTTCAGCGAGTCTTGTCTTTTCTACATCCCAAAGGTGAATTAAGTGTGACCCCTCTGTCCACCCCAGGCCATCACCCTGGGCCAGGCTGTCATGCCTACCAGCACACTTGCCCACCCCGCCCCCCTGGACTTCCAGCCTCTGAGAGTCCAGAATTTACTCAGCAGCCAGACATTTTAAATGTGTGTGTCTGTGTGTGTGTTTTATTGTGGTAAAATATATATAATACAAAATTCACCGTCTTCATTTTTAAGTGCACAGTTTGGTGGCATTAAGTACATTCACCCTGTCATGCAACCATCCCCACCCTCCATCTCCAGAACTTTCTCATCTCCCCGAACTGAAACTCCGTCCCCGTGAAACACGGGCTCCCCATCCCCTCCCCCAGCCCCTGGCCCCACCGTCTACTTTCCGCCTCTGTGGATCTGACTCCTCTAGGGACCTCCTGGGAGTGGAGTCAGACAGTATCTGTCCTGTGTCTGGCGTCTCTCACTGAGCATCACGTCCCCAAGGTCCATCCCTGTTGTAACAGGTGTCAGAATCTCCTTGCTTTTAAAGGCAGAATCATATTCCACTACAGAGATGGACCACCATGTGCTGAAGGACGCTTGGGTTGTTTCCACCTTTTGGCTGGTGTGAATCAGGCTGCTGTGAACATGGCGGGGAAGTATGTGTTTGAGCCCTGTTTTCAATTCTTTTGGGCGTAGACACAGGCGTGGGTCACACGGCGATTCTGTGTTTAACTTTCGGAGGGACCGCCAAGCTGTTTTCCGCCAGGGCCGCACCATTTTACAATCCCGCCAGCCGTGCTCGAGGGTTCCAATGTCTCCACATCCTCATGGCCAGAGACGTTTTAAAATGTAACATAGATTCAAGTCATCGCCCTTGAGACTAAAACCTAAGCTTCCCCCACAGCCCATGGGTGGTCTCACATCTCGCTGCTTGGTATACCGCGTCTGGGCCCCGTGCTCTGTCTGTTCCTGAAACATGCCGTGTTTGCTCCTGCCCCAGGGCCTTTGCACTTGCTGTGCCATCTGCCCTCAGCTCTCCCCATGGCTGGCTCCATCCCATCCCTAGGTCCTTAGAGAGATTTTGCCTGACTTTTGCGTCGAAAGTCACCTCCCCCCACCGCCAGCCACTCTCTGTCCTCTCACCCAGTTTTATTGCCTTGGTGGAACTTAGAACCACCGAAATTATCTCGGGCTCCTTCTGTCGGCTCGTTTCCTGTCTGTCTCCCCCGCCTTGGCTCCCTGCCATTTCCCCAGTGCCCGGCAAGAGGTAGGTGGTCGGTAAACATCTGGGACATGAAGGCTGGAGCAGTGCCTGGGTCTCCCAGTTAGGAACCTCAGCCACCAGGATGGAGGGAGTTGTCTGGTGCAAAGGGGGCGGGTGCTCCAGTGCGGGAAGGGCTGGACCGGAGGCCACGGCGGCGCCTTTGTCATGGGCTGGGACAGACCAAATTTGGGCTCGTGGCCACGGACAGGAAAGAACAGTTTGTACACTCCGTCAATGGGCTCCAGTTTACATTTCTATTGTCGGTATGATCATGTGTTTGTTTGAGCGAAAGGCCACAGGAGGTGGTGACGTTCCGGCTGCCTGTGTACACCCCGCGGCCCTGAGAAGTCGAGAGAACTGGTCCTGGGCCAAACCAGGGTGTCGCTGGAAATACGGCTGCTGTCTGGGGCCAGGCTCACTTATACTAGCATGAGAGTGGTTAGCTGTGCTTCACGCGTGGTGCTGGAGAGGCGTGTGTGTGTCGCGGAAAACGACCTTTCAGGAAGGTCCCAGAGTGAGGGGAGAATGGGAGCCACATAGATACAGAGGGAACGGTGTTCTAGACAGACGGAACAGCATGTGCAAGGGCCCTGGGGCAGGACCGTGCCTGGAGTGTTAGAGGAACAGCCAGGAGGCCCATGTGGCTGGAGCAGAGTGAACAAGGGGGAGAGAGGGAGGAGGGGAGGGCAGGGAGGGGACGGGGCAGGCCGTGCAGGGCCTTGTGGGCCACGGGCAGGACTTGAACTTTTACCCCAAGGGAGGTGGGAGCCCTGGAGGGCTGTGGGCAGAGGAGGGACGAAGTTCGATTAACTTCTGAGTTTGGAAAAATGCTGTCACCCAAACAGTATTTATCCCTTTGACTGTGATTGACCCTTCCCCTCCTGGGGCTCCTCTGATTTCAGCCTCACACCCGAGTAAAGTCAGACAGCGATGGAGAAAGCCCTCTTAACAGACAGGGAAAACCCAGGCTCAGAGGGGAGAGAGGCCTGACTAGTCCCAGGTCACAAACCGGGTTGTGCCAGGGCTGGGGCGTCAACCCAGGTTTCAGAGCGTGACTTCAGTTTCTGAAAGATGCCCCTAAATCCGACGAGTTTGGGACCTGCAGCCTCTTCTTCACGACCCCAGCGCGTCTGAAAGACTCTGAAGAGTCCCACAGCCGCCCTGAGAAACCCGCAGCGATGCTCACGCTATTTGGCCACAAACCCCACGTGCAGGTGGAGTCTGCGGACACCCCGCAGGCACAGCCATAGGAAACTGCCCAAGTCCCCTACTCGGCGGCTGAGAGTGTGCCTTTTGGTTCCACAGTCCTGCTCTGGCCTGTCCACGTTTCCCTCGTGCGGTTGGGAATGTATTTTGAGCAACGCCAACTGCCACATCGAACGCCTGATGTGAGCAGGACTGCAGAAAGCCACGTATTCAGGGACGGGCAGTGGGGGATCCGGAGGACGATGACCAGGTCAGGAGAAAACTCGTCCACAGGCGAACGTTTTAAAGCCGGTGATCGACGTGATATAAAATTCACTAAGACATTCAAGGATGTCTCCTCCGCCTCCCTCTTTTTTTTTTTTTAATAAATTTTATTGGAGTGTAGTTGATTTACAATGTTGTGTTACTTTCAGGTGTACACCAGAGTGATTCAGTTCTACGTATACATATATCTATTCTTTTTCAGATTATTTACCTGTATAGGTTATTGCAGAATATGGAGTAGAGTTCCCTGTGCTAATACAGTCGGTCCTTGTTGGTGATCTGTTTTATATATAGGAGTGTGTGTGTGTTCATCCCAAGCTCCTAATTTATCCATCCCCACCACGCTTCCCCTTTGGTAACCATAAGTTTGTTTTCAAAATCTATGAATCTGTTTCTGTTTTGTAAATATAAGTTCATTTATATCATTTTAAAATTAGATTCCACATTTAAGTGATAGCATATGATATTTGTCTCTCTCTGTCTGACTTACTTCCCTTAGTATGACAATCTCTAGGTCCATCCATGTTGCTGCAAATGGCATTGTTTTTGTTCTTTTTTATGGCTGAGTAATATTCCATTGAATGTATGCACCACATCTTGCTTATCCACTCCTCTGTTGATGGACATTTAGGTGGCTTTCCACGTCTTGGCTGTTGTGACTGGTGCTGCTGTGAACATTGGGTGCATGGGTCTTTTTGAATTATGGTTTTCATGGATGGGTTTTTAGGAGAGGAGCAGATAAAACCAGGTCGGCCCATCAGCTTTCCTTGCTGTGTGGCCTTGGGTAACTTACTTACCCTCTCTGGATAACCTGTGGTGGTCAGCCTCAGTCAAGGATTGCTGGGGGGCGTTAGGCAGAGCTGTTAAGTGCATGGCCTGCCGTCTGGCGTTTGGTGAGCTGTCTGTCTGCCTAGCAGTTGCCGTTGTGTTATTCGTCTTCTTTCCATCTTCACTATGTTCACCCCGCATCTCCTCACTCCACAGCTCAGGTCCCACCTCAGTGAGGTAGGGATGCTCTGAAATCCCCCTGGCCTGTGCAGCAGGGTCCGGGGCCCCTGCTGCCATGGGATGCTTTTCGGCCCAAGTGGAATGGGGATGTGCAAACAATGTTTCTGCCCCCAGCTGTCCCCAGCACTGCAGTTAGTGACAGAAGGGGCCTTTGGCAAAAGCAGAGCAGCAGGGGACCCCCGGCTGGGGGCTTTATCTGACCAGTCAGACGACAGAGTCCGAACACGGCGGGGGGGTCACCCCAAACCACTGACAAGAAGGGGGTCCTGGAGTCGGGGGGGAGGTACTGAGCCCCCCCTCCAAGGGCCCGCTGGACCCGTCCTAGTCAAAAGCATAGAACAAATGTGAGGCCTCGGGGTGTCTGGGCATTGACCCCAGGCCCATCGCTGCCACCTGGTGCTGTGTGAGTTTGAATATGTCACCCGCCTCTCTTTGTGCCTCAGTCTCCCCATCTTGTAAATGGGGTTGATAATCACATGTCCCTCCTGGAGGAGTTTCAAAAATTAGATGAGTCAACGTAGGTGAAACTCGCGGCCCAACATAGTCAAAGGAATGACTCACTAACTCTTAACTACTGGAATGGACCATTTCACACAGTGTGGCCTTGACGACTGTCCCGGGAGCTCCAGTTGCAGCCCCTCACCCGCCAGGGGCTGCCACTCGCATCTCTGGGTTGGAGGGCCTCCCTGGCACCTGGCATGGCCTGGAATTATACTCCTGGTTTATTTGCCTCCTTGTCATTGCCTGGCGCTCCACCATTAGGACGTCGGTGCCACGAGGGCAGGGAATCGTGTCCATCTTGGTTGCTGCTGTGTGTTAGGCATGTGGCACCCTGGAGGTGCTCAGCGATCAGTTTGTCTAGTGATCAAAGGAGAGAAGTAAACGGTCGTGCAGTTCAGCTCTAATTTATTGATGAGGAAATGGAGGCTCAGAGATGTCAAGTACTTGCACGAGGACACACAGCAGAAGTTGGCAGGCTTTCAGTAAACTAAATACTTTAGACCTGGTAGGTCACCTACGGTTTCTGTCGCATACTCTTCTTTCTCTTTTGACAACGCTTTAAAATTGTACGAGACCCTTTTTCATTATTGTCTCTTCCTAAAGAGCCCTTTTAGACAGTTTTTTCCCCTAATCAGTGAACCGCATGAAATTTTAATAGCTCAGATATCTTTATATACTGTATCTATGTCTATCTATCTGTGTTTTTTTTTAAGTTAATTTATTTATTTGATTGCACCAGGTCTTAGTTGCGGCAGGCGGGCTCCTCTTAGTTGTGGCATGAGGGCTTCTTAGTTGTGGCACATGGGCTTCTTAGTTGCAGCGGCTGGGCTCCTTGGTTGTGGCATGTGAACTCTTAGTTTTGGCATGCATATGGGATCTAGTTCCCAGACCAGGGCTCGAACGCAGGCCCACCCCGCATTGGGAGTGCAGAGTCTTTACCACTGCGCCACCAGGGAAGTCCCCATCTATATTTTATAAATAAAAAGAGCAAAAAATTTTATTCCCCTCCATCCCCCCAAGAACCAATTTTTGCCCCTACTGAGAATGGATGGGTCTGGACCAGAGTGCCTCCCCCTCAGCACTGCTGGCATTGGGGGCTGGATGCCTCTCTGTGGGGCTACCCCAGACCAGCATCCCTGGCCCCACCCCCTCGATGCCAGGAGCCCCCAAGTCGTGACAACCACAGTTGTCCCCAGACATCGTCTCGAGGGGCAGGATCGCCCCAGTTAAGAACCTCTGCGCTAGGCAGACAGTTGCTTTGAATAGACATCAGCTTTGGGATCTAGACTCTCTGAGCTAGGCCTCAGTTTACCAACCCCATCAATTGGGTAGATTTAATCCGATGGCGCCATGGAGCTCCTAGCACAGTAAAAACTCAGCAAATGAAAGCTACCTGCTTGGGGGTGGGGGCACATTGGGACATTGGACATTAGCTGGCTTTTAGCATTATGCGCTCTAGGTCCATCTGTTCAGACCAAAGCAAGGTCCATTTCAGGGCTGGGTCTCTAAGTAGATGGGAGGAGGAAGAATTATGTGTCCTTTCTTTTGTTTTTCTGATTTTTCATGGAAACATCCAGAGCAGCTCAGCCCGATAGAACTTTGTGTGGTGATGGTGTATTCAGTGCGGTCCAATTCAGTCACCACTAGCCACGTGTGCCTGTCAAGTATTGCAAGGTGGCTGGTACGGCCAAAGTCCTGAAATTTTCATTTCTTTTTGCTTTAGCCAATTTAAATTTCAAGTCGCATGTGGCTAGGGGCTTCCATCATGGATGACTCCAGAAGACGGGGTTTCCAGTAGCCAAATGACAGGCAAGTGGTCAGCAGGTGGGTGAGAAGTAGTTTGAGGTTTTGGAGGTGATTTAAAATAATATGGCACAATAAAAAGGAAGGAGGTTCTGACCCCTGCTACCACGTGGAAGAACCTTGAGGACGCGATGCTCAGTGAGAGAAGCCAGACGCAGGACAGATACTGTCTGATTCCACTCCCAGGAGGTCCCTAGAGGAGTAGATCCAAAGAGACAGGAAGTAGATGGTGGGGCCAGGGGCTGGAGGAGGGGGTGGGGAGCCCGTGTTTCATGGGGAGAGAGTTTCGGTTTGGGAAAATGAGAACGTTCTGGAGATGGACGGTGGGGATGGTCACACAACACTGTGAATGTACTTAATGCCACTAAACTGTACATTTAGAAATAGTTAAATGGTATAGTTTATGTTATGTATATTTCAACACAATCTAAAAATCAAATAAAAAATGTTTAATGAGATGGTATATCATTACATCATATTATTTAGAAACTACACTTATTTAAATTTAAAAAGAACTCCCAGGAGTATAGGAAATAAAAAAGAGGGAGAGCGAGAGCTTCTTCAGCCCAATGAAGGGATCTGCAGAAACCCACAGCTAGCATCATTCTTTTTTTTTTTTTTTTTCTTTATTTTTGGCTGTGTTGGGTCTTTGTTGCTGCGCTCAGGCTTTCTCCAGTTACGGCAAGCAGGGCTACTATTCGTTGCGGTGCACGGGCTTCTCCTCGCAGTGGCTTCTTGTTGCGGAGTGCAGCCTCTAGGCACACGGGCTTCCATAATTGCAGCACATGGGCTCAGGGACCTAGAGCCCACGCGAGGGCTGTAGTAGTTGTGGCTTGTGGGCTCTAGAGCACAGGCTCAGTAGTTGTAGCACATGGGCGTAGTTGCTCCACAACATGTGGAATCTTCCTGGACCAGGGATCGAACCTGTGTCCCCTGCACTGGCAGGTGGATTCTTAACCACTGTGCCACCAGGGAAGTCCCTAATATCATTTTTAGTGGTGAGAAACTGAATGGGTTCCCCCTAAGATCAGAAGCAAGACAAGGACACCTGCTCTCACTACTTCAGTCAGCAGATTTCTGGAAGTCCAAGCCAGTGCAGTAAGGCAAGAAAAAGAAATCAAAGGCATACAGATTAGGAAGGAATAAAATTAGCTGTATTTGCAAGTGATATGATGGTCTACATAGATAATCCCAAGCAACCTGCCCCCCCCCCCAAAAAAAGGCTCTTAGAACTAATATGTGGGACTCCTCGGCAGTCCAGTGGTTAGGACGCTGTGCTTCCACCGCAAGGGGTGCAGGTTCGCTCCCTGGTCGGTAAAGAGACCCCGCATGCCACATGGCCAAAAAAGAAAAAGAAAAAAAAAAAACTAGTATGTGAGTTCAGCAAGGTTGCAGGATAGAAGATTAACACCCCCAAACCAATTGCATTTCTAAATGCCAGCAACGATCGATTAGAAACCAGAATTTCAAACACTCATTGACAATTGCTCCTGAAACCTGCCATGTCTTGAATGTCAGTTTGATGCTGACCCTTTTACACATGTCATTAGCTGACTTGGAGACCCGACCGACCCTGGGAGGTGGGTTTTTTGTATTCCCATTTTACAGATGAGAAAACTGAGGCTCAGACAGGTGATATGGCTGGCCTGAGGTCACAGAGCAATGGATGAGGGCTCTAGATTAGAGCCAGCCGTAGCCTAGGGCCATGGCTTTCAATCCATAGAGAGTAATAGCACCCAAGACGGAAACACCAAGGAGATAGTAATAATAGTTATAAACCCTCCCTCCCGTTGGTGAAGGGCTCACTGCACACCAGCCACTGTTTGGGGCCCCTGATTGCATTCATATCACTGTTTTCCTCCCGAACAGCCTCTGAGGGAGATGCTGTAATTGCGCCCATTTCACAGATGAGGGGAGTGAGGCACAGAGAGAGATGAGGGGTGGCACCTGAGGCCCACAGCCCCTACTGCCCCGTTCCAAAGCGCAAGCACACAGGCGGTGCTCAAGAAACATCCTCCTTCTTGGGTAGCCGCCTGAGTGCCAGCCGGGCACTGCTACCTGCTGAGCCCGTGTGGGCGCTGGTTCTGGAAGAGGGTCTGTGCCCGAGGCCTGGAGCCCAACGGCTGGCTGCCCGGGCTGGGCCCTTCCCAACCGAGTGGCCACCCGTGCCCAGCTGTGCGGCCGTCCAAGCGGGACGGGCCGGCTCCAAGGGGCCGCCGGCTGCCCAGCCCGGGAGCAACCACAGGGCGCGGGGCCGAGCCGGGCACAGCCCTCTCACCGCTGCTCAGCCCTGCCCGGCCCAGTTGGCCACGCGGGGGCTGCTCAGCCGAGCCAAGGAGGGCTGCCTGCGTCCGCTCCTGCCATGGATGTGGAAACTGAGGCAGGCGGGGCTGCTCCTGTGCTGTTTACAGCATCCCCGGTCCCGGCTGCCAGTAGGTGCTCAGCGCGCAGCGTGTGCAAAGGCACAGGCGCGATGCCAGGCAGGCCCCGAGGGCTCAGTGAGTGTTGTGGAAGGCGTCAGCATTATTATCACATCCAGCAACCCTGGGTGCACGGGGGCCCCAGGAGGGGAAGGGACCTCCCCCCACCACCTGGCCTCCTCCAAGGCTCCCAGAGCCGGGAGAGGAACCCCGGCAGCTGAATGCAGAATCCGCGCGGCTCACGCATGCGCCGTGCTGGGTGCCCGCCTGAAGTACCGAATTAAAGTAACAGGAGGGGGGGACCTCCCTGGTAGTCCAATGGTTAGGTCGCTGCGCTTCCGCTGCAGGGGCACAGGTCCCGTCAGCTCCCTGCTCCAGGAGCTAAGATCCCCCACGCGGCACGGCCAATAAATAAGTAAATGAATAAATAAATAAAGTGATACACGACTGTAGAAAAAAATAACAGCAGGGGGTGTGGAGGAGCACTTTTTCATCATTCTCACCGTCCGTTTTCCTTGCCTGCAGAACGGGTACGCTAACAAGACCAGATTTGTGGCCCTCTTCGTGATTTAAGGGAGCCTGTGAAACGAGACCGAGAAGGCACCACATCTGCCGTCATGTTAGGGATTTAAAAATAATAGTAATACTAATAAGGGGAGGTTACCAGGGATCTAGAGCTCCGTGTGCCCTAAGCGCTTCATATGTATCCTCTCCTTGCCAACTCCTGGCAACCCGGTCAGGCCTGTGAGATGCTTTACCACATTTGGAAGAGAGAACTCTGAGGCTCAGGGAGGTTAAGCGACTTGCCTGAGGTCACACAGCGATGATTAGATCTGGGCCTTGGAGTGTGGCAGGTGGGTGGGGACGGATTCTCTTTCTCTGGCATTTGATGCCCATTCTGGCCACCTTTGTCCTTGACCTGCAAGACAAATGGGGAGGGCTAGGGGTCTTGTCCCACGGGGCTTGTCCATGTGCTCTCCCTCCCTCCCCCCACCCCCACCACTTCGGGGTGGAGGGTGTGGGAGCTGCAGAAGGGGGCTGGCTCCACGCGCCCTCCATTTAGGCCTCCAGAGCCAATAACGCTGAGCTCAGCGTCTGTCTGCTTCACCCGGCTGCCAAGGAGCCTGATTATTTTTAGATAAGGTGGAGGGGTGGGGGCCGGGGTGGGAGGGAGCCCCCAAGCCAGGCTGGGGGTGGGGAGGGGAACATCACAGCTGCAGAAATATGCCCCTTGGCCCCCTCTCTGGGGACCCTGAGTGGCAACCCAAGACCGCGGGCCGGGCCCCCAGGACTCCGAATGCAGAGGCAGGGGGCGGGGCCCGAGGGGTCAAGGACTCACCTCTCTGGCCTCAGTGTTCCCATCTGTGAAATGAACATGAGAGTTCCCACGTCCTACGGCAGAGGCAGGATTAAATGTTATCCTCACTTGACAGGTGAGGAAACCGAGGCTCGGAGAGCCCTTCCCCATGCCTGAGCCAGCCTCTACACTCGGGCGTCACCATGTTTCAGGACGCAGGCAGGCTGGCGCCCAGTGACCTCAGACGTCCATGACCCCTGGGGCAGCAGTCAGGGAGGGGGCCACGCCGTGTTCTAGACCACCGTCTCCACGGCGCTGGCCAGCCTAGCACTGGGCTGACATCTCCTCCTCCCCCCCAGGGTGGCGGTCCCTGGGATGTCACTAATTCCCTCTCCCTCTCTTTGCAGACGCGGAGCAGAGCAGCAGTCCCCGGGCAGGGATGGGCTCCGACCAGGAGGACAGCAAGCCCATCACACTGGGTGAGTCTGGAGGCAGCGGGGGTGGAGGGCACGGCCCCGTCCCTATGTTTTATTTAGGAGTTGTTTTAGGAGCACCCCCTCTGGGTTCTGTGTGGTCCTGTGTGAGACCTGAGTCACTCCTCACAGCCGTGCTCTGGAGTAGGTGTTGCTGTTGTGCCATTTTGCAGAGGAGGAGACTGAGGCCTGGAGAGGAATGTGGGCCTTCGCAAGGGCATCATCCAGGGAATCGGGGTTAGAACCCATGACCCTGAGCCCCAGCATCTGAGGTGCTCCCCACCCAGGAGAGGCCCTGGCGGGCCCTACAGTCTCATGGGACATGGAGCGGATGAGTAGGACAAGTCAGTTCTATGTTGGGGGGGTGGGAAGTGGGAGAATCTGCCTGTGGCAGGGCTGGGCGCAGAGCCCTAAAGGACGGAAAGGAATTGGAAGCTGCAGAGGCCCTGTTTCTACTCTGGTCCCCTGGCTCCTGCCCCCCACAGTCTGTCCTCCCTGAAGTGGTCAGAGGGCGCCCGTGAGCACCTGAGTCAGGCTCCGCCCCTCCTCTGCCCACAGCCCTCCAGGGCTCCCACCCTCACTTCCTCTAGGGTTAAAAGCCCAAGTCCCCTCCCTGCCCTCACTTCTTCCCCCGCTCCCTCTGGCTTACTCTGCTCCAGCCACATTGGCCTCTCACTGTTCCTCCAACACACCAAGCACCATCCTGTCCCAGGGCCTTTGTACATGCTGTGCCTTCTGTCTGGACAGCTAACTGCTCTCTCTCTCCAGATCACCCAGGTCTCAGCTCAAATGCTTCCCTCTCAGCGAGGTCTTCCCCAAACCCCTCAGCTCAAGCAGCCTCAGCCACTCTCAGTCTCAGCCCTCTGTTTTATTTCCTTTAGAGGAAGTTAGTGATTGCGTATGTATTTGCTTAGTTGCTTGGTAATCGCATGCGTGTTTGCTTATCTCACCTAGTGGAACATCACCTCCTCAGGGGCAGAGGTGTTTGTTTTGATCACTACTGTGTCCTCAGTACCTAGAACAGGACCTGGTACGCACTAGGTGCTCAAAAAACATTTGTAGAAAGCAAACAAGGAGAGAAGGAGGGGTGAAGCAGAGGGAAAAACAGAAACTAGAGGGAGAGTACATCAGGGGCGAGGAAGGAAGGGAGATGAAAAGGGAGAAAGGAAGAAACAGCCAGTGGGTGAGGGCATCCCCGTTGGACGGGCCATCACAGCCAGGCACAGGGAGGCTGGATGATTCCAGGAGGTTCACAGGCCCCCAGGGCACACCTCACTGGCCATCTGTGAACCGAGCCCTCCTTGGCCTCCTGTGATCCCCAGGCGCCTCCCTCCAAGCCAGATGTTCAAGGCAGACGGCGGGGGCCATGCGCTTGGCTTGGTCCCGTGGGGAGCTCCAGCGTCTGGTGGAGGAAATCACTTCCTCCCCGCCCGCCAGGGAGTCCCCTGGAGATGGAGCTGGGCGAGCACTGCACAAACAGGAAACCCCGGTGGGGGTGGGGCGGAGGGGTGTGCTGACAGCAGCTGGCCAGCTGGGTCAGCAGGAAATGGCCATGGCCACTTCCCCTGGACACTGGGAGCCACCGCCCTGTCCTCCTCGGGATGTTGTGGTCCTGAGCCTCCCATCGTGGGCCTGGGCAGGTAGTAACTGCTCAATAAATGGTGGCCACACAGCTCATAGGCAGGGGGCTAGGGTGGTGGACAGCTGGGGAGCTGGGCACTGCTGGGAGCTCCCTGTGCACCGTGCTGCCCTCTGGGGGCCTGGACAAGAACTGCTCCCACCACCCCACAAAGCCAAGAGCTGCCAGTCAGTGGGTCCCGCCTCCACTTTCTCTCCAGCTCCTTCAACTCCAGCCCTGTTGGCCTGCAATTTGCCAAGTGTGTCCCAACCCCGGGGCCTTTGCACAAGCCATTCCCACTGCCAGGAACATCGTGGCCCACAGGGAGGTGGCCAAATGCCAAGTTTAAGATCATCCTAACTGGGGCAGCTGATCCTCACAAGGCAGTTTCCCTGTGCCAGGGGCTATCTGGGCACTTCCCAAATTTTAACTCACGTGTTCCCCTTACCTACCTCCACCTTGAGATCCTGGTTGAATGTCACCCTCCCGGGGACGCCTTCTCTGAGCCCTTTGTGTAAAATAGGTCCCCTCGCCAGCAGGCTCCCCCAACCTTGCCTGCCTTACCACTGCCTGACACGTCTCACATTTAACTTACTGATCTTTAAAAACTTTTTTTAATTGTGATACAACACACATAAAGTGTAGAATTTTAACCCTATTAAAATGTACCATTCAGTGGCATTAAGTTCATTCACAGAGCTGCACGCCTATCACCTCTGTCTAGTTGCAGAACATTCTCATCACCCCAAATAGCAACCCCATCTCCGTCAGTCACTCCCCCTCCTCGGATGACCACGAACCCACTCTCTGTGTTTGTGGAGCTGCCTGTTCTGGACATTTCCCATCAATGGAGTCATACCCTGTGTGTCCTTCTGTGTCTGCTTCTCTCCCTGAGCCTCGTGTCCTCAGGGTCCCTCCACGTGGTAGCGCGTGTCAGGGCTTCTCTCCTTTTCGTGGCTGAGTGATGCTCCCGGGTATGGAGGGACCACATTTTGTGTATCCATCATCCCTGATGGACATTTGGGTTGTCTCCAATTTCAGCTACTGTAAATCATGCTGCTGTGAATATTCATGTACAGGTGTTTTTGACTTCCTGCTCTTGTGGGGCGTCTGTCACCCACCCTGGGCTGTGAGTCCAGGAGGGCAGCTGCTCCAATTGTCTTGTTCCCCACTGTGTCCCCAGTACCCAGCTTGGGGGGCAGATACTGAAGGTGCCTGGTAACGGGTCCTGCCTGTGAGGGTCTCTGGGCAGGACCGGCCTGCTCCCAGCAGTCTCAGGTTGGCCAGGGCTCCTGCCATCTTGGGGAGGTGCCTCAGTTTCCAGATCCATGAAATGGGTCTAAACCACGGCCGCCCAGAGTGGAGGGTCCCTTTTCCTTTGACATCAGGCAGGAGTGGGTCCATGCACACTGGGAATTTTAACTGCTGCTTGTGGACCCTCCCTTCAGCCCGTGGTTCTGAGCCCCTGCCATGTGCCAGGCTCTGGTCCAGACACTGGGGACACCACAGGGCTCCCAGCCTGGAGGCAGAAGGCTAAGAGACTGTATGGGTTGAGGCAAAGGAAGCAAGCTGGTCCCTCCTAGATAGTAGGATTCATAGCTCACAACTTCTGAGATCAGGGAGCATTGAAGTTCAGGAAGTAAAGGGACTTGTCCAAGGTCACACGCCGAGCTGACAGCCAAGCTGAGGTGTGAACCCAGGTCTGGCCTCCACTCGCATGTGCAGCCTGCCACAGCATGGGGGCTGCAGAGGAAGGCTGGGAGGCTGTGTGAAGGTCCAGACTGGAGAAGGGGAGGCTGGCTGAGGCTGCAGTGAGAAGGACTGAGCAGAGACTCAGGAAAGGAGATCTGCTTCAGCTGCATCAGGGCAGAGGACTCCCCGTCGGCTTGGAGGGGCTGAGCTGGCCATCTTCCCGCCGCAGGGCTGCGGCGGTGGGGGAGGGAGTAGACAGGGTGACCGCCCAGGCTGGGTCCAGCCCCTGGAGTCTGGGCAGCCCGGAGGTGTCAAGGGCGGGGAACAGACCCAGCTCAGCTGGCTGCCTGCTGACCCTCATCCTTCCTCTCTTTTCCAGACACCACCGACTTCCAGGAGAGCTTCGTCACCTCCGGTGTGTTCAGTGTCACTGAGCTCATCCAAGTGTCCCGGAGTAAGTGTCCCTGCCCACCCTGTGCTGGGACCCGCAGCGGGGAGGGGCCCACACGGGGGAGGGCTGTCAGAAAGGAGAAGTGGCCTCGGGATGGGCGCTCCAAGAGGGAAAGGGACTCGGGGAGGGAGGAGGAAGGAGCCCATCACCCTGCCCCACTCCGCCACATCCTCTCCAGCCACCCTTGTCCCCATGCCAAGGTTCCTAGGAAGGGAGGTATCCAGGCCCTTCCCAGAGTCCAAGGTCAGGGTGATATGCTCTTCCCAGGAAAGACTCCAGATGCTGGGGTGGAAAGGCTAAAGAACCTTCCACCCCAGCATCCCTGCTTCCTGAGGCCTCCCTCACCCCACCCCAAGAGACCCCAGAGGGCCCCCCACCTGCTTTGCTTCCTGTCCTCTTGCCTTACCTATGGACCTGCTGGGGACCCACCCCCATCCCCACACACCCCCCATTTGAATCCCACCCCAGGGAACTCTGGGCACTATCCTGCCTTAACCCTAACCATCATCCTCCCTGTGCAGATCAGCAGAGCCTGCCTCTGGGAGTTCTGGGAAGCTTGGCCTCCAGCTCTGGCTATGCCTCTGCCTCACAGTGTGACCTTGGCCTCTCTCAATGGCCTTGTTCTTCTGATCCATAGTATACAGCCAGTTTCAGCCAAATTAGGAATCAGGCCACTTTGGGAAGGGGTTCCCTTTTGACTTCCAGCCGGAAGACGGCTCTCCCCACCCCTCCAGGGCAAACTGCAGCTTGTTCCCTCCTTCACCTTCCTCTCTGTCGCCCTCCACAGCACCTGTGGTGACTGGAACAGGACCCAACTTCTCCCTGGGGGAGCTGCAGGGACACTTGGCATATGACCTAAATCCAGCCAGTACCGGCATGAGAAGAACGCTACCCAGCACATCCTCCAGCGGGTATGTCCCCGGCCCCCCACCCACCTCCGTCTGGTCCCAGAGGGTTCATTCCTCTCCCTGTTTTCACGTTCCACCTGGGAAACTCTTACTTATCCTTCAAAACCCAGCCCCCAAGTGGCTCTTTCCCCAGCTTGACACCCCAGGCTGGGCTCCCACAGCCTACAGGCCTAGCCCTTCAGACTCCATGAGAACACACACCGGTTCTTGCTGAGATACGCTGTGTGATGGTGAGCGGGTCACATTCTGTTTGCCTCGGTTTCCTTATCTGTAAAGTGGGCTTATAATCCTACCAGGTTGTACTGAGGCAATCAGCCAGGCCTTCAGGGCTTTAATCTGCACTCTGCTAGCTTGCCAGCTTGGACCTCGGCTGAGTCCCTCCCTGCCTCTGGCCCCAGGTGTCCCATCCAAGTGATGGGCAGGTTCAAGCAGGTGTTATCTGAGAACCAGCTGCAAGTCCGCGGCTCGCGTGACGTCTCGCGATAGCACCCTCCTCGCCCCGCCCCCTAAGAGCCGGAAATAGCAAAGCCCACCGGGCCCCCGCGTCTCCGTGGTAACCGGCCCACTGGCTTCCTCCCTCGCCCCTCAGGAGCAAGCGGCACAAATCGGGCTCGATGGAGGAAGACGTGGACACGAGCCCCGGCGGCGATTACTACACCTCGCCCAGCTCTCCTACGAGTAGCAGCCGCAACTGGACGGAGGACATGGAAGGAGGTGGGGTTGGCGGCGGGGGCTGACCGACCTTCCGGTCGGGGTTACCGAGGCGGGGACTACGTATTCCGGCAGGCGCTGCGCGGGCGCCAGGGAGCGGGGTGTTGGCCTGGAGCCGCGGGGCCTCCTGGGAGTTGTAGTCGCGCGGGCTGCGCGCGGCTGGAAGTAAAGTCCGGGTTCTCGTTCCCGGAGCTCTTTGGTTCCGCTCTGGCCGGGGAGGGCGGAGATCATCCCTTGCCGCACTTTCCTGCTCTCTGCTTGGTAGCGGCCCATCGCTCTGGGGTTCCTGCTACACAGAATTGACTCAGTAGCGATTCTCATCAACAGGGTGCTTCTTCCTGGGGTCTGCCGTAGACCCTCAACTAGAGGTTCCCTTTCCACTGGGGTCCTCCCTGGGGTTTGTTTTTGTTTTTTGCGTGATTCCCATCTGCACGGGATCTTGCTCCCTGTGGTTGCAGTTCCTAGGAGCCCCGCCTCTTTCCTCATAGCATCTTTTTCCCCCGTACATTTCCTTGTGCTCCTCTGTCCTCATAGGGTCCTCTCCAGAGTGTCTCTTTGATGGGGTTCCTGTTTTGCAGGGTCAGCAGTTCCGGAGAGGCTTTTTTCTGTTGAGCGGTGGCCCCTCCGGATCCTTTGTTTACTTACCGTCTCCTTAAGGGCATTCTCCAAAGATTTCCCTTCTTCGGAGTTTCCATCTCCACCACGGTTCTCATCTAAAGAATCCTTCTCTGGGACCTCCCTGGCGGTCCAGTGGTTAAGACACCGCGCTTCCACTGCAGGGGGCCCGGGTTCGATCCCTGATGGGGGAACTAAGATCCCACAAGCTCCACCACGCCGCCAAAACAAAGAATCCCTTTCAGCTTAAGATTCTGCTCTCCAGCGAGCCAGCGCTAGATTTAAAGGAAATGGTTTGCCTGTGGGGAGGACCTCCCTGGCGTTCCTCAGATTCTCAGCGGGGTCAGTGCCCCCAAGTTTTAGAAGCATGGCGCTACGGGATCAAGGGTTCATCCTACCGTATAGCCTAGTGGTTATGAACGTGGACACTCGAGTCCCCTGGCCGGTACAGCTTCCTGGTGACCCCACCCCTATGGGCCTTGGTTTCTTCGTCTGTAAAATGGGAGTGTTAATACCTGCAGTACCCACCCCATAGGGTTGCTGTGGGGATTAAGTGAATTAATGCATTTGATGTCCCTAAAACAGGTCTGGCACATAATAAGTACCCAATATATCTTAGGATTTGTTTCTATCTCTCTTCCTCCTCCTCCTCTTTCCTTCTTCCCTATCCCTGTAGAGTCTGATTTCTTATAAAAAAAAAAATCTGTCTATACAAAGTGCCATACCTACAGGATTCTTGAGAAGCAATATAACATTACAATTAAGAGGGCAGGTTCACTATAATGGAAAAGAATATGATATATATATATAGAGAGAGAGAGAACTGACTCATTTTGCTGCACACCTGAATCATTGTAAATCAACTATTCTGAAAGAAACAAAGAAAAAGAAAGTAAGGGCAGGTTCAGGCATCAGAGAGACCAGGGTTCAAATCCCAGCTCTGCCTTTGACCCACTGTGTGGGCTGTGTAACCTTGGGCAGGTGACTTAACTTCTCTGAGCCTTGGTTGCCTCATCTCCAAAGTGGGAGAGATGAAAACGGTCATTCTTTTGGAGAGTTGGAAGGAAGATGTGGTAGAATGTGAATAAAGCGACCGTCTGGCACATGATAAGTGACCAGGAAACAGGAGTGTTTCTTGGTGTTCATGTCTTTATAAAATTCCCATCTCTTGGAATCGGTCTCTAACACAGCTGGTTGTGACATCTGAGGTCCCAGGGGTCCCCCCTCTTCCTCATTGTGGGCTCCCGGGACAGGTACCTAATGCTGGGAGGACCTCTCTATTTATTAGGCTCTAATTTATGGGCCAAAGTGTCTCTGTGGGTTCCCTGTCTCTCTCAAGTTTGCCTCTATAAAGACCTGTATTTAATAAGCTTTAAGTCTGATTGTGGATAACAGAAAACCCAAAAGGAAGTGCATTTCTCTTGCAAGTAAATGTCCAGCCATCAGCAGCCCTGGGCAAGTGTGATGTGAGGGACTTAGTCTCCTGCCTTATGCACCACTGAATGTGGTTTTCATTCCTACCTCATGGTTCAAGATAACTGCTGGAGCTCCAGCCATCATGTCTGCTTTCCAGCCAGCAGGAAAGAAGGGTCAAGTCTGGGCATGTCCACTCCCTTTGAGAATAATTTTTAGGAGATGCACTTACCTCTTCTGCTTATCACCGGGCCTCTGAGTTAGTCCTAAGGCCATACTCTGCTGCGAAGGCTGCTAGTAAATGTAGTCTTATTTGGGGCAGTTATGTGCCCATCTCAAATTCAAGGGTTCTATTACTAAGGAAGAAGGGTAAAGCAGATATTAGGAGACAGTTCACTTCTGCCCTGTTGTTTACTGATTGGGAACTCAAAAGCACCTCTCATTAACTTTGTGATTGAAAAGGTTGTGTACATATAAAGTGTACACTATATAGAGCTGAAAGACAGCCTGTGCTGATGTAGCCACAGCAGCCTTGAGAGGAAAAATTATAGCCTTAATTGGAAAAAAGAGAAAGGCTGGAAATAAAGAACCCAGCTTTCAATTCAGGACACTTAAAAAAAAAAAAAAAAAAACCCACCCAAAATTTAAGAGGAAGGAAATGCTAGAGAAAGTCACTGGGGCTTGGTCCAACCTTCCTGCCCTGAGCATGAAGTGGCCATGATGGGGGAGGTCAAGGAGGAAGCCCGTAACAGCTTCTGGTGTGTGATGAGGAAATCACAGAGCTGGAAAGGAATGCCAGAGGGGGGTCAGTCCTCCTATGGCTCCCATTGGTTGCCTCAGGTGATGGTAGACTCACTCCCTCCTATGGGAGTCTCAGTACAAACTGCCTGTCCCTGCGATCTGGGTGCTCACGCCTCTGTGGGGAGATGGATTCTATCATTTCCTCCCCCTCCTCGTCTCCCTCCCTCTTCTTCCCCTTCCTGCCCCTCCTCCTGTTTCTCCTCCTCCCGGCTTCCTCCAGCTTCCTGTCTAGACAGCCCCCAATTAGCTGTTCATTAAGGGGGTTAAGCTGATTAGAGCACTCTCTCGCTTCCTCTGCTGTGGCCACCTCAGGCAGCGCTCAGCTAACCACCCCCCCTCTCCCCGCCAGCCTCCACACTCTGGTGCCAGGGAGGGACAGAGGCCTGAGGGGATCATGCCAGCCCCACCCAGGCAAGACCCCTGCAGCCTCATCGCTCAGGCCCCATACACCAGCTTCCAGGCCTTTGCCCTCTCTGTGCCCGGGCCAGGAGGGCAAGAGCACCCTTTCTCCTCCTGGCCACCTCCTCCCGAGGCCCTCCCTGATTACCCACCCAAGTGAGGCAGAAGGGGGGGTCCCAGAGTGCTTTGCTCTTGAGGCTTCTGTGGCTCCCCACCAGGAGACATGGGCCTCCCACAGGCAGTTATTATATGAAGTGAAATGGGTAACTCTCATCTCGCTCCTCTGTTACCCAGGGGGGCTTACCCCATCTCTTTTTGTTTTTGTTTTATTAATTTATTAATTAATTTATTTTTATTGGCTCTGTTGGGTCTTCGTTGCTGCACATGGGCTTTCTCTAGTTGTGGCGAGAGGGGGCTACTCTTCATTGTGGTGCACAGGCTCCTCATTTTGGTGGCTTCTCTTGTTGCGGAGCACGGGCTCTAGGCACGTGGGCTTCAGTAGTTGTGGTGCACAGGCTTAGTTGCTCCGTGGCATGTGGTATCTTCCTGGGGCAGGGATTGAACCTCTGTCCCCTGCACTGGCAGGCAGATTCTTAACCACTGCGCCACCTAGGAGGTCTCTTACCCGATCTCTTTTTGAACTGGAGGGCGGAAGGGGTGGGAGAGCGTGGCCTGTTGAGTTGCAGAATTGCATTTGAATCCCAGCCCCAAGACCTCAGAGAGTCAGTTCTGCCCGCCCCTGGGTGGTGGTGTCTGGGACATCTCTGGTCATCATGACTTGGGGAGGTGGGCTCCTGGCATCGCGTGGGTGGGACGAGGGGTGCTGCACTTCGCCCCACAGCGCCCAGGACGGGCCCACCAAGGATGACGGCCTGGTGTCAGCAGTGCTGGGCAAGGCGTGGCGAGGCTCCTGCACAGCAAAGCGGCCACTGAGTGGTGGCCGATCCCAGCAGAACTGCGCTCCATCCACGGCCCCGTCCACTCTGCACGCTCTCGGCCCACGCTGGGTCTGGGCCCTGGAGCCCCCGCGGTGGCTGCAGTGGGCCCCCCCACCCCCGGAACTGGCATTGCAAGGGGGGTGGATGGGCTAGTTTGTCAGACTAGCAGCCAGGCGGGTGCTCAGGTGGGGGATGTAGAGGCCCCCGTTAGATGAAGCGTATGTGCTTAAACGGGGGACAGACAGGCACGTGTGACAAGCAAGTGGACAGACGCTCGGGGGCGGGGCACCTACGGGCACGTGTGTCCGCTAAGGTTTGTTATCTTCGACGGGGGCACATAGCGATGCTGAGGGGACCTGTAGGTACGTCTGTGGAGCAGGAAGATGGCCGCTCAGATCCGGGGAGGTCAAGGGCACGCCTGTTAAATGGAGAGACGCCTGCTTTGATGGGGACACGCGGGCCCTGTGTTAACCGCGGAGGTGGCTCACGTGGGGCGTGTTTGTCGAAGGAATGGGGACCATTCAGATGCAGGAACGCAGGCGCGTGCAGGGGTACTAGGGCGACACCACTCTCAGGCAGTGTCGGGTGGGCCCCCTGCCCTCCCCCTGCCCTCCCCTCCCCCTCCTCTCCCCCCTGCCCTCCCCCTCCTCTCCCCCCTGCCCTCCCCCTCCTCTCCCCCCTGCCCTCCCCCTCCCCCTCCTCTCCCCCTCCTCTCCCCCCGCCCTCCCCCTCCCCCTCCCCCTGCTCTCCCCCTGCCCCGCCCCCTCCGCCCCTGCCCCGCCCCGCCCCGCCCCGGCTCCCGCAGACCCGGCCTCCGAGGCTGTAGGAGGGCCTGCGGAGGTGCGGCTGGGGGCGGGGTCCGCGCCCAGGGCTATTTCCATCGAGGACAGGCTGTTCTAGGAAATCCTCCTAAGTGAGCGTCTGACAGCCCTAACCTCATTCCTGCCGCAGCACCGCGCCAGCCGGGAGCCCGCCACCCTCCTAGACACACCCACACGCACGCACACAGACACCCAGTCTGCAGGGCCCACCTCCTCCGCGCCGGCCGCCCTGCGTCCCGCCAGCTCCTCCGGTCCCTGGGAAAGCCCGGGCCTGCTCCCAAGGCCCCGCCTGGCCTCCAGGTCCCTCTGCGCTGCCCGCCGCATCCCAGGACACGATCCCCCCCGCACCCCCAACACACACACACACACACACACACACACACACACACACACACACACACACACACACACACACACACACACACACACACACACACACACACACACACACACACACACACACACACACACACACACACACACACACACACACACACACACACACACACACACACACACACACACACAGCCAATGCACGCCCGGAGCCGTCCGGGGCAGGGGCGTTTGTAACAGCAAACGCAGTTGGTGGCCCGGGTGCCCGCCCGTCAGGGGCTGGTTCCCGGATCGAGGACAGAAGCACCCCCACATGGGGACGCCACGGTGGGGGGGGTGTGGGATGCAGTAGCCTCCCGGATGGGCCGCTGCTAGGAACGCAGGCAGACGCCCAAACACAGAACCGCCGGCCCAAGACCCCAGAAACTGTGGTGGTGGGCCTTGGAGGAGAGTCGGGGTCCTAACTGGGGAAATGCTGCCCCAGGGGACCCTGGGCCATGTCTGGGGACATCTGTGGTTGTCATGACTGGGGGTGCTCCTGGCATCGAGGGGGTGGGGCCCAGGACGGCCCCACAGAGAGTGACCCAGCCCCGATGTCTGCAGCCTGAGAGGCCCCGTCGTGCTGGGTGGGAGGTAGTATGACCCTAGAGGGTGTCGTACTGGGTGAAGTGAGTCAGACAGAGAAAGCCAAGTACCGTATGGTATCGCTCATATATGGAATCTTAAAAAAAAAAATGGTACAAATGAACTTATTTAGAAAATAAAAATAGAGTCACAAACTTAGAAGACAAACTTATGGTTCCCAGCGGGGAAAGGAGAGGGGGCCAGATACATTGGGAGATTGGGATTAACATGTACATACTACTGTGTACCGAATAGAGAACGAATAAGGACCTGCCGTAGAGCTCCTACAACGAACCCTGCTCAGTACTGTGGTGACCTGTGTGGAAAAGAACCTAAGAGAGAGGGAATACACGTGCATGTATAACTGATTCACTTAGCTGTGCTCCTGAAGCTAACAGCATTGTAAATCAACTATACGCCAGTAAAAACTATGTAAGGAATTTTTTAAACAATTATTTAAAAAAAAAAAAACACCTCTCACCGTATGTGAATCCACTGTGGATCTCACCGGGTGTGTTTCACCCTAAAATGAATTTTATTTTTATTTACTTATTTTAAATTTATTTATTTATTTATTTATTGGCTGTGTTGGGTCTTCCTTGTGGTGCACGGGTTCCTCATTGCGGTGGCTTCTCTTGTTGCAGAGCACGGACTCTAGGCACACGTGGGCTTCAGTAGTTGCAGCACGTGGGCTCAATAGTTGTGGCTCGTGGGCTCTAGAGCACAGGCTCAATAGTTGTGGCG
This sequence comes from Hippopotamus amphibius kiboko, assembly GCF_030028045.1. Classification (NCBI taxonomy): domain Eukaryota; kingdom Metazoa; phylum Chordata; class Mammalia; order Artiodactyla; family Hippopotamidae; genus Hippopotamus; species Hippopotamus amphibius. Next base: position 2,540,338 of record NC_080200.1, read on the forward strand.
CACGGGCTTAGTTGCTCCGCGGCATGTGGGGTCTTGCTGGAGCAGGGATTGAACCCGTGTCCCCTGTGTTGGCAGGCGGATTCTTAACCACTGAGCCACCTAGCAAGCCCTGAAATGAATTTTAAAATAATTTCTGAGTATGTCTGTTTCCAGGCCCCTCATCCCCCAGAGCCCAATTCCAGAGAAGGGGCCAGGCCGAGAACTCTGCCTTTTTTCAGGCACGTCGCCATCCTTTGCTGTCACTAGAAAAAGCCTCTGCAGAGTCTGTTTGTGTCCATTTTACACCACTTATTCATTGAGGCCAAGCTGGAGACCGTGTAGGTTCCCCAGGGCCACGGGGGTAGGTAGTGAGACCCCCGTCTGCAGAGGAATGGCAGCAAGTAACTCCAGCCTGTGGGTGTGTGCCGGGTCCTGGTCTAATGGCTTTACCTATTGTATCTCATTTAATACTCATGATCACTCCCTCCACCACGTAAGGGTCAGGGGTGGGGGCACAAGCACGGAGCCACTCGGGCTTTGGACCACACCCTCCCCTCTTCCCACCCTGCCGCTTTCTCCAGGGCTCTGGCTTCCCCAGGGGACAGGGCAGCCCTGAGCGGATCCATGTCTGGAAGGAGAGAGGTGGGGGCCAGGCTGTGTCATCCAGGGGCCCCTGTGGCATCAGGCTCCTCCTCCTGTGGGCCATGTGACCCTGGATGGCCCCCTTCCCAGCTCTGAGCCTCGGTTTGCCTCTCCTTACAATGGGCTCCCGGCCCCTCGCTCACGGGTCGCTGGGAGAAGGAGGGGCAGGGGCACTGTGGGGAGGTCCAGGGGTCCTGGGGGTGGCGCGACTCTGCCTGCCGGCCCTTGACCCTCTGGCCCTCCCTGCAGGCATCTCATCCCCGGTGAAGAAAACAGAGATGGACAAGTCCCCTTTCAACAGTCCGTCTCCCCAGGACTCGCCTCGCCTCTCCAGCTTCACCCAGCACCACCGGCCCGTCATCGCCGTGCACAGTGGTGAGCATTCTGGGCCCCGGGGCGGGGAGAGGTGGCTGGGCCCTCTGACCAGGCCCCTTGTGGCCAGGGAAGTCCTGCCGGTCATCTGACCACGAGTCCTATTGCTGTAGCCTCCCAACCAGGCAAGAAAGCCTGCGGTGCCGTGGAGAGAGTGCCCAGTCCTGATTCTTTGGGGGGCCTCCGTTTCCCCTTCTGTACATGGAGGTGCAGCCCGGGGCTCACCCCTCAACCTGCTCCCCATATGTCATACTCGAGTGACCCACAGACAGACCCTGGGGTTGGATGGCCGCAGGAGGCGGCAGACGCCGAGAAGGACACAAGCAGGCCACGCAGGGATACGGGCACTCGCGGCCACACAGACAGGAAGCATCACACTCCCAGCAGAGGAGACGGGCTCCAGCAACCGCAGGCACGAGCGGAGCTCATCACCTGTCCATGAGGGCTCATAAACATCCCCCTCCCAGGGCTGCCCGTAGGACCGAATGAGTTAAATCAGGATGAGTTAAATAAGAGCTTGAATGCCACCTGTAGCCCCTTGGCTGTGATGATAGGTCGATAGTAACGATTTGGTTCCACGCTGGGGCAGACACACACACACACCCCTGCCACAGCACGGCAGCCCCTCCCCCACCACCACCATTCTTGTAAATAAAGTTTTATTGTCACAGGGCCACACCCATCCGCTTACACGCCTGTGGCGGCTTTCAGGCCATAAGGGCAGAGTTGAGTAGCCGCGTCAGTGACCCTATGGCCTGAAAAGCCGAAAACATTGACTCTCTGGCCAGAGAGAGAGGAAGGGGGAGTGACCGCTAGTGGACACGGGGCTTCTTTTGGGGGGAATGAAATGGTTCTGGAACTACAAAGTAAATATACTGCACGTCACTGAATTGTTTAGAAAAAGGAAAAATAAATAAATAAAAGCTGATACCACACTGGAATACTCAGCCATGAAAAGGGGGGAAGCCCTGACACGCGCCACCACGTGGACGGACCCTGCGGACACGAGGCTCAGGGAGAGACGCAGACACAGGAGGACACACAGGGGGTGACTCCACTGACGGGAAACGTCCAGAACAGACAGATCCACAGACACGGAGAGTGGGTTCCTGGTTGTCAGGGGGTGGGGGGGGGTCTCCTTTGGCGAGGTGAGAATGTTCTAAGAGAGATTATAGGGATGGTTGCCCAGATCCGTGAATGCGCTAAAGAAAAAAAAAAAAAAAACGGTGAATTGTAGACTTTAGAAGGGTGGATTTTATAGTGTGTAAATGATATCTCAATTGCAAAAGAAATATTGACCTGCCGGCCATATATGGAAAGAGCTGGCTGAGCCCCGGGTCAGGTTGCGGGCTGTGGGGCCAGTCGGCCTGGGCTCGAAGCCCGGGTCTGCCACCTCCTTGCTGTGGGGCTGTGGGTGTTCCCTCTGTGAGCCACCGGTCAACACTCTGTTTTAAAAAAAAGGTGATGGGAGTTCCCTGGCAGTGCAGTGGTTAGGACTCCACGCTTTCACTGCCGAGGGCTCGGGTTCAGTCCCTGGTCAGGGGACTAAGATCCCGCCAGCCAAAAATAAATGTTTTAAAATAAAAGTAAATAAAAACTTTAAAAGGGATGACACCAGAACCCCATGGGGTCACAGTGGAGTCAGTGCACCTGGACATGCACGTATTATTAGAGGTGCCATGATGCGGGAGTGACCCACACGCACAAACGCGGTCACTCGGGGACAGGGCGGCCTGGCGGGAGCCCCCGGTGACCACTGCCTGCTCCCCTCTCCGCAGGGATCGCCCGGAGCCCTCACCCGTCCTCGGCCCTGCACTTCCCCACCACCTCCATCCTGCCCCAGACGGCCTCCACCTACTTCCCGCACACGGCCATCCGCTACCCGCCACACCTCAACCCCCAGGACCCCCTCAAAGATCTCGTCTCGCTGGCCTGCGACCCGGCCAGTCAGCAACCTGGACCGGTGAGTTGGGCAGGGGGTGGCGTGACCTCCCCGGGGCCCTGGCGCGAGTGTCAGGCAGCCCCCCTCCTCCGGGGCAGCTTCTGTGTCGCCGGCGGCCGGGTCCGCAGCCTCCGGAGCTGGACCGGGTGGGAACGCGGGCTTTTGCGGATGTCCGAGTGGACAGCACGTATTCTAGGAAGCCCCGAAATCAGATGCGGTGACGGCGGAGCTCGGGCCGGCTTTGGCCAGGCTTCCACCAAAGCCTTTCGGTGTTCGGAGCCTTTTCGGTGCGGATGTGGGCATCGCGGGCGAGGTGACGGATGAACGAATGTATACTTGCGGCGAAGGCGGGGAGATGGGCCGGGGCCGCCCGTGAGGTCCAGCGATGCTGCCTAGGAGGCGTGGAAGGAGAGCAGGGGGGCACACAGTGGCCTGAGGAGGCAGGGAAGGGACCTCAGGATGCCGGAGGCCTGCGGGGTCAGGCAAGCACTGGCACCCACCAAACTCGTCCCGGCCACGCCCACCAGGCCGGTCCACGGCCCCGGGCTGGACGGCAGCCCGCGGCGGAGGGGGCGTCCGCCGCCTTAACCACCTGTCTCTCTGTTCCCCCCAGTTAAATGGAAGTGGCCAGCTCAAAATGTCCAGTCCCTGCCTTTCTGCTCAGATGCTGGCACCCCCGCCCCCCGGGCTGCCGCGGCTGGCGCTCCCCCCCGCCACCAAACCCACCTCCGAGGGAGGAAGCTCGTCGCCGACCTCGCCCTGTAAGCACCCGGGAAGGTGTCCCCGAGGGGCCCCTCCCCTCCCTGGCCCCCCGCTGCTGGGGTCAGGGGCTCAGGCCCGGCCCGGTGGGTACCGGCGAGTTTGGTGGGTCCTCAGATGAAGGCCTGGTCCACGCAGGGCCGAGGCATCCTGAGGGGACGGCCAGGGGCGCGTCTGGGGTCCGCCCCCGCGGGCCGAGTGGCCTGGGGCCCCCGTGTACCCCCTCTGGGCCTCCGAACCCTCCTCCGTGCGACAAGCAGCTGACAGTAGGTGAAGACCTCAAACGGGAGGCCGGAGGGGGCCAGACCCGGCCCCCAGATGCCTTTTGTCTGCGGAAAATGAGAACCTGCTGCGGTGGTGGTGGTGGTTTTAAAATCAGGGCATCGCACATAGAAACTCCAGAGTCCCAGATTCTCGGGGGCAGCTGGCCACAGGGGGGCCGTGTTCCTGCTGGTGACCCGGGCTGGGCCACACCTGCAGACAGGACAGACCCCACCTGCCCACCTGACCCCAGGAGGCCCTGGGTTGGCGGCCTCACCTTCTAGAACTTTCTGCTCTCTGGACGTGGGTCCAGGTGGTAGCCTGGTGGGAGGCCCTGGCTTGCTCTCCTAACCTTCTAGAGCTTTCCACTTTCTGGATGTGGCTCCAGATTACAGCTTGCCAGCCCCCAGTGCACCCATCTCCCCCGTCCAGGTTTGCTCCAGGCTGGGAAGAAGCTCGGAATCCCGTCCTGGGGTCTACCCCATCAGCGGTGGCTCTGCCCCCAGCCTCTCCCTAAACCCCCTTCCTTTGTGGGTGTCTCTCTCTCCCTCGCTCCCCAGATGAGATTCCTCACCCCACCTGGGCAGGAGGAGCCAGCACTTCCACCTGGGCCCCATCGCCCTCCCCCCCCCCCCCCCCACCGCATGGAGCACCCCTGCCCCTGGCATTTCTTCCCCTGCATCCCCCGCCTGCGAAGACCCGGGGCAGCCTCACATGCAGACGGGCTTTCTCCAAACACCAAGATGCGGCGGTGGGGCACTGGGTTCTAATTCTGTCCCTGCAGCTCGCTCGCTGTGTGACCTTGGGCAAACGTCCTCCCCTCTCTGAGCCTCAGTTTTTCTCAGCCGCAAAATGGGACCGTCACCAGAGGGCAGTGGGGAGCGAGTCGGTGCAGTAGATCAGGGAGGACATTTAGCAGGAGGCCGGGTGCAGAGGACAGAGTCGGCATGCAGTGCTGGTCATCACCTACTCTCCCTACTTTCTCATCTGTGAAATGGGCACAATGATCACATCTGCCGCGTGGAGGCCGCTGAGGGTTAAAATGGGATGGTGCCCGGTGCCTGGCATACGGTAGACACTTCACAGGCGAGGAAGAAACGTGGGTTTCTTCTCCTTTCCCCTGCACCGCCTTCTGAACTGCAGGTCCAGCCTGCTTCCCGCATCCCAGCAAGCCTCAGCGCCTCCCACTTAGCTGTGCTCCGGCGGAGACCACGTGGGGACCCTCCCGCCACCCCCGTCCCCTCCCCGGCCTGGGTTGCACATCGTTCACTTGCCGGCAAACCGTCGTCAGTGAGATTAAAATATAATCAGATATATATGTATGTGCACGCACACGCAGCCTTCCCCGTGCTCTCTCCAGGAGGGAAATTAATAAATAAAACGCCCTCAATAATTCACGGCGCCCCACGCGGCGGGATGCAGGCGGCGGGAGCAGGATGGACCAGGCAGCGGAGCGCTCTGAATAATTTACAGGCGGCTTCTGGATCATGAATCTTTCCTCCTGCGCCTTCCCTCTCGGCAGCCGCCCGCCCGCGTGACCCTGGGGCCCGGACCATGCGGGGGAGGGCGGCACGCTCAGAGGCGCCGACGCGAAGGCCCGGCTGTGTGACCCTGGGCCGCGGCCACCCTCTCTGGTGCTCCCGCGCCCCCACCCTGCGCGCTAACGGGCTTTCGGTCTCTCTCCTCCCCGCAGCCTACTCTACGCCCGGCACGTCCCCTGCAAACCGTTCCTTTGTGGGATTAGGACCAAGGGATCGAACGGGCATTTATCAGGCACAGGTAGGGGCCAAGAGGCCGGCTGGCGGGGGGGTGGGAGGGGCAGGGCAGAGGGGCCGGCCTGGGCACGCTGGGTCCCGTGCCGCCCCCCCCAGCCGCACCCCTGGCACGGCGGCCGTTGAGTGTGGAAGGGGGGCCCAGCCTCCCCGGTCCTCCCAGGGCCTCGAGCCCATACCCGGGGATGTGGTACGGCCCCAAATCCTGCCAGGGGCCGCTCCTGGCAGGGCTGCTGTGGGGCTGGGGTTATCACCACCCTGGCCCCATTTGTACCGACGGGAAGACTGAGGCTCACAGAGGCGAGGGGTTTGCCCGGGATCACACACTGCGTCAGCCCACGCTTTCAACCCCCCAGCCTTCATCCCCTCCCACGCTGGGCGGAGGGAGGGACCACAGGAGAGGGAGGCGCGGGGCGGGGTGGCAGGGGACCCCAGGACCCCAGGGGCAGGTGGGGAAACGGAGGCAGCCCTTGCAGGGGCGGGGCCTCCCCGTAGAGCCTGCGAGGTGGGAGGGGGCGCCGGAGGCAGGATTGGCACCCTGCAGCCTAGAGTGCACCAGGGCCGGGGGCGCGAGGCTGGCGGAGGACGCGACAGGGAGGCTCAGAGAGGAGGAGCGCGTTGCTGCGGCTGCACAGCAGTGCGGGGCAGAGTCTCCGTGGGTCTGGAACTGAGGCTCGTGGCTCCCAGCGTCCCTCGGGGTGGGAGGTGACCTCGGCCCCTGCGCACGCGTCGCCAACACCCGCCTCCGGGCTGGGGTCCGCATCTGTGTTGCGTGCAGGCGGGAATGTGTCGGCAGGCGGTGTTCAAGGGTGGTGGCTGGACCCCAGAGCCATGCTCCCTGATGCGTGTTGGGGAGGGGGGAGTCGCGGGATATAAAACAGCCAGAGAGCAGCACCTCCAAGGCCCAGATGCACAGAGAAACCTCCTCAGGGCGCCCCAGCATCTCCAAATCCCCAGAACCATAGCGCGTGGGGATGTGTGGGGTCCCCAGGGGTCACATTCGAATCTTCAAGCCACTGTGAGAGGGTCCCCTGCCGCAGAGTCCATGGGGAGGGGCCGTGGAGGAGCTGGAGAGGTCGTCGCATCCCCATCCTGCACACTGACCAAGCCCAAGGAGCCTCCCGCCACAGCCTGGCCCCTGTCCGGGGCGTGCCAGGTTGCTACTGGCAGCTCAGGGGGCCCTCCCTCCCTGCCCAGACTTCCGCTGCAGGTGCTGGGATCAGGAGACCAGGGCCCGTGCCCAGCTCTGCTTCACCCACTCTGAACCTCAGTCTCTTCTTCTGGCCTTGGGCACCTCCTGGGGAGTCTCTGAAGGGTCTGCAGCATCAGGGCAGCGGTGTTCTCCAGAAAGGGCGCTGAGAGGCCAAGACCGCCTGGCACACCCAAATTATTAAGGGTCCTGCTTTACAGAGCCCCGGCCAGGATCCAGAGGGATCACTTGGTCAGGGTCTCGCACCGAGCTGGCGTGGCCCCAGGACCCCCCCCTCCCCCCCGCTTTGGGTTCTGTCCCGGCCTGGACACCCCTGCCCCCACAGTGCTCAGGGAGCCAGGCGTTTCCTCTCCCGCCCCCACCCGACAGCCCTCCCCACGGGAGGCTGGGAATGTCCTAATTGCTTCAGAAACCAAAGCTAATAAAAGTGACAGGGAGGGGGCCCTGCCCTCTCAACCCTTCCCCAGCCTCCCCCACCCCTGCCTCCCCTCCCCCGTTGTCGGCCTCTGCATGGGGGAGGGGGCGTCACCCCACGTGGATGGCCTGGAAGGGGAGGGACACCAAGGCAGGCAGGGGGGTGGGGGTGGGAATGGGTGGTGGGGGGGGACCTTCGGTTCTCTGGGCCCCACTGGGGACCCAGAGAGGGTGGCACGGGGACTGTGGAGGAACCTTGGGTGGGGGGAGGCATCAGGGCCCTGCCTGGGTGGGGAGGGGTTGGAGCCTGGGGTCCGGCACAGCAGTGCTGCCAAGGGCTAGAAATGATGGGGAGCCAGCCTGAACCTGGAAGACCTCACATGTGGGCTTTGGCTTGGGGGCCCAGGGGCGCCGTGGAGGGGACTAGAGGGAGGGAGGGGCACAGCCAGGGCTGGGAGTTGGAAGGAATTTTGTGGGGCTGGTGGGGGGGGGGGGTCGGGCACGGAAGGTGAAAGATGGATGAGAGAGCCCCGAGGGTTATGGGGAAGGCGAAGCCCCCTATCTGGGTCTGGGGAGGACCCCACCAGCACCGCGCGGGCAGGACCCCTGGTCCCCGGACTAAATGAGGGCGCCCAAGTGCCCCAGTGGGTTCAGGCGCCCCCCCCCCCCCCCGGCAGACCCCACAGGGAGGAGGGACGCAGGGAGGAAGGAGCCGTGAGACCCGCTCCCCCCTCTCGGAGCCCCTGTGTGAAGGGCTCGGAGCCGAGAGGCCTCTCCTTTCTGGCCCAGTCAGCACGTCTCCTGGCGGGTTGGCGCTCCTCTGCCAGCCCCCCCGCCCCCCAGCCTGCAGCGGCTTCTCTCCCTCCCCACACGCCCTTCCATCTTCTGCCCTCCCCCCCCCAGTCAGCGCCCCTCCCCCGATCAATATCCTCTCCCGCCATCCGCGCCCCTCCCCTGATCAATGTCCATCGACCCCTTCCCTGATCAATTGCGCACCTTCTTTATTCTCCCCGCCCACCATCTCTCCCCATCGGTTCCCCCCAGTCCTGAGCCGTCCATCACTTCAGCCCCCAGAGCAGGGCCCTGTGGGCTCTGACACCCCCTCCCCCTCCCAGGTGAAGGGGTCCACCCAGCCGAGCATTTTACACCAGGAGCTCTTTGCCCATCGTGCCCATTCAGCAGATTAGCAAACTGAGGGCCAGAGGGGTTAAGCCACATGCTCAAAGCCATGCTGGTGGCTCCAGCCGGGCCAGGGGGGTGCCAGAGCCCAGACCTCACCGCTGGCACTGCGTGGCCTCAGTCTCCCCCTCAGTGGATGGGGGAGGATGTTGAGTTGAGGAGGCAGAGAGCCTAGAAGGGGAGGAGGCAGAGAGGAAGGGCCTAGGGGAGGCCGGCCACCACCGGGGAGGGTCACGCCCAGAATCTGTCTGGTTGCCAACGGAAACCAGACATGAGGTAATGGCCAAGATGAACTTGAACTTGGCTGGAGGTGGGGGGCTGGGCGCCACGGCGCCAGTTCAATGGGATGGCCCAGAGGCTGCAGGGCAGCCTGGTTGGAGGGGGTGCGATTGATTTACAGCAGGGGTAGGGGGGCAGCACTGCTGCGACCTGGGCAGGGGTCGGGGGGGGGGTTACCTACCCCCAGGCCCACCCCACACAGCCGAATCGGATGCATTTCCAGGGGAAGGGTCTGCACAGAGGCTTCCCTGTGGAGTCCCAGGCCAGAGCTGTCCATGCAGACCTGGCCGCCTGACCCGGAGCCTCAGTCTCCCCCTCTGTAAAGCAGAAGTCGTGACCCCCTCAAAGGCCAGGCTGAGGGGTCAGCCCCAGGCAGGGGGACAAGCCAGGACTCGGGCCTCTCAGGCCTGAGGTCGGATTCCAGCTTCTCGCCTCCCATGCTGGCGGACTTGAGCAAATTACTTTACCTCTCTGAGCCCGTTTTCTTCACTGCGAAACGGGGTCAGGGGACAGTCGTCCCTCTTTCATGGGCGTTCTGGGGGAACCATTAAGTGGGAAAATGTTTGTTAAAACAAAAAAAGGAAACAACCCCCGTGGCAGTGCCTGCACGTGGGGGCGCTCTGTAAAAATTCACCTGGCGCCCTCCCCCATTTTATACTCAATGAGGTGCCGAGGTGGGGTTGCCAGGTTCAGCAAACAGCGCCACGGGACCACGGGATGCGCAGATAGATTTCAATTCCAGATAAAGACCTTTAAAAATATATATATATATTAGCATACGTATATCCCCAAAGTTGCATGGGTTATACTTATATTAACAGGTTTGTCCATCGTTTATCCAGGATTCAGATTTCACTCTGCATCCTGAGTTTTAACTGGCAGCGCCGCTTAGGGGCAAAGTCACTTGCCTAGGGTCACCCAGCAGGTGATGCCAGGGGTAGGGGAGGCAGAGGTCCCAGGTCCCAGGGGGCGGGGGGGCTTTGGTGGGTATGGGCAGTGGCTGGCAGAACCTGACCCCGATCTCTCTCTCTCTCTCTCTCTGTGTCCCCCTCGGGCCGCCCAGTCCTGGTATCTGGGATAAGAAAGAGTTCTTCCCACGCCCTGTTCCTCCATCCCGGGAACCCCGGGGGGCCGCGCCGCCGGCCCCCGGCCCACGTTTTCGGTGGAAAGCTAGCGCAAGCGAGACCACCCCGCCAACTCCCAGCCCGGCCGAGAGACAAAACACACAGACGCGTAACACACAGGAGGAAAACAAGAAAAAAAAAAAAAGGAGAAAAAAAAAAAAAAAGACAAACGGGAAAAAAAAACAACAAAAAACCACACATTACAAATAAACCCACCCAACCAAGACGATAAGAGGTAAAGATGGCAACGCTTCGGGCTCTCGGGACACCACGGCCGGACGGACCGGACCGGAGGGCCAGGCCCCGCCACCCCTGGGAGCCGGCGCTCGGGGCCCATCCTAAGTTATTCATCTCCTCTCACCGCTGCTCTGGGAGGGCTGGCCGCCCCCGCCTCCGCCCTGGACCAGGTGAGCGCAGCCTGGTGCCCGTGCCCGGCCGACGGGGCGGGACACCCAGGGAGGCCACCTCTCCCCGCGCCCCCAGCGCCACCGCCACCGCCACCGCCGGGACAGTGTTTGCCAAGCGGGGAGGCCGCCCCCGGGGGGGCCGGCGAGGACCCCAGCAGCGGGCATCAGAGGCCACCGCGGAGGCCAGGGTGGGCCAGGGAGCGATGGGGGCAGAAGAGGGTCGCAGGGAGACCCCAGGCGTCGCCGGGGGACGAGGACGCGCGCCCGATACTCTCGCAGGAGTGTCCCGCGATCGTGGACCTCTCCACCCGACCCGGAGCGCGCCGGGGACTTGGTCTTGCGTGAAGCTCACCCACCCCAGCGCCGGCCCTGTTTGGGAGCCGTCTCTATGCAAATGACCCCCAGCCCCCCCCCCCAGGCGTAGGAGGCCACCCCAGCGCGCCCCAGCCCCAGCCCCGGCGGCTCCACACCCCCCTGGGGGAGGGCCCCGCGTTGCACACACTGTAAGAAATGCACTTTCCGGGGAAGGGGCCGGGGGCGGTGGCGTGGGGGGCCCGGGGCTGCTCTGGACTCTCCATCCGCCCCCGCCCTGAACGGGGAGGGCCCCCCCCCCATGTGGCCTGTGGAGGTGGGGGGGGTGAGAGCAAGTGGTTTAAGTGCCTGATTCCCGCCGCCCGCCCCTCCCCTTTGTCCAGCGGGGACGCGCGTGGCCGTGGGCATCCTCCGGCCCCTCCCCCCGCAGCCCGGCCCCTCCCGCCGCAGACCGCTCATTGCTGTGCCCCCCCCCCAGAGCTAGAGAGATGGGACCCCCCCCCCCCCGCAGTGGGCCCGAGGGGCAGAGCTGGGCATCCATCCCCCAGCGTCCTGCCGTGTCGGGGCCCAGGGGCGGGGTTTGGGGAAGCTGGTGGGCCCCACCCCGCGCCCCCTCTGCCAGTGCCTTACATCGAGGAGCGACACCCCCTCCCTGGTGCCTCCCGGCCCAAAGGGGGACCACAGTTTGCACTTTCATCCCCCTCCACCCCCCCGCCGAAGTGGGGCACAGCCGGGAGGTGCATCGCAGCTGGGCCGCCAGAAGGAGAGAAGGCCAGGCCGGGTGGGGTCCACGCGCGCCTGGACAGGATGGGGGGGCGGTCTGGCTGGGGGCGGGGAGGGTCAGCGCCTCAGGGCTCCCTGCGGCCGTGGGGGGGGGGCCTCCCACCTGCTAAACATTTTCCGTTGAGCCGCTCCGAGAACACTAAGCCTGGGGCCACCGAGGGCCCCCTCACCCCAGCTACCCGGCCCCCTCCATGCCTCCACCCCGGGATGGCCATTTGGGTGGGGGGCCTGGGAGGGGGTGTGTGGTGTTTTAGGGTCACCAGGCCCAAACGCAGGGACCCCTCCCGGCCCATCCCAGAGCCCCAACTGGCCTCCTGCTCTGCCTGGCGCTGGGGAGTCCTGACCCCCGCCCCCGGGCCCGGGTCAAAGCCATGGCCCTGGGCAGGGCCTCCGCCTCACCTGCTCCCAGCCTGGCCCTCCCCTCCCTCTCCCGGTGAAACCCCGGTGCCCCCGGGGCCTGGCCAGCCTCCCCCCACCCTCCCAGACACCAGACTTTCCTCCCAAACCAGCCCAAGGGGCTTGGCAGACCCACTTGATCATAAAGAGAAAGGACCCCCCCCCCACCACCAAGACCCTTTCCCACCAGCCCCCACTCTCGCTGTCCGGAGGGGTTCAAGAACTCTTGGTCCGTCCGTCTGTCCCCAGGGCCCCTCCACCGGGTGGCCGCTGGGGACCAGAGCGTGGGCCGCTCTCCGGGAGGGCAGGAGGGGTGGGTCGTGCAGTTGGGGTATCCGGAAGCTTCTCAGCCGGGAACCTTAGGGTGCGGGTAGGCGGGGGAGAGGAGGGGGCACCTGGCAGCCCCCAGCTACCTAACTTTGCATGGTGCTTAGTTGAGGATTCCTGTGACCTGGCTCGTAACGTCAGCTCGCGGCGGCTGAAACTGCATGGCAAATAATACTGGCTCTATCTCCCTCCCCCAGCCCTCCCCAGCCCTCCCCACGCCCACCCCCTCCTCTTTAAAAGAAAAAAAAAAAAAAAAAAGATACAAAAAAAAAAAACTTAAAAAAATTCCATGTTTCCTAATTTGCACGAAATTTTCTACCACATGATGTGCCTTGCCTTCCGAAAATAAGTATTACCTTTAAACAATATCAGCGCACAGATAGCTGCATGCACTGCTCGTGTAGTTCAAAAAAAAAAAAAGACAAGACAATGACATGAAATAAACAGTAAAAATTGAAAAGGGATGTATTTCTATTTGTAAAAAAAAAAAAAAAAATTTAAGATTTAAAAAAAAAAAGAAAAATCACACGCTTAAAAATCACATTGCTGAGGACAGCAGTCCTCGGAACAATCGCCTCCTGGTTTGCCCCACCCCAGCCCACCCTCGGCTCTGCCCCCACGTCCCCTGCTGCATCGGGGGTGCCCCCTGGTGCTGTGCAAACCCCCCCCCCCGGCCCCACCCTCGGGCTCCAGAGGGGTCATTTCCGAATCCCCTGCCCACCGCGGCGGACAGACCTCAGGGGTGTGCGCTGGCCCCGGGCAAGGGCCTCTCCCCTCACTGGGCCACAGGCCAGCCCCCCAGACGCCACGCATGCACCCACCATCCGTGCGGCCCCCCCCATGGGGCAGCCACCCTGCCGACAGCCAGACCCCCCACCCCGTCCCACCTCTCCCGCAGGCTGGCGTCCCCCTGGCTCAGGGTCAGATCACGGTCCCACCCCCACCCCCCGTCCCCCTGTGCAGCCCCCTCCTTTTTGCCAAAGGACCCACCCCCCCAGACTGGCCTTGGGTGGCAGGAAGGACCCTCCTGTCCGCCCACCCCGTTCTACGACGTCTTCCAGCTGTGACTGTGGAGGTGGTCTGGTGTGAAACAAACAAAAAGACGAAAACCAAACCCGATATATGCAATATTTGTCTGTCTGTACCTGTAGGTCTAGCCCATTGGAGGCCCGGCCAGGGGCGCCAGGGGGCTGCGGCGGCCGGGGGCACCGCATCACAGGCCCTGTCCCAGGGGGCTGGCCATGCTGTTGTCTTTTCCTTAGTTTTCTCTTCTTTTCCTTCCTTCCTTCCTTATTTTCTTTCTTTCTTTTTTTTTTTTTTTTTTTTCTTCCAGTTTCCTTTGCCTTTAACTCAACCAAAGCTGAGACAGTAGCAGTTAGTGGAGTGTCCAGGCAGAAGGACCAAAGGGCCGGTTTCTCCAGCCCCCTTTGGCCCTCCCTATCCCCTCCCCCCCCGGGCCCCTCAAACATCTCCTGTGGGGATCCACCAGGCAGACGTCCCCGGCCGCCACCTTGGACTTTAGACTTGTCTCCAGAGCCGGGTGGGGCCTTGCAGACAGGCCCTGGCTCTCGCCCACAACCGATCGGCCCTGCCATGTTTTCTTCCATAAAGACACCCCAGGGGCCAGAGGGAGAGTCCAGACCGTGGCCTCCGCTGGGCCTTGACACTGCCCTTGAGAACTGCCCTTTGGCCTGAGAGCCCAAGGCCATACTTGTCAGTTTCTGGGAGGGGTGATTTCGCCCACCGCCCGGGGAAGTGGGAGCGGCCAGTGGCGCAGGGAGTGGGTGGTACCTCCCTGCAGGACCCCTCCCCCAAGGGCTTCACTGGGAGCACCGTTAGCGTCCCCCACGGCCTGCACGCCACGCCACCCCGGGCCCCAGAGCCGTGCCCTCCCTCGCCCGCAGCTGTGTGTCAAAATAAGGCAGAAACACTAGGAACCAGACACCTCACCTGCTTCTGCCGTTTGGGTCGGTGCCCTGGGAGGGGGGCAGGGGTTGGGTGTTTTGGGGTTGGTTTTTTTTTTGACATGTACGACACTGACACCTCATACCCCATCCCTTCCCAAGCCCGCTGTCACCCACTCACCCATTGTCCATCCCATGCAAAGCCCCCCAGCCTGACCTCGGGGTCCAGCCCCCGCTGTGGAAAAGACTAGTGAGACCTTCCCAATAGATGCAAATTTCCCCATCCCTCTGTTTGAATGAGGGAGGGCACCAGACCCCAACCGGGGTGGACAGGGAGGTGTGGAGATGCAGGCTGACCCAGTCCTATGTGACTGGGGGTGGGGGCGGGCAGGGACGGCGATCCGGGGTCCTCCGTGCCCAGGTCTGGAACCCAGGCTCTGGCTGAGTTCTGAGCCCAGATTCCCACCCTGCGCTAGACAATCAGACTGGAAAGGAACCCCAAAGGAGGCGGGGGGCGCTGCAGCTCCCTACGCAGGCTTTTCAGTCTCAGCATCCCCCTCCCTGCTCCGGAACTTTCTCTCTGCCCCCAGAGACAGCAGTGTTTCAGGAGCAAGCAGATCTGGCTGGACAGCGGCCAGTGAGGCTGGATCCCGGGGCCGGGAGCAACCGTCCAGCCCTCTGGAAGAGACAGCACACAGGACCCCCCCATTCCCCGCCCCGACCCCGGCTTCTCTGACGGTACTTCGACCTCCAGTGTAGGGCTATACTATACATTATATATATATGTATAATTTTGGAATTTTTTCTCATAATACAGATTATACAGTGGCTACTTTTTATTTTGGCCTGGATTCTCTCTCTGAGACCCTGGTTTTTAATTTTTTGTGTGTGTTTGGGCGGGGGGGAGGTTCCAGAGACCCATCCCCAAGTCCAGCCTCCTCTCCATCCTTCCATCTTTCCGTTTCTGCCGCTTTGGACACTTCCTGAGCGTCTCATCTCCAGACTGACACCGCCTCCCCCCGCCATCCATCTGCCCCTAAGTATTTCAGAGTGCGTGGGGTCCGAGCTGGCCCCGGAGGCCCACCCCCCCACCCCCCTCCCCGGGGCAAGGCAGGGAGACGGACCCAGAGCAATCCCAGCAGGACTTGTTGCCAGCGATACCAAAACAGACTTTTCCCAAGCAGTGCCTCACATGTCTGCTGGTGTGGCTTTGGGGTTCTCCTCCCCCACTCCCTGGGGGTCCCCCAGGCCTCAGGAAAGAGGAGGCGGGGTCCAACAGGAATACAGGGCTCCAGGAGAGGAAGGAAGTCCCTATAACCCCCAAGCTCCCACCCCCCCACAGCCCTTCCTTCACGCCACCTGGCTAGAAGGGGACCCACTGGAAAAGGGACAGAGCTACCCAGCCCCCCTCCAGTGGCGAGCCCCCAAAGCCCATTCCCCAAAATGCATAGACACCCCATCCTCCCATCTTGGGTCCCAGCCGGGCCCCCTGAAACCAAAGCCCCCCCAGATCCAGGGGTCCTGGCCCCTACCCCCAACTTGTCATCCTCCCACCCCCCCTAGGGCCACACATGGGGGCGGGACAAGCAGAGCGTCTGCCGGACAGAGCACGTGTGGTGGGGGGCGACCGAGAGAAGGGAGAGAAACCCGTTTTCCTCTCTGAATTTTCTTTCTGTCTTTTTTTTTTCTTTCTAACATTTTTGGTGGTGTTGCTGTTCATTTCCTTTTCCCTCTGAGATGTTTTTTGAGGGTTTTCCCCCCATTTTGTATTTTACCAATATTACCAGGATAGTTTACTCTGTTTCTCGCTTTCTGCTTGCCACACACCAGGTAAAACACACACACACACACACACACACACACCCATGCTCATGAACTCATGTGGGGAGAAGGTTCGGGCCGGGCCCACTGCCCACCTCCTCCACCCCCCTCCTCCTCCTCCTCCTCCCAAAGGCGGGGACGAGATGGGGGACAAGGGGACACCTGGACAGACCCAGGCCCATCTCCCTCACCCTTCGCCCTCACATCATACTCCAATCATAACCTTGTATATTACGCTGTCATTTCGGTTTCCGCGGACGCGCCTACCTAAGTACCATTTACAGAAAGTGACTCTGGCTGTTATTATTTTGTTTGTTTGTTTCCCTATGCAAAAAAAATGAAAAAATGAAAAAAAATGAAAAAAGGGGGGGTTCCATAAAAGATTCAATAAAAGGCAAAAAAAAAAAAAAAGAAAAAAAAAAGAAAAAAAATGTATAAAAATTAAACAAGCTATGCTTCAACTCTTCCTAGCTGTCTTGGGTCCTCCTTTCTGTGTTCTGTTTGGGCTGTTCTGCGTTCTGTTCCAAAGTGAAGGGAAAAGGCTGGAGGGGCAGGTGGCCTCAGGAAACCAGTCCCAGAATTCTCCCAGACTCTGATCAATAAATTCCACAGACATCTTCGGAGCAGCTGCTCCGCACCAGGCACAGGGAATTCCACCTCCTACCTGACTCCAAGGACTTAGCCTGGCATACAGTTGGTGCTCCATTATTGCACAGGATGCCTTCCCTCTTTTTTTTTTTTCCACCTAGCAAACTCCCATTCATTCAGCAAAGATTTCCTGAGTATCTGGGTACCAAGTACTGGGGACACAGTGGCGAACA
This sequence comes from Hippopotamus amphibius kiboko, assembly GCF_030028045.1. Taxonomy (NCBI): domain Eukaryota; kingdom Metazoa; phylum Chordata; class Mammalia; order Artiodactyla; family Hippopotamidae; genus Hippopotamus; species Hippopotamus amphibius. The sequence goes on from NC_080200.1 coordinate 2,557,042, forward strand.
AAACGCCCCCAGTGATCTGTCTTCGTGGCACTTACAGTTCCAAGTTGGGAAAACAAACAATAAAAATTAGTAAATGTCAGAGGAGGTTAAGTGCCAGGGAGACAAGTAAAGCAGAGTAAAGGATAGGAGATTCCACCTCCCATGAGGAAGTAACATTTAAGCAGAGATTTGAATAGAGGGAGGGAAACAGACCCCTAAAAATCTGGCAGAAGAGTTTTCCAGGCAGAGGGCACAGCCTGTGCAAAGGCCCTGGGGCAGGACTGTGCCCGGCTGTTGGAGGAACAGTGAGGAGGCTCGTGTGGCTGGAGCAGAGTGGGGGGGGTTAGGGTTGGGGAGAGAGAAGGAGGAGGGGAGGGCAGGTCTGCAGGACCTTGTGGGCCATGGGGAGGACTTGGGCTTTTACCCCACCAAGGAGGTGGGAGCCCGGGAGGGCTGTGCGCGCAAGAGGGACGGGACTTAAGTTGGTGCCAATACCTTCCCCTCCAGGAAGCCCTCCCCATCTGCCTGGGCAGAGCCCCAGCTAGCTCTTCCAGCACCCCAATCTCTCCCACCCCACCCGTAACCACTCAAAGCTGGCAGCATCCATGTCCAGCTCCCTCCCCGAAGCCACAGGGGCTCCTCAAAGCCTGGGGTCAGGGAAGCATCAAGGATGTGAGGGGCAGCGCGTCCCCTTCTTAGGCGGGGTGGGTCTCCAGTCCTGCCCCCCCATTCCAAGTCCCCCAGAGACCCCAAGATGTGCAGTCTCAGCTCTCCGCTGCACAGGCTCCTTCCATCCTACCCACGAGCCTCCCCGGGGGGGGCGTTTATACCCCCTTTCACTGACGGGGAAACTGAGGCACGAAGAGAGGGCAAAACGCACGGAGAGGGACCCCGGTGCCGAGCGCCGACGCTGACGCGCAGGAGCGCAGCCCCACGCCGCCGCCCAGTAACAGGCGCAGAAGACACACTGGTTGAGGGGCGGGAGGGGGGGTGGGCGCGATCCGAGGCCCCTCCAGGATGGACCCGTCCCGTGCCCCACCCCCAACCAGGGTGGGCTTCCTCTGCGCTCAGCGGCGAGGTTCTGGCAGCCCCTCGTGGGCGCACCTGGGACCTGGGCCCCGAAACCAGGCCCCGGGTGGAGGGGTGCGCGGACTGTCATCCCCACGGTCCGGCTCTCCCGGCGGGAGGAAAGGGGGGCTCTAGCAGGAGCTTCTTGGGTAAGGGGCTCATCTTGGTGGAGGGAGGGGGGGTTTCGGCTGGGATGGAGAGTCCAGCCGGGGGCTGGAGGTGCACCCCGGGGTCGGAGGGCAGCCGGGGTGGGGGCTCAGTCTGGCCTTTAATCTCAAGGAAAGCCTAGTGTTTTTCATCCCTTGGTCCCTGGGGTGAAGCAATTGTTGGCTTTGCAGGGCTGTCCCGGCACTGGCTCCCCACCAAATGCCATAAAAGGGGCAGACCTGCAGCAACCAGAAAACTCACCCCCGCCGCCACCCCCCCAAAAAGCCCCGCCCCCCCGCGGAAGGGGCGGAGCCCCGACAGACCCCACCTTCTCCTGCCCCCCCCCCCCCAACAGCGCCACCCGGCGGAAGCCCCAGACCACGCACAGAGGAGACGGCGGGGCAGAAAACTCCCGCCCTCCCCGAGCTGCCGTCGGAAAACACAGCCTCTTAACCTTCAGGAGCCCCCGAGTGTGAGGAGGGAGGCTCCTTTGCCCCGCCCCATCTTCACCATTTCAGCATAAAAAAGAGCTGACACTTATTAGGCGCCTTCGGGGTGCTGGGTTCCACGCTCAGGAGTGCTGTAGGCAGTATTTCGTTCAGTCGTCGCAACAACTTGTGAAGAATCTATTATCCTCCTCTTTTACAAGACAGGACACTTAAGCACAGAGAGGTTAAGTGACTTGCCCCGGCGTTACACAGCGAAGAACTGGGGACTCCAAGTGCTTCTCCTTCTCCATGACACCTCCCCACAAAGGAGTGCAGGACAGGAAGCGGGGGTGACGACGCGTCCCCCACCCCCCATTCCCTCCCTTGCACCCTCCTCCCAGCCCCTGGGAGTCCCAGCTTCCAGGACAGTGCCCTGAAACTCAGCCCATGGTGGGAGGAGCCCTCATCTCCCAGAAGACCGCCCTGCTCTGAGCCGGTTCAAAGTTCAGGAGCAGCAAACCCAGGCCAGGAGAGGGGCTGGGAGCCAAGTGCTTCCTACGGAGTCACTGAAGCAGGGCCTGGAAAGCTCTTGGAAGAGCTTGCACCTGAGCAAGAGGAGGGCCTGGCTTCTCTGATAGAATCCAAAGGGCAATAGAAACTGGAGGTGGGAGAAGGAGTCAGGCTCTGTGTCAGATGCCTGCGATGCAGACTGGGTAGAGATACGAGATAATGGGGGGTTTCGGGCAGGCGGGCGGCGCCTTGTCCGGGGTGCCCTCCAAGCTGGAGAAGAATCATCACACGGAGGCCAAGCTTGGGAAGGGGTATGGGATGACCAGGTAACACACAGAGAGCCCTCCAAGAGGGACCTGGGGCAGGTCCTGAGTCCTCTGCACTCAAGGGTGCTTTACACTGAATCCCAGATGCAGTCATCTCACTGGCCCCAGGACCAGTGACATGGGTTTGAGAAAAGCATTGAGGCATCCCTGGGGGCTGCCTGGAGGAGGTGACTGGGAAGCCTTCACGTGGAAGAGCTCGCCATTGCTTCGTGATTCGGAGGCCCCTCTTTCTCCTCCAATTCCAGCCCCCAGTCGTCCTCTCCCTCCTTCTCCTCCTTTCTCACAGTCTTTTCTTCCTTCTCTTTATCGCTGTGAAGATAAGAAGGGCCCAGATAACCCAAGTTAATAAGGACTGACAGTGTTCCGGGCCTCTCACAATTCTCACGTAACCTCTGAGTCCTGCAGGCACCCTTAGTCCCATGGTACGGAAGGGGACCACGAAGCTCAGGCAGCTTAGGGCACCGGCCCCATTTGAACACGAAAGAAATGCAGGAGCCCGTGCTCGAGCTGCACGAGCCCAAGCCATGCTCTTAACCTCTGGTCTCGCTGGCTTTCTGGGTTTCAAAACCATGGGTGAGTGGGTGGGCAGAGAGATGGGGGGATCGACCGACAGATGGGTGGATGGGTTCATGAGTGGATGGACGGACAGACGAATGGATGGACGTGTGGATGGGTGGTGGGAAGGTGGGTGGATGGATGGACGGACAGATAGAGGGATGAATGATGGAGGGAGGGGAGGAGAGAGAAAAGGAGGGAGACAGGGAGAGAGATGATGGATGGATGGATGATGGACGGTTGGAGGGAGGGAGCGATAGACGGGTGGATGGATAGCTAGATGGAGGGATAAATGGATGGGGTTGGCATCGGGGTGACAGACTTTACAGAACCCCCTCAAAAAAAGACTTTATAGACACCAATTGAAACACATATTAGGGATGGGGCTCTCTGTGAGGAAACCACCCTCGTTTTGCAGGTAGGTAGCCAGAAGAGAAGCCAGTGAGGTTATGTGAGGCCCCCATGCATTCTGAATCAAAGAATTACCCCCTGGTCCTGCCCGGCCTCCTTGGAGGATGCTCGGAGAGGGGAAGGGCTTAGAGAGGGGAGGGGCTCAGCATGGGGAGGAGCTTAGAGGGGTGGGACTCAGATGGGAGGGGCTTAGAGGGGCGGGACTCAGGGGAGGGACTCAGAGAGAGAAGGGGCTCGGAGGGGAGAGGCTTGGCACGGGGAGGGTCTTAGAGGGGCTGAACTCAAGAAGGGGAGGGGCTCAGAGGGGAGAGATTTAGAGATTTCAGGAGGGAGGGGCTCAGAAGGATGAGGACCCACCTGTCCCGGGACTCGCTGCACCAGATGGCATAGACCAAGGTGAGGACGAAGAGGAGGAAGAGGAAGGCCAGCGCAGCCCCCAGCCCCACCAGCCACGGCTTCCGCTGGGCCACTGCGGGCGGGAGCAAGGCGGGGTCAGTGGCCTGGCCGCCAGGTTGGGGCTCTCTTCCCCATCCCACTCCCACTGCCTCCCAAGGCCTTACAAGTTTGGGCCTGAACCAGCTGAGGGACCAGAGCTGTGAGAAGGGAGATGTGGCCGGCGGTCGTCCAGAATCTATCCATCCTGCTCTGTCTGTCCTCGCCCGTGTCCAGCAGGTTCTGGGGTTGCAGCCCCAGCCAAAGGAGGAAGTGGCCTGCCCAGGGCACCCCAGGGCAGGGTGTGGCCGGTGCCGCAGGAAGTCGGAGGTGGGGCCCCCTCACTGGGTGCCGGGCACCATGGGGAGGGGCTCAGGGTCCCAAGCATCCCAACCCCGGTCTCCCTGAGACCCATCCTGACCCTGTCACCCCCCACGGCCAGGGCCATGGGAGGGGAGGCTCAGGAAACGTGGGGAGCTCATTTCCTGAGCACCTACTATGTGCAATGGCTCTTGAGCCCTGGCACCTCCTTCAAGGCTCACACTCTGGTGGTCAGAACTCTTGTCCTCACGTTGCAGAAGAGGAGCCAACTCGAGGCTCAGAGAGGTCAGGCCACTTCCCGTTGGCCACACAGCATCCCAGAAGAACACAGTTCTCCCAGCTAGGAACACCCCCTACCCCAACCCTCTCCCTTCCGGGGACATGAACCTCCAAATGTGACCTTAGCCAGAGCCTGCAAACGCCCCACCCTTTGGGCAGCCTGGGCTTCCATCCCGGCTCTGCTAGCAACAGCCAGGGAGACCTGGGCCAGTGGCGTCCCTCTTTCTAAGTCTCAGTATTTTCAGCTGGGAAATGAGACTAATTGCAAACTGCCAGAGACAGACCGTAAGGATGCTAGGCGTTCAGGGCGCGCCTCTGTTAGGGAGATGCGTACATTTTTTTAATTTTATGGTTTTTCTGCCCCCTGGTGGACGATCCGGGGATATTCTCAGATGGAAACTCCCCGCCTACCGGGCTGGATCCTGCCAACCCCGGCTACCGGCTCCACAAGGGAGCCCTAAATGCCAGCCTTTGTCAAGGTTCTCGTTAGGAAACGGTTAACATCCAGGGCAAGGTCCAGAGCCCAGAAAGAGTGGGGAAGCAGGAAGGAGAGCGTCCTTGTCCCCTTCCAAGATCGTGCACGCAGGGGCCCTCCAAGACCCAGTTCCCAGAAACGGAGTCACCCGACCCAAAAACCTGGCGTGGGGGGAGCAAGGCTTTCCTAGGAGACGGCCCTCGGGGCTCAAAGTTCAGGGCTCAGGACAGCAGAATCAAGACTGCAGGGCATCTGGGCACCGTGGAGTTTGGTCTCCCACACCTGCCCCGGCCTTGCTCCAACCCCAAACGCTGTCTCCTCCGGGGAAACTGAGTCCCACGGGATGACAGGAGCCCTTCTGAAGGGCTCTTCTCCGAGAGGCAGCCCCTGCCCGATACTGGTCCTGAGGCTGAGTGGGAGGGAGGAGGTTCTGGCCGAGGGGAAAGAAATCAGGCCCTGGGTAGAAGTAGGTGGAGCCATGCAGCCGCGGGGGTTGGGGTTTTCTCAGTAACCAGGAATGCTCTTCAAATGCGAGAAGCATCACCAGGCAGAACAAATCATAACACATCTAGACCACGTAAGGCACAAAGAACCCTCCTTGAGGGGGGAGGGGGTCCCAAGCCTCTTCATTCAGGGCGCTGTACCCTCAACCCCAGATGGAGTCACTGCAAAGGCTTTGGATTCAGGTCATTGCTTCTAGGGTGTGGAGGGGGCATCTCTGGGGGGCTGCCTGGAGGAGGTGGCTGAGGAATCTTCACATGGCCGTCTTCTTGACATTGTCCTGGTACCTGGGCTCCTGTTTCTCCTCCAGCCCCAAGTTGCTCTCTCCTTCCTTCTCGGCCTTTTTCTCCTTCTTGGCCTTTTTCTCCCCTTTCTTCCCCTTCTTGTCTTCTTTACTGTAGGGATACAAAGGCCCCAGGCCACAATAAGAAACAGAGTCACTCGCCTTATGGTGAGTGCTTTACAAAAAGAATCTTTGTTGAATCTTCAAATCAGCCCTAAAAAGGCAGCCTTGTCATTTCCATTTCACAAAGGCAGAAATTATGGCTTAATTATCCCATGGAAGGATGGGTGGATGGGAGGAAGGAAGGATGGATGGATGGATGGATGGATGGATGGATGGATAGATGGATGGATGGGAGGGTGGATGGATGGATGGATGGGTGGATGGGTGGATGGGTGGATGGATGGATGGATGGATGGGAGTGTAGCTGGATGGATCGGTGGATGGGAGTGTAGCTGGATGGATGGGTGGATGGGTGGATTGATGGGTGGATGGGAGTGTAGCTGGATGGATCAGTGGAGAGATCAGGGAACTTACGTTTAGGAGAAATGGGTGAAAGGATGGGTGGGTGAGTGAGTGAGTAGGTGGATGTATTAGTAAGAAAATGAATGGATGGCTGAATAGGTGATGAGTAGATACGCAGTTAGGTGAATGGATAGTTGCATGGAGGAGTGAATAAGTTCATGGGAAGATGAGTGGATGAACTGGAGGAAGAAGAGAATGATGGACTGAGGGATGGGGGTGTAAGTGGGTGGATGAACGGCAGTGCAGGTGGGTGGATGGATCGGCAGGCTAATGGGTATGAATGATGGATGGTTGGAGGGTGAGACTGGGTAGGCAGATGGATGGATACATGTATAGGTGGATGGACAGGTGGGTGAGTGGTTGGATGTGTGGGTGGGTGGGTGGATGGATGGGAGGGTGGATGGATGGGAGGGTGGATGGATGGGAGAGTGGATGGATGGGTGGGTGGATGGATGGATGGGTGGGTGGGTGGGTGGATGGGAGGGTGGGTGGATGGATGGGTGGGTGGGTGGGTGGGTGGATGGGTGGATGGATGGGTGAATAGATGGGTGGATAGGTGGATGGATCGGTGGGTGGGTGGACGGATGAAGGAAGGAACAAGGCAAGGAGGAAACTACAAATTAGGAGCACCTGTGGGATCTGGAGCCTCCAGCACATCCTGGGACTAGGAATCACATTTTACTGGGGCTGAGCTGGGTCTTAGACAAAGCACAGCCTAGCCCACGCCTGTCCCTCACACATCTTGGGCTCAGCTGAGAATCTCCCAGCCAGGATAGTGTCCTCCAAACTCCTGAGCTCCTACTCCTGTCCCCACGCCTTTGCCCAAGTTGGGATCTTGCCCTGGGAGAGCCCCCAGCCCAGTCCTCATCCCTGAGCCAGGATCACGGGAGATGCTGAGCCCAGAAGAGACACCCACATCAAACCATGCACTTGCACACAGTCCCTACACAATCCCATACCACAGTCTTGTTCGACAGGTATTTATTAATACTGTGTGCCAGGGTCTGGCTGGACCCTGGGGACACAGTCAGGACCAAAGCTAAGTTCTGTTCACTTACTGGAAGCTCCTATCTAGTGTCGAGAAACTGGTAAATGACTAAGGTAATTTCAGCTGGTGATACACACAAAGAAAGATGCAAGGCTGTGGTGGGGGGGTCAGGAAGGCTGGTGGTCAGGGTGGGCTTCTGTGAGGTGGAAACATCTGAGCAGGAACTGAAGGAGAGAAGGAGACAGCCAGAAGATACGGGGAAAGGTAGAACGAACAGGAGGTGCAAAGGCCCTGGGGCAGGAACGTGCTTGAGGTGTTCAAGGACAGAAAGAGGTCATCTGTGCACACCCACCCATCCCCCCAAGGAGGGACCTCATGCAGACCCCCTGCCCACCCCCGCAGACACCTACACACGCTCACACGGCAGTACCTCAGTTCCACTTCCTCGTACAGGCTGGGATTTGGGTTGGGATGAGTTCTGAGTGCAGACTTCTCTTCATCCTCAGCTCTGCCGAAGAGATGGAGACGGAGGAGTGGGGGTGGGTAGAGGGTGGCGGGTGGGGACAGCCTCAGTGTCAGTTTCCCCCAGGCTGGGGGGACCCCAGGAAGCAAGAGGGGGTGCTGCCTGGCTGCCTAGGGCTGTGGGTGCAGGGGGAGCAGGGAAATGGGGAGACAAGGAAAGGCGCCAGAGGGGGTCATGAAGTGGGAGGGGGTGCCCAGCACTCTTGGGAGTGGGGAGGGGATGGAGGGTGGGGAGAGAGGCTCCCACCTGGCTTTGGAGCACCAGATGCGGTGGGCCAGCAGGAGGACAAAGACGATGAACAGGAACCCCACGACCGCAGCCAGGCCCACCAGCCAGGGTTTCAGGTGACGCTCTGAGACTGTCGGGAGGTAGGGGGATCGGGGACTCAGAACTGTGGAGGGTGGGGGCCCCCCAAAGCACAGGGAGAGAAGGGTGCAGGAAATGCTCAGACAGAGGAGTCTGGAAAGGGGCTGGGTTTCACAGGTGGTTTTGGTTTTGCTTTTTGGCCACTGCCCGGCTTGTGGGATCTTAGTTCCGCCATCAGGGATTGAACCCGGGTCCCAGGCTTTGAAAGCGTCAAGTCCTAACCACTGGACCACCGGGGAATTCCTTGAGAGGTGGGTTTTAGAGAAGGGGAAGGGGCTTTGAGAAGAGAGGCGCTCAGGGATGAGGTGGGAGGCTCAGAGGGAGTGGGGGGGGAGTTGGGGAGGAGGTCTCCATCTGGGGCCTGACCGCATTCCTCTTCTGCCTGCTCCCTCCTCACAGAGGCTTCGGTTTCTCATCAAATGCAGAGAAATGGGGAGATGAAAGCCTGTGTCCAAGTCCATCCCCACGAGGCATCCTCCCACCCCCGCCCCAGAGGTAGGAGCCCTACCCTGCTGGGCCTCAGCCGGCGACAGGAACAGGGCGCCGAGCAGGAGAAAGGTCTCCAGGGTCCCCATGGCCTGGAGGAGCCGGCACGCAGCGTGCTGGAGGGTGCAGTCCGCTCAGAGTCAGGGGAGGCCCTGCCTCGCCCCTGATAAGGGAGCAGGTGGACCTGGGGGCGGGGCAGGCCCAGACTCGAGCGCCCTTCCCTTTGCCCTAGCTGGTTGCCATCCCACCCCCTCTCTCCCCGCCTTCCAGGAGGGCAGACTCTGGACCTGGTGTAACAATTAACTCGGGCGTCCGGCCCCTCTGCCCTGCACCCGCCCAGGATCGCCAGCCTCAGGGTCCCCCAAGCTCCCCGCCACAGGGGCCGGGCCGAGACAGCCCTGAGCTTGCTTCCTGGCTCAGTGCTTTTACACATCATTACATTTCTTTCTCTGCACACACCATGAAATTTTGCCGCCTGCATTTTGCAGAGAAGCCAGGGAGGCCAGGAGCACCAGGCTGGGCAGAAATAGCCAGAACTGGGATGTGAACACGGGTCTCTCCCATCACCAGCTTATACTGAGCCCTGGGGACCCACAGCCAGCTCTGGGGCGAGCACAGGGCAGAAGGGGATGAGCCATGGTCCACCTCCAAACGCAGTTGCTGCCGTCCGGCCAGAGGACGGGGCTCCTGGGGCAGCCGATGACTCAGACGCCAGGCTCTCTGGCGTGTCAACCTTGATCCTCAGGTTGATTAGATAGGGGGCCCTGCCCGGGCGAAGGGGGACCCCACCCCAGCTGCCACGGGACAGCCACGGCCCAGGCGCATGGCAGAAAGGCCGGGGTGGGGAGGCCTGGACTTTCTCTGGGCCTGAGACGTCCCCCGGGCTCCTGGGGACTGGGGGGACACCAGCATCCCTGCCCATGCACGTGGGAGGTGCCTGTGCAATCCCTTCCTGAGGTCTGACCACGGCTGTGGTGCACGAGGACCACTCAGTAGAGCCCAGGAGAAGCCCAGCTGGACCAGCCAGGCAGGCACATGCGAAGCTCCTACTGTGTGCCCCGGCCCGTGCAAAGCTCAGGAGGGAAGAAAGCTCCCGTCCTCCCGGAGCTCTAGGGCCAGTTAAGAAGTCAGGACCCCCGGAGATAGACCAATCAGAGCCCGGAATGAGGTGGGAGGTGGGGGGGGGGGGGATGAGAAGATTCGGAGGTGGAGGAACCCCGGTTGGAGCAAGCTTCTGTTTTCCGAGGCAGGTTGCTGGGACGGCCTCTTTCCACAAAAAAGTTCTCTCTGCTCCGACCGAGTCATTTCTGGGCTGCGTGCCTCTGTTTCCCCATCTGATAAATGGCTGTGATAAATCCTACCTCGGGGGATATAACGAGATAATATTAACACAAGGAAAGGGGGTGTTTAGCCCACAACAGCAGGCACATTCGAAGCTCTAGCTGAGGGTTGGCCACTACTATCGTTATTATTATTATTTTTAATCTTAGTGTTTTTTGGTTTACAGGTTGCCCAGGGCTTGGCGGAGGCCAGGCGGGCTTAGGCTCTGGGACTATGGAGGAAGCAGAAATAAGTCAGTGTCCAACCACTGGAGCCCTCCAGCCACGAAAGAGAATGTTCTCTGTCCAGACAGCGCAGATCAGGGGTGAAAGGGCTCCAAACGGGCACAAGTCTGGTTGACAAAACCGCCAAAGGGACTGGAACCAGCTTCTGGGCGGGAGGGCAGGGCCCGGCTCAGCCCAGCTTCCAGAAGGAGCTTTGGACCGGTGGGTCTTTGAAGGGGATGGAGGGGCGGTGGGGGGCCCGGGCGGGGGCTTCTGCGGGGGCCCCCTCGCCGCCCCCGCCGGCATCCTCGTTCCCCTGCCAGGCCAGCGCCAGCTGCAGGTCCAGCTCTTCCAGATCCTCGCCCTCGAGGCCCTCGGGCAGCTCCCGGGGCGCATCCTCCTGGTCCGGCTTCGGGCCGAAAGCCCAGTCTGCGGCAGGAGGCTGGTGAGGAGCGCCCCTGGGCCCGGCCACCCTCCCCCCGCGCCTCCCTGGCTCGGAGAGGCCCTGGGATCCACACACCCCCCCTCCCGGAGTGGCCCAGCCCTGGCCCAGCCAGGTTCGTGGTGGGTAGCGGCTCACCTGCCAGGTCGTGAGCGAGGTCCTTGATGAGATGCCCGACGATGGCATAGGCCACGGCCACCACCAGGAGCGCAGCCAGCAGCAGGTACAGCACATACCTGGGCAGGCGGATGCTGTCCAGCGGCGGCGGGCGGTACTCCTCGTAGAGTGGCGAGGCCGGGCTCCAGCCCTCCATCCCCTCCTCGACCGCCAGCCCTGGCATGGCCGACACCTGGCGCAGGAGAAGCCCGGAGGTGACCCACGGGGCGGAAGTATTAAGCAGCTTTGGGTAAGAGGATTGGGGCTCGCCCACGGCCGCCATCTGCCTGCATGGATCACATCGCAAATCACTTCCGCCCACCGGCCCCCTCCCTCGCTCAGCTCCAGCCACGCCAGATGCTACCCTGCGCGTCCATCCCCACCTCGGGGCCTTTGCACAGGCTGCTCCCGCTTCTGGGAAAACCCTTGCTATCGTGCAGCTGATGTTCCAGATGGAGTGACAGACTCTGAGAAATGCGTAACCCCAGAGGAAATGATGTGTTAGAAAGCGAAGAGTGGTTTGAGGGTGCGGTAGGGGAAGACCATGGTCTAAGGGGTGGGACAGCTAGGAGGGAAGGTAGTTTACAAGAGAGCAGCCAAGGCCATGTTCAGAGGACATTTCAGCAGAGACCAAGAGGAGAAAGGTACCAGCCATGGCAGTACCAGGGGGAAGAGCTTTATTTGGTGCAAAGGCTCTGGGGCAGGACCGTGCTGGGCTTGTGAGATGGGATCTGACTCGGGTGCTCACAGGCGCCCTCCAGTGGCTTCTCTGGGGAGGACAGACCATGGGGGTGAGGGTCCGACCTGACTCGGGTGCTCATAGGCGCCCTCCGGTGGCTGCTGCGGGGAAAACAGACTGTGGCTGAGGGTGTGAGCCAGGGATTGGGTGGAAGGATTGCTCTGGTCCAGTTGGGCAATAACGATGCTGGACCAGGTGGAGGCAGAGGCTTGGGGGTGGGGGGCGGGGCAGAGCTGGGGTAGATTTTAAACTGATCAAACCCTGGTGTTTGCAGGCTGCGCACCTGGAAAGACGGAGTTTCCATTTCCTTGTGGGAGGAGACACTTTGGGCGATAACATGAGGAATTCTAAGGTTTCTAAGGAATTTCTAAGGAAATTTCGAGGAATTTCTAAGGAAAACTAAGCATCTAAGGATGCTAAGTTTGGGATGCCTCATCAGTATCTAAGTGGAGATGTCCAGACTGGACTCCGAGGCAGGAGCTCAGAGGAGGCCCCAGGCTGGAGTCAGGACTGTGGACGTCATTGAGACACAGACGAGGTTCGAGCCCCAAGAGTGGATGAGGCCACCTGGGTGGGGCATGGGTGCGGCCGGAGGACCCAGACCTGGGCTAATGAGGGAGAGGAAGGGGAGATGGAGGCGGGTCCCCTGAGAATTTCCCAGGAGCAGGGGCTCTGGCCGGATCAGAGACTGCTGAGACGGGGAGAGGGCAGAGTGAGATGTGACCCCCAGATCTGGATACTGGGAGGTCACCTGTGGGCAAAGGCGGTTCTGGGGATGGGAGGGGCAGTCCTAGTTGGCAAAGGTTTGAGAGCGAAGGGAGAGAAATAGGAACTGGTGAGGGTCTGAGCTTACAGGGGCAAGAGCTGGAAGGCACGGGGTCAGGAATGGCTGGGGGGGGGGGTGTTTTTCCGTTTTTAAGAAATTACAGCCTGTCTATGCTGATGGGTAAAGAGGGAAAACTGGAGAAGGGAGAAAGGCTGAAGTGATGGCCAAGTGGGCCAGAGGGCTGGGGGTCCAGGGGACAAATGGGGGAGGAGGCCAGCAGCCAGCGCCAAAGATGACGCTAAGTAACAAGAGATCTCAGTGGTCTTGGTCCCTGGCAGGGAGCTCCCAGAACCGTGTGATTTCCTGAGTGATGGGGGCGCGGGGAGCCTCGTGTGTCGTTTGTTAGCCCCTTTCCACCACACCCGCGTGTATGCTAATGAGGGCAGGGGCGGGGCAGCTTTGGGATGGGAGCTGGTGGCCAGGCTAATGGACCCTGGGACTACAGGGATGGAAAGTCTGGCCCCAGCCCCCAGGGAGAGGAGAGGGGCTGGGAACTGAGCTAACTGCCAATGGGCAATGAGCTACCAAATCATGCCCACGTGACGTAACCTCCATAAAAACCCTACAGGAAGGGGCTTGGAGAGCTTCCGGGCGGGTGAAAGCATCCACACAAAACTCCACAGGGACGGAAGCTTCTGTGCTTGGGACCCTCTGGACCTCGTGCCTCTTCATGTGACTGTTCATCTGCCTTCTTTACGATAAACAGGTAAGTAAAGTGCTTTCCTGAGTTCTGTGAGCCATGCTTGCAAATCACCACATACGAAGAGGGGGTGGTGGGAACCCCAATTTATAACCAGTTGGTCAAAAGTATGGGAGGTCCACACTTGTGCCTGGCGTTTGAAGTGGGGGCAGCCCTGCAGGACTGAGCCCTGAAACTGGAGGGTCTGCGTTGACTCAGGGTAGAACGTGTCAGAACTGAATTGAATTGTAGGACGCCCAGCTGATATCCACAGAGAAATGGAGAATTACTTAGTGTGGAAAAAGCGTCACATGTGAAACTAGGTTCTCTTTTAACACCTATTATACAGAGCAGGAACTGGTCTGCTTCAGACTGCATGAGGAGGAAGTAGGGGAGGTGGGATGGGAATGCACAGCCCGGGCTCTTAGTCATACCACTAAACCCCTTCCCCTATGCCCCCAATAGGGGTGGGTGAGGATGAGGTTTGGAGAGGGCCAGGCTGAAGGGCTGTTTCCCCTCAATCCCCTTGGAGGGGGCTGGCTGGGCAGATTTTACCCCTGGGAACTGATGTAAAACAGGGACACAGGCTTGTGTTGGGGCAGCGCAGATCCCAGAGCTGAGCTCTCCCAATGCCCCAGCCCCCCTCACGCGGGAGATGTTCCTTTAGAGTAGCCCATGCTCACCCCAGAGGCCCCGCAGCACACACACTCTGAGAGTCACTGCTTGGCAAAAATAATTTAATAGTCCATTTGAGCAGTGTCCTGGGACCTGCTTGTCCCTCCCCAAGCCCTGGGCTCCAGCCCAGGTCACCCCATCCAGGGACCACCTCCCCAGCCCAAGGACAGCTCTCTGACACCCCCCAGGCCCGAAGGGACCGGGTTTCGCACAGCACTTTTTCCTGCACCCCCTCATTCCTAGAGAAGCTGGGCCACAGCACCCCAACCCCTCAAAGCGCAGCCCCGTCCCTGCACCCCCTAGATCCCCCTCCCACGTCCACACTGCAGCCCTGCGCTCAGCGGGAGGCAGACGAGACCTCAGCCTGGCCCCCGGCGGGCCTGCAATCGCCTCGGGGGTCAAGATACAAAAGCAGCCGGGTTCACTCCAACACGGTTTATGCGCCGCGGAGGAGACAGCGCGTGCGCCCTAGGAGCGCAGCTGCTCCAGCCCGTCCGCGTACTGGAAGGCCGACCCCGTCTCGTACTCGTACATGTCCAGGGCCACCTCGCAGCTCTCGCGCACCACGCGCTCGGGGTCGGCCGCGTGGGCCCGCAGGGCGGCCAGGCAGGCGGGCCGGGCGATGGCCCCCAGGGCCTCGGCGCACTCGTGCCGCACCATGGGGTTCTCGGCGGGCCGCGCCAGGGCCGCCGCCAGCTGGGGCACGGCTGCCTCGTGCTGCAGCTGGCCCAGCACGTAGCCGATCTCGTGGCGGAAGAGGGCGCTGCCGCAGCGCAGGCCTGCGGGGGAGAGGGGGAAGGCGCTGAGGGCGCCATCGGGACGGGAGGGGGCCTGGGGCGGGGCGGCCGGGGGACAGAAAGGGCCGAGAGGGGTGGAAAGAGGGTCCCCATCCCCGTCCCAGCCCTGGTGCTCAGAGGGAGGACCCGGAGCCACGGGTCAGGAGAAGCAGGGAGGGTCCAGCTCGGCCCTGGGAACTCCGCCCTCCCTCCCTCCCCACTCCCCACGCGGGACTGGACGTGGCCTCCCCCTGGACCTCTGAACTCTGCGCGGTCCTCACACCACCCAGTGCCATTCGCAGGAATGTTGTGCGTTTGCGCTTCTGGGGATGCTTCCATAAAACCCCACACACGACAGGCTCATTAGTGATGCTGAGGGTCCCAGGCCTTTCGCCCTCCGCAGCCACACAGGCCACGCTTCTCCTGATGGGGACCCGCGGCGGGGCCGGGAGTGAGCTGCCTACGATCTCGGATGCCTCTTTTGAGGCAGAGCTGGAGTTTGAGGGCCCCAGGCCCTCGCAGCAGCATCCAGGACAAACCCACCACCCGCCCCCTCTGTGCTCCCGCCCGGCATCCCCTGGGTCGCGGGTCACAGTGACGGCTGGGCATCTCCTCTGCCAACAGGAAGCTCCGAGAGGGCAGAGGGGGCCTGAGTGCTCTGTGGACCAGAAGCAGACCACCTCGGGCATGGGGGGGGGGGGTTTCCCCAAGTCCCCTCCTCTTTTCAGGTGGGGGAACCACAGCCCCCTGGGCCTGCGCAGGGCTCCCTGCAGAGCTGGGATGAAAATGACACAAGTAAAGATAACAGGGCCTCTGGGGACGTCTCCGGTGGTCCAGTGGTTAAGACTCCGCACTTCCCATGCAGGGGGCGCGGGTTCGATCCCTGGCAGGGAACTACGATCCCGCATGCCACGCGGCGTGGCCGAAAGAGTAAAAATTAACAAAAAATCCCAACTCTGCTGCTCAGACGGCTGTGCGATCTTGGGCAAGTCTCTCTGCCTCTCTGGGCCTGGGTTTCCTCCACAGAGAAGCGGGGGTAAGACGTGTACCCACCCCAGGATGCACGCGCCGTGGGCTACTCTGCTCCTCCGTACCCAGATGTGGCCTGTGCCCCTCCCCAAGGGGCCCCTCCTCACCCTCGGCCAGCGCCAGGGCAGCCTCCTCGCCGCCCGCGTCGCGCAGGGCGAACATGGCTCGGTATCGCTCGAAGAGCGGCCGGGCCTCGTCCAGCAGCGCCTCCCGCAGCCGCCCCACGTCCCGCTCCTCGGCGGGCGGGGCCGGGTCCACGGAGAGGTAGGGCCCCCGCGCCCCCGGCTCCCCGCCGCGCTGCCGCAGCCACTCCAGCCGCTGCACGGCCAGCTGGCACGTCTCAGCCACCTGCAGGGACGGGGCACACAGGCGGCCGCTGGGGATGGGGGGGTGGACGTGCCGGGCCCTCCCCCAGCCCCCGGGGCTCCCGGTTCAGCAGGGGCGGAGCCGACAGACACAGGACCAACTGATCCTTCCAGACTGCAGACAAACCAGAGGGGCTGCTGGGATTGGGGGCAGAGGGCCAGGAGGGGCTCGCTTGGAGGTGACAGCAGAACCACGACTCTTTAGGCACAGAGTAGCTTAACAGATAATAGATAATAGTTAATAGATAAATAACTGTGGCCCCTCCACACACGGGATCATCCCTCAGCCACGAAAAGGAGAGAAGCCCCGACACGCTACCACGTGGAGGGACGCTGAGGACACGAGGCTCAGGGAGAGGAGCAGACACAGGAGGACACACAGGGTGTGACTCCACGGACGGGAAACGTCCGGAACAGGCAGCTCCACAGACACAGAGAGTGGGTTCCTGGTTGTCAGGGGCTGGGGAGGGGCCGGGGAGTGACTGCTGATGGAGGCGGGGTTTCCTTTTGGGGCATGGAATGTTCTGGAATTAGACAGTGGTGATGGTTGTACAACTCTGTGGATGTACTAAAAGCCACACAAGTGTACACTTTCAAAGGGTGGATATTATGGTATGTGACAGATCTCAATAAAGCTGTTATTTAAAGAAAAAAGAAGGAAGGAGGGAGGCAGCACGGAGAGCCTGGATGAAGCTAGGTGGACCCAGGCGGCAGAGGTGGAGAAGTGGGTGGGTTGGGAGATCACCCACGGGTGGAGAGACCGCCTGTTAGAGGCAGGGAGAGAGGGGAGAAGGGGACAGGGCCGGCTGAGCAGGGTGGGCATTACGTGTGAATCAAGAGTTCAGTTTTGCCCAGTGGGGCAGGGGTCCTCTCTCGGCAACCCTGGGCCAGGCGGTTACCCTGGCGACACAACACAGAGTCTGAGGTTGGTTCCTGGACCCGGGAGAGGGAGGGGGTGGGGCGGTGTTACCTCGATGACAGGGTCGGTGGAGTACTGCTTCAGGATCTCCAGCACCTCCGGGTTCCCGATGGCCCCCAGGGCCTCCCCTGAGAAGAACAGGGCAGAGAGCTCATGCCGGTTGGCTGGGAAACACCCCGGAGGCCTCCCAGCATGGCTGGTGCTAACCAGCTCCCCCCTCTCCTTCGTGCTCCCTCCCCACCACTCTGCCTGTATCCTGCGGGGCCGCCCCAGCCACTGAGGTTTGGAGCTAGAGCTGGTCCAGCCCCGAAGCTGCGCCCATTAGAGTCCCTTCCCCAGAAATCCGAGGTCTCTAGACCCGGGCTCCAAACCCACCCCCGGCCACACCTACAGAGCTCGTGGCCTAGAGGGGAGACTGAGACATACATGTTGTTACGACCTGGGGACACAAGTGGCCTGGAGCCAAGAATATTCGGCTGAGTCGAGCCCCTCAGGGAGAGTCCTTAAAGCCTGGAGGAAGGGACGTCCTAGGTGGTGCAGTGGTTAAGAATCCACCTGCTGATGCGGGGGACACGGGTTCGAGCCCTGGTACAGGAAGATCCCACATGCTGCAGAGCAACTAAGGCCTTGCACCACAACTATTGAGCCCATGTGCCGCAACTACTGAAGCCCTTGTACCTAGAGCCTGTGCTCCGCAACAAGAGAAGCCACGGCAATGAGGAGCCCACGCACCACAATGAAGAGTAGCCCCCGCTCGCTGCAACTAGAGAAAGCCCGTGTGTAGCAACAAAGACCCAACACAACAAAGAAAGGAAGGAAGGAAGGAAATTAAAAAAACAAAACAAAACCTGGAGGAGATCTTTAGGCTGCAGTGTGGGCAAGGAGGGTGAGCAGACTGGCACCATCCTGCCTCAGGGCCTTTGTACAGGCTATGTCCGCTCCCTGGAGTGTCTTTCCCTAGACATCTACCTAGGTAACTCCCTTACTTCCCTCTGGATCTCTGTCCACCAATTAAAAGGGGCAACACTGGATTTCCCTGGTGGTCCAGTGGTTAAGAGTCTGCGCTTCAAATGCAGGGGGCAGAGGTTCAGTCCCTGGCTGGGGACCTAGGATCCCACATGCCCCATGGCGAAGCCAAACACAAAAAAGGCAACACCTCCGCACCCGTGGCATCCGCATCCCGTCCCCTGCTTTATTTTTCTCCTTAGCACTTACGTAAGTGTTTCCACCATAACACGACTGGGTGTTCTACAAAATCACACACTCAAAATAGCAGCCTTTATGGGACAGGTGAGGATTGGGGTCGAACATTCTTTGTAAGGTGAGTTCCAACAGGACCAGTGATTGGGATCCTGAGAGGTCCTGGGGGCAGCCTGGCCTAGCAGGAGGTTATCTCGGGGAATATTAAAAAGGCCTGGAAGCAATCAAATGGAAACACAGCTCCCCCTCCCCTGGCTATCGGTCAATGAGCTCACTGGATATACAAACACGGCCTCAGCAGCAGACCCGCCGGGGATATTCCTCTCCCATTTTGCCATCTGAGTCCCTTGTGAGAACAGGGCCTGGCGCACAGCAGGAGCTCCATAAACACGCGGCCAGTGACTGGAGTGAATGAGCGACCTCAGGGGTGGACCATCCGTGGCCACCGTACGTCTTTGTATGAGCGAAGAGCGGTTCTCCCGTTTTTAAATGTCTTTTTAAAAATCAAAAGGATCACATATCATGACGCGTGAGAGCGATGTGAGATTCAAATCTCGGGGCCAGGACTTCCCTGGAGGTCCAGTGTTAAAGACTCCGCCTTCCAATGCAGGGGACGCGGGTTCGACCCCTGGTCGGGGTACTAAGATCCCACATGCTGCGGGGCAGGTAAGCCTGTATGCCACAACTACTGAGCACGGGCGCCACAACTAGAGAACCTGCATGCCGCAACTAAAACCCTACACAGCCAAAATAAAACCAAAACCCAAAACAAAACAAACCAAAAACACAAATCTCGGGGCCCACAAAGTTGGACAGGCCGGGGGCCACGCCCATCCATTGACTGGGGTCTAGGATGGCTCTTACAGGGCAGTGGCAGCGTTGAGACCGGGACGGAGACGGTCGGAAGCAGCCTGGGGTAGCCCACGCCCGCCGCTCACCTGCCTCGTGGCGCACCATGGGCTCCTGGCGGGTGTCGCGCAGCACGTCCAGCAGCACGGGGATGGCCCGCGGGTCCTGCATCTGGCCCAGGCAGTAGGCCAGCTCGTGCTTCAGCAGGGCTGAGTCATCACCGAAGGCCCGGCTGATCCAGGCGATGGCAGCTGGGCCCCCGAGGCCGCGCAGCGTGAACAGCGCCCGGAAGCGCGCCTGCAGGGGCTTCCCGGGGTCCACCAGCGTCTGCCCCACCGCCTCCACCTCCTGCTCCGTCACCATGGCCGCTGGGCTCCGGCTAAATGCGGGGACTGGTGGGCTCCAGAACCTGCGGCGGAAAACCGAGAGGCCAAGTGAGAGGCGCCCTTCCCCGCTCGCTGACTTGTTCATTTCAGAGTTAGGACCTTGGCGGTGGGGCTGGTTTCCTCACCACTGACCAGCCTGGGCATCTGGGCTGAAAGCCCGGCTCCGGCCCTGCCTACTTGCTGTGTGGCCTTCCCTAAGGTACCTTCCCTCTCTGAGCCTCTGGCCTATACACAAAGTCCCCTACATACCAACGCGTCCCGTTCCCAGAGCGCGTTCGCAAGTCCAACAAAGTTCGCCTAGGTACCCAACTAACACAATCGGCTACGTAGTACTCTACTGTAACAGGTTTATACGACTTTCCACACAAATAATACATAAGAAACAGACACAAACAACAAAGAAAACTGAGAAGTTTCTCCGTCTCCGCCAGCACTTTTCCAGGCGTCTTTGATGTAACTGTCGACATCATTGGCACAGCTGACGTTACATGTTCTTGTTCTTTAGAATCGTGCTGATGGCTGAACGATTCACGTTACTAGAACGAGTGACGTCTACCATCTTTCCGCCCCGCTCCACTCTCTCAGTTATTTTCACTTCGTGGCTCTCGCCTGGCGGTTCTTGGCAGGACCAGCTACCTCCCCGCTGCTTTAACGCTTGCTTCTGGACATCCTGGGCTTGAAATAAACACTGTTCTACTGTACCCTGTACAGTCCTGTGCAGTAAAGGGCACAAAAGCACAACCACTTGTAGAGGATGCACGCACGTGACAATGTGCACCAGACATGTGAACTAACACGTGATCGGATGTGCGAACACATGTTCGCATCTTTGAAAGTTCTGTATGTAGGGGACTTCCTGTCCATGGGCTATGATCTCTGCTGGTCTGCTCTCCACACAGCAGCCAGAGGGACTTGGGTGGCTGGTGCCCAAGATGGCCCTCCATGACCCCCACCCCCTGGTAAGCGTGCCCTGTGCGGCCCCCTCCCATACCGAGTAGGGCTGACCTGGGTGAATAACAGGATATGGGAGAAATGGCAGTGTGCCTTATGAGGGTCAGAAGAGACACGGTGGCCTCCTCCTTGCTGGCTCTAGCAGAAGCCCGCAGCCGTACTGTGTGGAGGTTCAACCAGCCTCAGGTAGGGGCCCACACAGTGGGGAACTGAGACCTCCTGCCAGCAGCCAGGTGAGAGCAGCTCCTCCAGCCTTCAGATGATACAGCCCCGGCCAGTGTCTGCACTGCAACCTCACGAGAGATCAGAGCCACAACCACCGGCTAAACCAGGCCCAGATCCCTGGCCCACAGAAACTGTGGGAGGTAGTGTATACTACTGTGTACAGCTACTAAGTATGGGGTGATTTGTTACAAAGCACAGGTAACTGATACAAGAATCCTTTCAGTATATAAACTGGACACTGTGACTCCCTCACAAAATCCTCCTATGGGCCTCATGACTTCAAACTCCTCTACCGCCCCAAAGGAACCTGCACAACCTGCTCCCATCACCCCCCTACCCTCCTCCCTCTCTCCCCCTCACTCATTCTGCTCCAACAAACAGGCCTCCACACCGTTCCTCCAACACAGCAGGCACGGTCCTGCCCCGGGGCCTTTGCACAGGATAGTCTCGCCCTCAGGAACACTCTCCCCCAAATGCCCCCATGCTCGCTCTCTTATTGCCTTGGGTCGCAAATGCCACCTCCTCCGGGAAGCCTTCCCTGATCCTGGTCTTGTTCTGCCATATCTTCCCTGGAAGCACTTACCAACAAGAGCTATCATGTTTGAGGTTTCAGTTTAGCTGCTTATGGTCAGTCTAACCCCTCACTAGAATACGAGAACTCAGAAGGCGGGGACTGAGTGTCTCTTAGTCACCACCGTACTCCCAGTACACAATTCCTCAGTAAGAACAATGACCACAACAGGAACAGCAGCTGACATTTACACAGGATGTGCTACGTGCCCTTTACACTCATGAACTCATTCCGTCCTCGCCATAACCCTTTGAGACAAGCACCGTGACTGTCGCCCTCTTGCAGGAGAGGCCACACAAGCCCAGAGAGGTGATCACTTGCCTAGGAACCGCGTGAGGCGTTATAAACCCAGGCGGCTGGGCTCCAGAGTCAAGCTCTAAACCACAGACGCTGTGTTGAATAGATGAATTGAGATGAAAGGACACGGGGGACTTCCCTGATGGCACAGTGGTTAAGACTCCGTGCTCCCAATGCAGGGGGCCCTGGGTTCAATCCCTAGTCAGAGAACTAGACCCTGAACGTATGCCACAACTAAGGAGCCCATGTACTGCAATTAAGACCCAGCACAACCAAATAAATAAATATTAAAAATAAAAAAGAGATGAAAGGACACAGCTGAGGCGGGGAGAAGGGTCCCACCTCTCCAACCTCCAGACTAATGAGGACGCTTCGTGAACCTGACAAGCAGCCTGTGGCTCCCAGAGGAGTCGGCAGGGCCGACCGGGTATGGTGAGGAAGGTGAAGCTGTCTGAGCACAGGTGACCATCAAAGGAGGTGACATTCAAAAGAGGGGTCATCAGAAACCCCAGAGGCCAGGGGAGAGCGAGCTGGCAAGGGTTAGGGACCATCGAGACCCGACTCTCTGTTCTACACAGGTGAGCTGTGACCTGTCTGGGGTCACACTGCAAGTCAAGTGCAGACAGGACCCAGGTCTCCTGAATCGCGGTCTGTGCAGGGCCTCCCTCAAGACACAAAGGAGAGACACCCACTATTTTGTTGGCTGTTGTGTCCCCAAGACCCAGCACAGCGACTGTCGCCATGGCAGCAGACAATAAATATTGTGGAACGAATTGACCATGCACTGCCTGCCAGGCACGGTACTGAGCGCTTTATACACAGTATAAATCTGTATCGTCTGTAAAATGGGTGTAAGGGGCACACGGACATCACACAGCTGCCGTGAACGGAATTACACTCAAAGAGCACTTAGTACCACCGCTGGTACTTAGTAGGCACTTGATAAACCACAACTGGTATTAAACATTTCCACAGAGAGCCCAACACCCCTCTCTGTGCTCAGGAGGTCAAGGAGGGGGTACAGCTAGCCACCTGGATGCCAGCTACTCATACCTTAGGCCCATTTTTCAGTGGGAACCGAGACAAAGGTATGGACGCGGGGATGAGGGGATCAGCCCCCAAGCAAGGCAGAATCTGGGAATCCGCTCACCCCTGCGAAGGTGTGTCTTAGAGACAGACACGAAGAACTACTCCCACCTCAGAGAGGGGTCGCCCCGACCCCTCGGGGCAGCTCGCGGGATCTCCCGGCGACTGCCGGCTCCCCGAAGCTCCCTGGATGAGACTCCCAGGAGCTGGATGTTCCTAGGTCTGTTTATGTGGATCCCCCAGTACTGGATCCCTCACAGGCTGGTTCTCCCAGAACCCCGAGAAAGGGGTCGCCCAACACGGGACCCCCGCCCCACGCGCTGACTTTTCAGCGAAGAGCACCCGGGAGACAGAGTCTCCAGATCTCGGGGCGGGGGGAAGAGCTCGCCGGGACCTGTCAGAAGGAGGCCCTTCGACACCCCCCTCCCCAGCCAAAGAATCCCAGAGCCGGGACCCCTAACGAGGCGTCCTCTCCGTTCCCCACAGCCGCCAAAACCTCGCAGCGAGCTCCCCGATCAGAGGACCTACCGGCCCGGCCCGCTCCCGCCGCTGCCACCCCCGCCTCACCAACCGCGACGCTCCTAGAGCGCTCTGGGGGCCGCCATCTTGCCGCCCACGTGACCGAGCCGGACGGCACCAACGCAGCCCCGGGGGGGGGAACCCACGCAAAGGCTCCACAGCGCGAGGAGGCCCGGGAGCGCGAGTTAGCACCGGTGCCATAGCTCACGCTCACCCGTCAGGCGGAGTCTAAGGGCATTTCTCAGGGAAAGGGAAGGGGCACTTCCATCTTTTCCCCGAAAGAGATTTTCTCCGGCCTCCCCACCCGGTACGACGAATGGAAATGGTTTGTGCCGCTTCAGCCCGGAGGTGGGGCCGGCTAGCGACAGAGCATGCGTGGTGTTCCCGGGGCGTGGTCAATTTTCAGGGCGTGGCCAAGGACTCGCGTGGAGAGACGCGAGATGGGGAGGGATGGAAAAAAAGAACTTGGCCCCGTCGTTCATTCTTTTATGTATTTACTCATTTAACGAATAGTTTACGGGCGCAGAGCACAAGACGGCCTGCAGCCCTTGCCCTCGTCAACCTCGCAGTCTGGTTGTCTGAAGGAGAGAGACAGTAATAGGATAAGTAAAAAACCGCAAGCTAAAGAGGAAAAATAGTCAAGGCGGTGCGTGTATGGGGTGTACAGTTTTAGGAAGGACTTGGCTTTACTCTGACAAAATGAGAAGCCACTGGAGTATCTTAATCAGGGAAATGACATGCCCTGACTGTTAACAGGATCCGGCTGGTGAATAGAAAACAGGCGGGGCGGCGCCGGCGGAGGGAAGTATTCAGATACTGGGTTAATTCTGAAGGTGGAGCAAACGGGATTTGTGGCTGGATTGGATATGGAATTTGGAAGGAAGAGTTCTGTTAAGGATAAAGACGAGGTTTTTCACACGTAGGAAGGATGGAGCGACCATGAGCCATTAGCCTCCCCATCTAGCCATCCAGAGTCCTGTTAACTCTACCTCTAAAATAGAAGCGGAATTCAGTCACTTCACTCATCTTACCGCCCCCGTGAGGGTCCAAGCCACCACTGGCTGTCACCAAAATGCTGTCCACACAAAGAAAAGAGAGCTTGTAAGCGACTGTGTCAAAGTAGTGCAGTGGTGGGACTTTCCTGGTGGTGCAGTGGTTAAGAATCCGCCTGTCAATGCAGGGGACACGGGTTCCATCCCTGGTCCGGGAAGGTCCCACATGCCACGGAGCAACTAACCCCTTGTGCCACAACTACTGAGCCTGCGTGCTACAACTGCTGAAGCCTGTGCGCCTGGATCCCATGCTCCGCAACAAGAGAAGCCACCGCAATGAGAAGGCCGCAAACTGCATGGAAGAGTAGCCCCCGCTCTCTGCAACGGGAGAAAGCGTGTGTGCAGCAAAGAAGACCCCCGACCCAACGCAGTCAATAAATAAATAAATAAAAATTTAAAAAAACAGTACAGTGGTTCCTCAAACAGTTAAACATAGAACTAGCATATCATCCAGCAATTTCACTCCCAGTTACACCCAAGAGAAATGAAAGCAGGGACTCAGATAATTGCATGTGTGTGTTCATCAAAGCATTATTCACGGTGGCTTCAGGCCTTGGTAACCTCTGTTACATTTTCTGTCTCTTTGAATTTGACTGTTCAAGGAACCTTAGAAAGTGGGATCAAACAATATTTGTCCTTTTGTGTCTGGCTTATTTCTCTGACCTAAATAGCCTCAGGGTTCATCCACGTTGTAGCCTGAATCAGAATTTCCTTCCTTCTAATTTCCTTCCTATTGCGTGAGCAGACCACATTTTGTTTATCTGTTCATCCGTCAATGGGCTTTTGGGTTGTTTCCAGCTTTTGGCTGTTGTAAATCATGCTGCTATGAACATTGGTGGACAAGTACCTCTTTGATTTCCTATTTTCAAATCTCTGGGGCATATATGGAATATCTGGATCATATGGTAGTGCTATGTTTAACGTTTTGAGGAACTGCTGAACTGTTGTCCCCAGCAGCCGCCCCATTTTACATTCCCACCAGCAACGTACAAGGGTTCTAATTCCTCCACATTTTCACCAGCATTTGTTATTTTCTGTTTTGATAGTAGCCATCCTTATGGGTGTGAAATGTGCAACTTATTTGGAAGTGCATTTTAAAAATGAGATATATTGATGGGTGGATAAAAGAATGGATAAATGCATAATAGGGCAAAGATAGTAAAGTGTTCATTGGAGGAAGTGGACGGTGGGCATATAACAGTTCACTGTAAAATTCTTTTTAACTTTACATTTGAAAGTTTCTTCGATAAACTGTTGGACAAACACGTGGTGGGGAAAAGGAGGTCTATTTCTATGCTCAATGTTTAAACATTTCGAAGTTAAACATTTGAGAAGTGTTTTAACTTTTAAATGCGGAACCTTTGAGTCTGCAAATCCATTTTGAGGAATTTCGCTGACACCAGCGTAAAGAAAAGTGAAAAAAGAAGCATTCTTTGCAACATTATTTGAAATGGCAAAAAAGGGGGGGGAAACACTAACTTCCCCCCCCACCTCCATCAGCTTCCAGCCCCCAACATCGCTCACCCGGACCAGTCCAGTCCCTGCACCCTAGACTCCGCCCCCGCCCTCCGCCCTCCGCCCTCCGCCCTCCGCCCTCCACCCTCAGCCCCTGCAACTCTCGATGACCCCACAGCCTGTCCTCCCCAAAGAAGCCACTAGAGGGTGCCTGTGAGCACCCGAGTCAGGTACCATGCCCCACCCCCCCCAGTCTGTCCTCCCGGCAGCAGCCACAAGAGGGCGCCAGTGAGCACCTAAGTCAGGCCAAGCGCCTCCTCTTACCCACAGCCTTCCAGGGCTCCCACCTCCCCGGGGAAAAAGCCCAAGTCCTCCCCGAGGCCCACAAGGTCCTGCACGACCTGCCCTGTCCCCTCTCTGCCCTCCCCTCCTCCCTCTCTCCCCCTCACTCACTCTGCTCCAGCCCCACTGGCCTCCTCGCTGTTCCTCCAGCTCGCCAGGCATGGTCCTGCCCCAGGACCTTTGCATGGGCTGTGATTTCTGCCTGGAACATTTTTTTCCTCCAGATAGCTTTGTTCACTCTCACTGAAGAGCAAGTGTTTGCTCCTTTGCTCAAATGTTACATCCTCCAGGAGGCCTCCCCAAGCATTTTAATTATCTCACCCTCAGCATTCCTTTACCCAGTACCCTGATTTACTTTTCTCCATTATATCTGCATTTTACTGTGTATTTTACTTATTTTGTTTACTGCCTTCCCCACTACGAGAGCAGGGATTTGTATCTTCTTTGCTCTCCACAACATGATACAGTGGTGTGCTGCTTAACCAGCTATCTGGAAAAAATGTTGAAAGCCCTGATTTGCAGTATTCACGCATTCCTGTGGTGTAAATATTCCCACCATGGACCGCTCCCCACATTCCTTATAGAGTCTCTTGTGAGCCAACACCCATCAGCTCCAGCACCTCACCAAGTGGGTCTCTGGCACCTAGAACATGACTGGCACATCATAGGGTTTTTTTAATATTTATTTTATTTATTTTATTTTTGGCTGCATCAGGTCTTAGTTGCAGCACGCCAGCTCTTCGTTGTGGCACACGATTCTCTAAGTGTGGCACATGGGCTCAGTAGTTGCAGTATGTAGGCTCTGTAGTTGTGGCCCACAAGCTCAGTAGTTGCAGCTCGAAGGCTTAGTTGGCCTGAGGCATGTGGGATCTTAGTTCCCCAACCAGGGATCCAACCCCCCCCCCCACATTGGAAAGTGGATTTTTACCACTGGACCACCAGGGAAGTCCCAGTAGGTTTTTTGGGTTTTGTAATTTATTTATTTATTGGCTGCATTGGGTCTTCGTTGCAGTGCACAGGCTTCTCGCTGTGGTGGCTCCTCTCATTGCAGTGCAGGGGCTCTAGGCGTGTGGGCTTCAGTAGCTGTAGTATGCGGCTCAATAGTTGCGGCTTGCAGGCTCTAGAGCACAGGCTCAGTAGTTGTGGTGCACGGTCTTAGTTGCTCCATGGCATGTGAGATCTTCCTGGACCAGGGACCAAACCCATGTCCCCTGCATTGGCAGGCGGATTCTTCACCACTGCACCACCAGGGAAGTCCCCCCAGTAGGTTCTGAATAAATATTTGAGAAATGAGTAAATAAACTGCCCGCTAACAGGGATCTGGTGAAATCAAGGTACCTCCACCCATCAACAAGACCTACAAAAGGATGGGAAGATTACTCGTGTTGTATGAAAAGTGGTCCCAGATGTACTTCCAAAAAGTGAAGAAAGCAAGGCACGGCATCAGTAATGTGATCTTATTTACATAAATGGATTTAGATATGTAGGTTACATATGGGTAACATTTTTGAAAAATACCCAACCATGTACCCAAAGTCTTTACTTTAAATCTTATACCTCCCCGTGCTGCTTGAATTTTTTTTACTGTATATTTTATTTTGAGATTTGTTAGGGATGTGGCAGTGTCCCCTTCAGAGTGAGCTGGCAGCCTTCACAAGGTGGTCACTTTGATCAGGGGACAGAATTCGCCTGGCCACTCAGGGTCCTGTTCTCGGCCATCTCCTGCCTCCTGGGCCAGGCAGGAAGCATAAGGGGGGTGAGTCAAACATCACGGGGGGGCCTGGGACACCCAGGCTCCCTCTATGGGGCAGCTGCCACCCCTCTCCAGCCATCCGCTGCCCTGTGTGGCCAAATATTCCATTTTGAAGGGAAGTCAGGCGGCAATTGATTTTACACGCAATCTCTCTTTTAAAACATGAGGGTGAGGGGATGTCCCTGGTGGTCCAGTGGTTAAGAATTAGCCTTCCAATGCAGGGGACGCGGGTTCGATCCCTGGTGGGGGAAGTAAGATCCCACATGTCATGGGGCAACGAAGCCCTTGCGCTGCAGCTACTGAGCCCTCGCGCTCTGCAGCCCGCCTGCCACAACTAGAGAGAAGCCCACACACCACAACAAAGAGCCCATGCACTGCAACCAAAGATGATCCCATGTGCCACAACTAAGACCCGATGCAGCCAAAAAATAATAAATAAGTTTAAAAAAACTTTTAAAAAACACGAGGGTGATTAATGAAAAACATCAACATGCCACGCACAGCAAATAAGTCACTGTGATAGACCAGCTGCTGATTTAAACATTCAGTCATCCGCTTCGCAAATATTTACTATCTGCTGTGTGGCAGGTGCTGAGAACAGACAGTCTCTGGCCTCTTGGAGCCGACATCCTGATTGTTGTTACTTTTCTTTTCATTTTGTTGGAGTATAGTTGATTTACAATGTTGTGTTAGTTTCAGGTGTATAGCAAAGTGGTTCTGTTCTGCACATACCCGTATCCATTCTTTTTCAGATTTTCTTATACAGGTTATCACAGAATATTCAGTAGAGTTCCCTGTGCTATGCAGTATGTCCTTGGTGGTTATCTATCTTGTACATACTAGTGTGTTACTTTTTCTATTGTTTTCCTGTGTGTTAGAAAACTGACCCTGGAGAACTGGCTTTACAATGGACCTGCCTAGGTCGCAGGGCAAAGACCTGGACCATGTTTGGTGGCTCAGGCTAATGTCCACACAGGGCTTCCCCGCGGGCCAGATGCTGTGTTGACTCCGGAAGGCTTCGGGGCAGTATGACAGGTGTGACTGGCCCCAAGGATGCTCTGGGAGTGAGTGGAGAGAGACCCAGGGCTGCAGGAAGCAGATAGCGGAGGCCACGCCCAAAAGCAGGGCCTGTGTATGTCTGAGAACTTGTAATCTTGAACCTGCAGCCTTGTGGGGAACTGATAGCCGAGCCCGATACCACCCACCTTTGGTTCTGAGGCTCCTCTGCTCTTCTTTTTTTTTTTTTAAATTGAAATATAGTTGATTTACAATATTGTGTTAGTTTCAGGGTTACAGCAAAGTGATTTGGTTATACATATATATGATATGTATGTAACTATATTCTTTCTTTCAGTTGTACATATATATGTATTCTTTTTCAGATTCTTTTCCATGATAGGTTATTACGAGATATTGAATATACTCCCCTGCTATACAGTAGGGCCTTGTTGTTTATCTATTTTATTTACAGTAGTTTTCATGCGCTAATGCCAAACTCCTAATATATCTCTCCCCCACCCTCTTTCCCCTTTGGTAACCATAAGTTTGTTTTCTATGTCTGTGAGTGTGTTTCTGTTTTGCAAATAAGTTCAGTTGCATCCTATTTTAGATTCCACATATATATGTGATATCATATGACATTTGTCTTTATCTGAATTATTTCACTTAGTATGACAATTTCTAGGTCCATCCACATCTCTTCAGATTGCACAATTTCATTCTTTTTTGTCTTTTTTTAAGTTTTCTGTCATTTTATTTTAACTTTGCATGCTTTTTTTTTTTTTTTTTTGGCTGCATTGGGTCTTCGTTGCTGCGCACGGTCTGTCTCTAGCTGTGGTGAGTGGGGGCCACTTTTCATTGTGGTGTGCAGGCTCCTCATTGCCGTGTCTTCTCTTGTTGCAGAGCACGGGCTCTAGGCACACAGGCCTCAGTAGTTGCAGCACGGGCTCAGTAGTTGTGGTTCATGGACCCTAGAGCGCAGGCTCAGTAGTCGTGGCGCACTGGCTTAGTTGCTCCACAGCATGTGGGATCCTCCCGGACCAGGGATCAAACCCGTGTTCCCTGCATTGGCAGGTGGATTCTTAACCACAGTACCACCAGGGAAGTCCTTCATTCCTTTTTACGGCTGAGTAATATTCCACTGTATATATGTGCCACATCTTCTTTATCCATTCACCTGTTGATAGGCACTAGGTTGCTTCCATGTCTTGGCAATTGTGAATAGTGTCACTATGAGCATTGGGGTGCATGTATTTTTTTGAATTTGAGTTTTCTATGGGTATGTGAGGCTCCTCTACCCTTGAGCAAGGCTGTGGAGGCGAGAAGTCCAAAGCTCCCTCTGAAGGCTGTAAGGGAGGGTCCTTCCTGTCTCTTCTAGCTTCTGGTGTGGCCAGCAGTCCTTGGTTCCCTTGACTTGCAGACACATCACTCCAGTATCAGCCTTGTCATCCCGTGGCCGTCTCCCTGTATCTGAGTCCAGCTTTCCTTTGTCTTATAAGGACACCAGTCACTGGATTTGCCCTCCCACCACCACTCTAGTATGACCTCATCCGAAGCTGATCACATCTGCAAAGACCCTATTTCCAAATAACATCCTGTTCACAGGTACCAGGTTAGGACTTTTTTTTTTGAATTGTACACTATTTATTTATTTATTTTTTTTTTAAATTTTTGGCTGCGTTGGGTCTTTGTTGCTGCATGTGGGCTTTCTCTAGTTGTGCTGAGCAGAGGCTACTCTTCATTGTGGTGCGCAGGCTTCTCATTGGGGTGGCATCTGTTGTGCAGCACAGGCTCTAGGCACGTGGACTTCAGTAGTTGCAGCATGCAGGCTCAGTAGTTGTGGCACATGGGCTCAGTAGTTGCAGCATGCAGGCTGTAGAGTGCAGGCTCGGTAGTTGTGGCACACAGGCTTAGTTGCTCTGCTGCATGTGGGATCTTCCCAGACCAGGGATGGAATCCGTGTCCCCTGCGTTGGCAGGTGGATTCTTTTTTTTTTTTTTAATTTTATTTATTTATTATTTTTGGGGGGTATACCAAGTTCAATCATCTGTTTTTATACACATATCCCCGTATTCCCTCCCTCCCTTGACTCCCCCCCCACCCTCCCTCGAGTGCCCCCCACCCTCCCCATCCCAGTCCTCTAAGGCATCTTCCATCCTCGAGTTGAACTCCCTTTGTTATACAACAACTTCTCACTGGCTATCTACTTTACAGTTGGTAGTATATATATGTCTGTGCTACTCTCTCGCTTCGTCTCAGCTTCCCCTTCACCCCCCGCCCCCTCCCTAACCTCGAGTTCTCCAGTCCATCCTCTGCACCTGCATCCTTGTTCTTGTCACTGAGTTCATCAATACCATTTTTAGATTCCGTATATGTGAGTCAGCATACAATATTTGTCTTTCTCTTTCTGACTTACTTCACTCTGTATGACAGACTGTAGGTCTATCCGGCAGGTGGATTCTTAACCACTACAACACCAGGGAAGTCTCCCCCCCCCCCCAATTTTCTTCTTAATTTGACATTTATTGAACTCCTGCTCTGTGCTTGGCACTGCTCTGGACCTTCTTTGTCCAATAGAATTTTCTACAATAGACGTATTTTATAGCTACAGCACTCAACATGGTGGCTACTAGCCAGATGTGGCTATAGACCAATTCCAGTGTGACCAGTGCAACTACAGAACTGAATTTTGAACTTTAAACATTTTAAGTGATTTAAATGGAAATAGAAAAAGCTGACACTGGATTCAGTTAATGGAAAACTCTAAAGCATGTTTGGAGCACCAGGGGTATGTGAATCTACTATTTCCACTGTGCATTTTATAAAATATAGAGAGCAAGTATTTCCAGTGAATATTAGCACCCAAAATGAGATGGCCTGTAAGATTTTAAGAGTTAGTCCGAGAAAAGTAACACAAAATATCTCTGATAATTGCTGATTTTGATTCATGTGGAAATGTAAATATCTTTAACATATCAAATTAATAACACATTAAAATTAAGTACACTGGTTTCTCTGTTTTAAAATATTTATTTATTTGTTCAATTGTGATGGGTCTTTGTTGTGGTACGTGGGCTCCATAGTTGTGGCATGTGAACTCTTAGTTGTGGCATGCACGTGGGATCTAATTCCCCGACCAGGGATGGAACTCCAGCCCCCCTCATTGGGAGCGCGGAGTCTTAAGCACTGCACCTCTGGGGAAGTCCTGAGTACACTGGTTTCTTTGTACTTTTTTAAAGTGGCTACTAGAAAATTTCAAATTACGTGTCTCATGGTATGGTTTCCATTGCATGGCACTGCTCTAGATCTTATAATGGCTGCAGAGTTCACTGAAAGCAGATAAACGTGCGTTTATGTAATATATATAATTTCATACCAAATGAATGAATGAATAGAAATCGTGTACCATGGTGTGTTCTTTTCTTTCAAATCTTTGCTCAGATGTTGCCTTTGCAGTGAGACCCTCCCCGATCACTGTATTTGAGAGTATAACCCCTCACTCTCTGCTTTCCATTTGTCATTCTCCACAATTCAGCTCCAAACAGACAGAAACTTTGAGATATAATTCACATGCTATAATTGAGTTTTGAGTATATCCAAAGTTGTGCAATCATCATCACATACATTTTATTTTATTTTTAATTTTTTTGGCGGTGCCACGCAGCATGTGGGATCTTGGTTCCCCAACCAGGGATCAAATCTGAACTCCCTGCAGTGGAAGTGTGGAATCTTAACCACTGGACCGCCAGGGAAGTCCCATCACATCCATTTTATTTTATTTTATATTTTATTTTAGGCTGCATCAGGTCTTAGTTGTGGCGTGCAGGCTCCAGAGAGCATGGGCTCTGTAGTTTGTAGCATGCAGCCTTAGTTGCCCCGGGCAGGTGGGATCTTAGTTCCTCCACGAGGGATTGAACCCAAGTCCCCTGCATTGGAAGGTGGATTCTTAACCACTGGACCACCAAGGAAGTCCCCCATCACATCTATTTTAGAACACTCCATCACCCCAATAAGAAAGTTCCTAGCAGTCCTTCCTCCCGCCACCCTCCCCCCACCACCAATAATCTACTTTCTGCCTCTATGAACTTGCCTGTTTTGGACATTTCATATCAATGGAATCACCACTACGCAGCCTTTTGTGTCTGGCTTCTCTCACTGAGCGTCATGTTTTCCCAGTTCATCCACATTGTAACAGGTACCAGCACATCATTCCTTTTCACTGGCAGACAACACGCTATTACATGCACGTACATTTTCTGTATCCATTCATCAGTTGATGGACATTTGCGTTGTTTGCACTTTTGGGCTATTATGAATAATACTGTTATGAACATTCATGTACAAATTTCTGTGTGGACACATGTGTAGACCTAAAACAACAAAACAGCCAGTTATTTTATAAGCAAAAATACATTTATTCAGAAACAGCAAAGAAGCACAATTTTGGACAACATTCAATGAGCTGGAGACAAGTCCAGAGAAAAAAGGAGGGGATGGTTCTTTTATAGAGGAGAAGGGGGAGTTGGGAGGGGCTGTTATAAACACAGAGTCCATTGGAGGAAACTGGAAGTTCGGAGTGTAGTGGTTTTTCATTGGCTGAGTGGTGATGGTCTCTCATTGGCTGGGCTGTTTCTAGGCTAGGAGAAACTCTTCCTCCCCTGGCTGAGTAGTAAAGTAGTAATCCTGTTAGAGATGGAAAGGTGTGTCTCTTCCTGTTGAGTCTGCAGTTGACTTAGAGTGGGTAGTGTTCCCCAGCCAAACTTGGGTCAGCTCGCATGTATGCAGTAAAGCCAATCTATTGACACCAGGTTGTGGCGAAGGAAAGTGCAGCGTTCATTGTAGGCCCAAGCTAGGAATCCAGGTAGCTGGTGCTTAAAAGGCCCAAGCTTCCCGAAGGCTTTCAGGGAAAGATGTTTGTTTGTCTGGAAGGTTTTTAAAGACAAGGTGAGGGAGGTGGATTGTGGGGTGTGTGATCAGCTCACGGACATTCTTGATTGGTGAGTCTTAAGGTAACTGGGAGTCCACATCATCAACCTTCTGGTTCCAACAGGTCTGGGGGTCTACGTGCTTATGGGCAGCATGCAGTTAACTTCTTCCACCTGGTGGGGGTTTCAGTATCTGCAAAACAGCTCAAAAGACAGGGCTCAGACTATTATCTACAGTCCTTGAGGAGGAACTAAAACTCCTTGAATTTGCTTAATGGCTAAAATACTATTTTGTCTCTCTTGACTGTTTTCCATCCTTTCTGTATTTTCTCACTTCTGATTAAGTTTCTCTTTGGAACCTGGGGAAGGCCTAGGAGGCGAAAGTTTTTCTACAGCCAAGAGGCAGGAGGAGGACATGGCAGGGGGAGGGTGGGCCTGTTCCTGGAAGGCTCCGTAGGTCCTGCTCTGCTATAGTAGGGACTAAGATTACCCCATTCCAGCTTTGTTATTCCATTTGGGGGGGGGGGGTGTACTTACAGCTGCGTGGCATGCAGGATATTAATTCCCTGACCAGGAATTGAATCCAGGCTACTGCAGTGAGAGTGCTGAGTGCTAACCACTGGACCGCCCTGACTCCATTTTATTTAGTTAGTTAGTTAGTTCCCCAACCAGTGATCAAACCCGGGCTCTTGGCAGTGAGAGTGCAGAGTTCCAACCACTGGACCGCCAGGGAATTCCCCTGACTCCATTTTCAATGAGGTTTCTGTTCATTAATTTTCACACAGATCTCCAACTCTAGGGGTGGAATTGCTGGGTCGTCTGGTAATTCTACATATAACTTTATGGGCAACAGCGACTGTGTTCCCACAGTGGCTGCCCCATTTTACAATCCTACCAGCAATGTACCAGGGTTCCACGTCTTTGCCAAGACTTATTTTCCTGGGTTGGGGTGGTGGGGTGTTTATTTTTATTATTATTTCTAAAATCACAGCCGTCCAGTAGGCTGAAGCGGTAGCTCTGTAGTTTTGATTCGCACTTCTCCATGGACTAAAGATGGTGAGCACGTTTTCCTGAGCTTACTGGCCATTCATTATTCACTTTCTTCGGAGAAATGTCCGTTTGGACCCTTTGCCCTTTTTTTGAGCTGGGATTTTTACCTGTTTTGTTCCCTGCTTGGAAGGCCTGGAGGAGCACTCACAGGAGGGCAATACACGTTTGCTGAATGAGTGAATGAATGTTTCAGCAGACAGTGGGGTTTGCGCGACCCGCACACGCACCTGTCGTGGGTCCCACCAGCGCTTATCACACGGTGATTGGGTCACTGCAGCGTGGGCCTGCCCAGGGGTACCGCTTTCTGCGACCGTCCCCTACTAAGAGCCACGGCCTAAACCGAGCGGAGCCTCTTCCCCAGATTCCCACGGAGCCCGCCTCCTCCGGGCCGCGGATGCCGTTTCGGCGCGGTTGCCCTGGGCAACCCGTGGCGCCACGCTTCCTGTATTGATTCGAATCGCGGGCTGCGTCACGTCCTCCCGAGATGCCCGAGGCGCGCAGGCGCAGCCGCGCCAGGTGGGCGGGGCGCGGCGGGGCGCGGGCCCGGGGCCCCGGCGCGCGGGGGCGTGGAGGGGCGTGGCGGCGGCACGCAGCGCGCCGGCGCGGAGGCGTGGCCGGCCGCGGGAGCGCGCGCGGCGGCGGCGGAGGAGGGCGCCGGGAGACCGCGGAGCGGCGAGCGACGCCATATTAAGGAGCGCGGAGCCCGGGATCCCGTCGGCGGCGGCCGCGGCCGGACGCGGCGGAGTTGCGCGCAGCGGAGGCGGGCGCGGCGCGGCGCCGGGAGAGGCGGGGCCGGCGGAGCCAGCGGGCGACGGGAGCGAGCCAGGTGAGGCGGCCGAGGTCGAGGGACCCGCCCCCTGGACCCGAGCCGCAGCCCCGGAGCCGGGCCCGGGCCTGGCAGCGGCGCTGGCCTCCTCGGGGCCCCCGAAGGCCAGCCGGCGGCCCTGCCCGCCGCCCCCACGCGCAGGCCTCCTCCCCCGGGAGCCGGCCGCACCCCCGCCCCCCAAGCCGCGCTAGGCCCGGATGGCCTCAGCATCCCCCCTCCCGTCCTCACCCCCACCTCCGAGCCCCCCGCCCCTCCAGACCGAGCCCTGCGTGACCCCCGCAAGCCGAGCCACCTGCAGCCCGCCACCTCCCCGTGGGCTCAGCGTCCCGGTCCTCCTGTAGTGAGCGGATGGAGCTCCGATCCCCACCCCACCCCCCCAACCGGGGGACTCCCCAGTCCGCCCCCCAGAACGGCAGGCCGACGCCCTACTCTGTGCTCCTTCATCTCTGGCCTGTCAACCCCGGGTCTCCCAGGTTCGCATCATCCCAGCTCGGGGCCTGCCCAGATTGGAACTGCCCCCCCTGTCCTCCCCCCCCCGCCCCGCCCCGAGCTGTCACGACTCCCCCAGGCTCGGACCAGCCCCCACCCCCGCCCGGCTAAAATACAATCTGAGCCTTGTGGACCCTGGAGCAGGTCTGCTGAGGTGCAGAGACCCTGTCCGTCCAGGCTCCCATTGTACTCACCGCGCCCCTGTCTGATCCTGGCACACGGAAGCACTTAGGCGACGAGTTTTGAATACATAAGTGCCCCCCTGACTCCCAACCTCTCTGCTTTCTGCTGCCCCCCCGACTCTCACAGCCAGACCCATTCTGGCCATGACCCACCCAGAATCGGACTCTTTCCCACCCTGCCACTGACCCCACCAAAAATCTGAGACCGCCTGGCTTTGCGCCACGGCCCTCCAATCTGGGACCATTCTGGGTCTTCCTCCAAGCACCAGCCCGGCCACCCTGATCCCCCAAGTGTGGCACAGTCGCCCCGTCACAGCCATTTTCCCCTGCTGAAAACTGACCCCCTCCTCCCATCAGTCCTGTGCCGTCTAGACCTGCCCCCACCTCAAAGCCTGAGTCCCACTGTTGGGCAGATGTCCAGCCTAAACCCATTTTGTTTTTCCCTGTGCTCTTTCCCCTCGAATCATCCCTTGGTTCAAGGTGTCTCTCAGACTGGAAACTAGATTCCATCCCCACCCCCCGCCCCCCAGTGCACTGAGCGATGACCTCATGCTTCCCGCTGGTGAGGCTGCACCCCCCCCACTCTTGCCTCCCCCCCGCCACTGCAGCTTCTTACCATACTTCAAATAAGCACAGTTTATTTCAAGAAAAACCGTCCCCCCGGACCTCATGCAGTGACCCCTGCCAGATCCACCCTCCAGATCGGGTCCAGGTGGGAATGTCCTTGAAATAAAGAAGGTTGGGTGGTCTCTCCTGGAGATGGAGTGGGATTTGCACTCTGAAAGCTGATGAGATCACGCACACACGGGCGTGTTTAGTCCTCAGTGGTGCACGTTTTGTGTGTGTGTGTGTGTGTGTGTGTGTAGTCCTCAGAGTGGTACACGTTGGCAGATTGTCTCGCGGGCTGTCAGGGCCATCAGTGTCGAGGGCCCCTTCTGTTTTGGCCATGCTGGGCTGGCGTTTCTTCTGAACCTGAGGGCAGAGGCCGGTGCACAGGCCGCCCGATGGTGCTTTGTGGAACGAGTGAGGTTGATTGCTCCAGGAAGGTGGTGTTAAGGATGCTGGCTCTTTCCCTTCCAAAAACCAGGGCTCTGGTCCTGGGACAGCTCTCGGCTCAAAGCACAGTGGCTTTTCTGTGGTGCGGGCCAGCTTGCCACCGTGACTGTTTCCCGGGAAGATCTCAGAAGCAGTGTCCGGGCTGGTGGTGTCTGTCTGGGGCTGGACAGGGAGGTCCTTGGAGCCTGCCGGGTCTTCAGAAGCAGGTCTGCATCGATTTTCACACCGGGTCCTCTGTTCCAGCAGGAAGTCTCCTGCTCTTCATGTTTACCAGGGCCTCTGACTGGGGTGGATTTTGTATACCGGGGAGTTCTGGGTTTGGGGAGGCCCACGGTGGGTTGGTGGTGGGGACCTTTTGCTCAGTGTTACTGAGACGGGTGAGGATCCAAAGTCATTATGTCGGAGACCCGATCCTGGGGCCTCCCAGCCAGCATCAAGGGACCTGGTCTTTAAGAAACCAGCCAACGCGTGGCGCCCTTGTAATCCATCTCTTCTAGCGCAGAGGGTCTCAACCGGGGGCACTGGTGATGTCCGGGGACATCTGTGGTTGTCGTGACTGGGGGGATCCTGACATCAAGTGGGTGGGGCCAGGGAGGCTGCTCCACGCCCCACAGCGCCTAGGATGGCCCCCCACAGAGGATGCTCTGGCCCTGAATGTCCACAGTGCCAAGGGGGAGACCGTGGACTAGAGTCCCGACCAGGAGGCCTGTGAGTGCAGGGGCTGCGTCCCCGGAGCCTGCGCAGCGCCGGGCAAGGCTGGAGCTGCAGAACGCTGGCTCGAGGGAGTGGGGGGGGCCTGGGGTGGCCCGGGGAGCCAGTGGCCTACGCAGCTGGTAGGGCAGCACGCGGCCCCTCCGGCCCCGAGAGCGCGTGGTCTGCGTTCTGCGCCCTCCCAGGCCCTCGTAGCTTCTTGCCTATCAGCTCCACTGCTCACAGCCCTGTCCACCCCCACTGGCCTCCCCAAGGCTTTGGCCACCGTGGAGCCTGCCCAGTGCAGGCAGGGGGCATTTAAGTCAGGGGACAGGTGCACAGCCAGAGCCCCTGAGCGGGGCACTGGCCGTCTTGACGGGACATTGGGGGCCCTGACGGCCGCGTCCTGTGTCCTTGGCGCGTGACCACTCTCTCCTGCCCGGTGTCCCCAGGCGTGAGCGGGACGAGAGGACGTGCTGTGCACCCTCCCGGCCTCGCTTCCTTTGGTCATCTGACCACTGCGCAGCATAACACAGTAGGACGTGGGACCCACTCGCCTGACGTCCTGCGCCGTCCCCCCGGTCCTTCCCTCCTTCACGGGCCCTTCTTTCACCATTTTATTTATTTATCGTTGTTGGTAAGAGCTTTGTTCAGATGTAATTGTGCTCCGCAATTCACTTGTTGGAATGGTACCATTTGGTGGGCTGCGGCGTGTGTGCAAGGCTGCGCGTCCATGTCCACCATCCGGTTCCAGAGTGTTGCCAGCAGCCGTCCCTCCCCACGCCCTCCCCAGCCCCCGGCAGCCACTGACCCGCGCTCTGTGTCTCTGGACTTGCCTGTTCGGGGCATTTTGTATAAATGGAATCACGCACTGTGTGGCCTTGCACGTCTGGCTCTTCTCTCTGAGCATTGCATCTTTATAGTCCGTGCACATTGTAACGTCGTCCCTTTCTTGAGGCTGGATGATGTTCCGTCGTGTCTGTCCGTCCACCAGTTGGCGGGCCCTTGGGCTGTTGGCACCTTCTGCCTATTGCGAACAGAGCTGCAAGAGCAGCCGGGCACGGTTTCTTGGGGGGCAGCCCCCTTCTTCACCTGGACTCAGGGGCCACCGCACGTGCTCCTTGGTGGCCTGCCCTCACCCTTAGCTTCCTGTCCTCATTTGCTGCCAGCGGCTGGTCAGGCCTCCATACTGGGTGTCCTGCGGTACGTCCAGAAAACAGTTGCTTTTTCCTCAGACCTGCCCGTTCCCCCTCCCCTGCTTCCCCCAGCCTCACTTGGGGCCCTCCTCTCTGTCGCCCAACCTTCTCAGTTCCACCTGCTTTCTCACCTGGGCACGCAGGCCCCGTCCCCCTGCTCCCCGCCGCTCTGCCCGGGCCCCTCCACCCGCCCCTTCCCCACCTCCCTGCCGCCAGCCGGCCGAGGGCACGGCCCGGGAGACTGCCGTTCTGGCCTTGTCCCCTTTCCCTCTTCCTGCACCCGGGGTGCTCCTTACACCCCAGCCTCCCCACACTATTCCTTCCAGACCCCCCATGCTCTTCCCCAGGTGAGAAGGGGCCCGGGAACCATTGCATTGTGACCCTCAGGGAGGGTCTCGTCCCTGCCAGGCATGACAGCCGCCGCGGGAAGGGTCCCACAGTGAGGAGAGGCCGCTGGGCGGAGAGGTGGAAGGATGGTGGGAGCAGGGGGAGGGGCAGGTGGGGGGTAGGGCGTGTCTGTCTGTCTGTCTGTCTGTCCGCACTTACAGAAGGGCTGAGCAGCTGAGGGGTTGGTGCTAGTGTTTCGAGCCAGGGGGAAGCAACTGTTCCCCCTAGAGGGTCCCCTGAACCAGAGGGTCTCCACTGGTTTAGGCGGTCGTCAGGCCTGGGGGTGGGGCATCAAGTGGATGGGGCCAGAGATGCTGCTCAGCCCCCCCTGTGCCCACGACGGCCTCCCGCAGAGAACGACCTGGCACGCGTGTCAGCAGTGCCGGGGTGGGGGGTGGGCGGGTGCCCTAAACGTACTAGGCTTTTCCTTCTGCCACCCCCGCCCCGGACCCATGGGTGGGAACCGCGGTGAGACAGGTCGAGGAAGCACTTTCTGACGCTCGAGGCTGCCTGTGGGGGGTGAGATCCCTGTCCCTGTAGGTGTGCACGTGGACGCAGAGGCGTGTAAGGGCTCTGGGATCCTCATGGACCTCCAGCCTTGAGAGTCAGGCCTCTGACATGAGTCACAGCCGTGTGGCCCCCAAGTTGTTCTTCCTTCGCGTGGGGTTTGCATCCTTAGGGCTGCTGCAGACCCAGACACCCTTACGGTCCAAGCGTCGCGCCGCGTCAGACCGGAGTAGGTGCTCTGGGCTGGGGGGTGCGGGGTGAGAAGCTGTCCCTCGGGCATCACGTCTGAGGTTTGCGGCGGCCGTCTCACCCGGCTGTGAGCCCTGCGGGCCCGCGGCTCCCGCTCCCTGCTTTGCGGCTCCTGCCCCCGCCCGCACGCGGAAGGGCAGCAGCCTCAGCGGAAGGCACGAATGAACGAACGAGCGCACGAGAGGAAGGAGCTCCTCGGGGCCCCGCCGCCAGGCCTTCCCCTCGGTGACTCCTGTCGGCCGCTCGGGCAGGCGCGCCGTCCCCTGCCGCGTGCCCGCCGCGGCTCTTTCTGACGCCGGCCGTTCCCAGCCTTGTCCTGTGCGGGCCCCGGGCGTCGGGCCGCCGGCTCGTGTGTGGGGAGACCACGCCCATCACAGGAGCTTGGGGCGTCGTCGAGAGTCGGGCCTGGACGGCCACGGCCAGCCCTCCCGCCAGCACCCCCGCCCCGCCCACGTCCTCCCTCCTCCGAGGGGAGACCGGTCCTGTTCGTCTTCGGGGGCAGCGTGGGAGAAGATGGGGCCCTGCCCGGTCACCCGGCCCGCAGCTGCGGCCACCAGGACACCTCCCGGGCCGCACAGCCCGCCTCCCTGGGCGGCGGAGCAGCAGGGAGCAGGTGCCTCTGGGACCTGTCGCGCGCCCGTCCCTGAGCCCGTGAGACCAGCCACCCCCTCGTAGCGCCCCCTTTGGGTCAGGCCCTCCGTCAGCGGCTTCGTGGAAGGTGCGCCCGGCTTCACCGCAGCGCACGCGGTGTCATCCCGCTGTCCCCACCTTTGAGGTGAAGAGGGGAGGGGTCATTCACCCAAAGCCACGCGGCCGGTAAGGGCTGAAGCCAGGACTCAGAGCCGGGCCCGCCCCTGTGCGCAGCCGCCCTGCCGGGACCGCTTGATGGTCGTGGGCGCGGGGGCCGCCAGGGCCAGCCTGCCTGAGCCCGGGTGCGCGAGGTGGAGCTGGAGACGGCGACGGCAGCGGCAGATTGGACGACCCGCCCCCCCCCCCCCTTTCCGGTGGCGTCTCTCTTGTGTGGGACTTCTCCCCCAATCCCTCAGGGACCGGCTGGAAGAGGACGAGCAGCCCTCCGCTTTTCTCAGGGGCTGGTGGTCAGGAAGCCGGGCATGGGCACCAGAGCCAGCCCCGGTCTGCAGGTTCTTTGCCTGCGCGCCTCTCAGGGAGGGTGCTTCCCGGGGGCGCCACGGGCCCCGAGGCATCGGTTCTCAGGGGGCCCCAGCCGTCTGTCACCATGAGCCGTAACGGGGTGGCTCCCGCTGGAGCCGGCGATGCTCGCGTGGCCGTGGTGGCCAGTCCCCAGTGGGCCTTGGAGCTGCAGACGGCAGGCGCTGGGCCCGGGGAGCCTGTCAGCGCGGAGCCCGAGCAGCCGCGGGCGGGGTGGAGCCGGGCCGGGCCCTCCTCCGTGGAAGGGCGGTAGGATGGCGCCTGCCCTGCCCGGCGCTGTGCTGGCCGCTGGAGGGGCGCAGGTGGGCTTCGCCTCCCTGCTGTCATCGTCCTTGTCTGTGTTCCGACGGTCCCCGCCACAGGCCAGGGGCCGTGTCCCCTCCACCCAGGACGTGGCAGGGTGATTTCCCGAGGCTCCTGCTGGCACGCTTTCCTCCCCTCCCTTGCCTGTGCCCCGTGTGGGGAGCTGGTATGACCGCCCGCTCCCAGAGGCCAGAGTTACCCTAACTCGGGGTGATCCTGCACCCCGCCCCCCACCTCAGGGGACACTGGGCTGTGTCTGGGGACGTCTGTGATCCACACCCCGGCGGGGGGTGCTCCTGGCATCAGGCAGGTGGGGGCGAGGGAGGCTGCCCCACCCCCACAGTGCCCACGACGGCCCCGGCGGCAGCGGTGCCACGGGGGGCAGGTGGCCACATGCCGCGTGCAGACGGCGCTCAGCCTCGAGCACTGAGTCACGGACCACATCACAGGGTGTCTCCCTGGCCTCAGAGCCTAATGGCAGGAAGACAGCAGGATCCGTGTTCAAGATCAGCAGGGCCTTGAGGGACTTGCAGTTTGAGTGCTGCTGGAAGCAGAGCGCCGTGAGCTGGGGGGGTGAGCCCAGGGCCTGCCCTCTGCAAGCCGGGGGGGCCGCACCGTCATGGGTCCTGCCCCGCAGGCCCCTGTCTGACCTCATTTCCTCCTTTGTGTGCAGGGGAGGGCGGGGAGGTTTCTGCCCACACATGGCGCTGGCAGTGACTCGAGGTGAACTTGCCCTTGCTGTTGCTCCTCATGTGGGACCCCAGCTGCCGGCGGCTCCAGCTGGAAGGAGGTCCGCCAGGGCTGGGGCGCTGGGTTATCTTCAGGCCCTTTGGTCTTACTAACCTCAGGGCCAACCCACGCCTCGTCCTCTCACTCCCCAGGGAGCCTCCCCAACCTGGCCCTGCAGGGCCCTCCCCTCAGCACTGTGGACACGGGGGTCAGGTCATTCCCCCACCCGCAGTCCTGACCACCACAGACAGCCCCAGACACGGCCAGTGTCCCCTGGGGCAGGACCATCCTGGTGAAGCCCCCTGGGATGTACTGACGGTGAGCCGTCCTGCGGAGGACCTGGTGAGCACCGTAGGGCCAGGCAAGGTCAGGGGCAGTGAGCGGCCGCGGGCAGCCGTCGGGCAGCCGGCTTGAAAGCGAGGGCCCTGCTCCACCACGGGGCCCTCTTCAGCCAGCATGAGTCCGCCTCGCTCTCGGGGAGTCCCGGGGCCGGGGGGTGAACACGGGGGTCAGGAGGTCTGTGACACACGCAGGCCCTACTCCTAGCCCCGTAGGGACCTCATCCTGTCCCTTCAGGTGACGGGCGTCAAGCCCACTTCCCAGAGGACTGGGTTCAGGCTTGGAGGTGAAAGGCTAGTCTGAAGCCGTGGGGGAAGGTGGGCCGCCTGGCTCTTCATTCTGGGGGCCCCGAGGGGGAAAGAGGAGACACCCCTTAAGGCCTGGCTTGGCAGGTGGGCGACCCGACACCCCCCCAGTGACAGTGCCCTGCAGAGGGGGCAGGGGCAGCCAGCGACGGCTGGCCCGCCTCACAGACTGTGGCCGCCAGCCTGCAGGTGCCCGTGCCCTCCCTGCCCCCCGCCAGAGTTCTCGCCCCTCCCACCTCCCAGCAGGGCTTAGCGCCTCCTTCCCTCTCGGTCCCCCGTGGCCGCTCTAAACCCCCTGCAGCCTCGGGGAGCCTCTCTCAGCCACCTTGCTCATGTGCTCGCTCGTGACGTGTTTTTAAAGGAAAAGTCACTACTCTCTGCCCTTTATTCAGAAGCTTTGCAGACACACAGCAAAGGGGGCCGGAGGTTCCCGGGCACAGCCAGCCACGCCCCCGCCGTGGAGCGAGACTCTTCCGGGCTCACGTGGTCCCAGCTCTCCCCAGCGGCTCGCTTTTTTGAATGGCGGGCGCGTCCCCATGACACGGAATCCAAGCCCAAAGTGACGTGGCGGGAGGACCAGGGCTTCCTTCCTCTCCTGACCCCACCCGCTGGTTCCTCTTCCCAGGCCTTCCGGAAGTAGCGTGTTCTGCACAGCACGTTGTCGTGTGCGGTGGGTCCAGAGACACCCCGCCTTTGACGGCAGCGCCCCCTGCGGGGGGCCGGGCCGCGCCCTGCAGGTGGACGTCTGGTCCCTAGATGTCTCTGGCCCCCTGCTCTCCTACGCAGTCTGTGGAGAAGGCCTCCATGCCCACGCGCGCCAGAGTTTCCCAGGGTGAATTCTTAGAAGTCACAGAGGATGTGCATTTTTAGATTTTGAAAGCAGTTGCCAGCAGTGGGTGCCGGCGAGGGCGTGTCACCTGATCTTGGCGCTGCGCGGGGATGGGTGGCAGCCGGGCTCCGGGCTGGATGCGCAGCCCTCTGGCCACGCGTGCGGCTGAGCTGCTGCTTCTGGGAACGGTGTGTTTGCGCTCTCTGCTGCTTTGGTCTGTCCTGAGGACGGCGGGTATCTTTTCCTGGTTGTGTCGTTCTTTTTTTAGAACACCGTGTCTGTGATGTGTTTGTGTGTGGACGTTTCATTTCTCTGCGCGCACGTTCATCCGCCTTTCCTCTCACGGCTTGGGGCTCTTCTGCGGGGCGCAGGCAGCAGTCTTAGAGGAGGTGGGTGGGGGACTCTCTTGGAGACCACCTCCGCTCTCCAGGGTGGGCTGGTTTGCAGCCTGGCGGGGCTGCAGGCCCTCGGTGCCGAGGATGGCTGGAGCGGGGCTGGGGACGAGTGGGAGGCCTGGCCGCCCGGGGTTGTCACCA
This sequence comes from Hippopotamus amphibius kiboko, assembly GCF_030028045.1. Lineage (NCBI taxonomy): Eukaryota > Metazoa > Chordata > Mammalia > Artiodactyla > Hippopotamidae > Hippopotamus > Hippopotamus amphibius. The sequence goes on from NC_080200.1 coordinate 2,601,248, forward strand.
GCATCGCGTGGCTTGGGTGTGACTGCAGCTGACCCGTCCTGCTGGTTAGCACCCTCCCCCTGAGGTCTTGGTTGCGGCCCCTGGCGCCTGTCTCTGCCTCCCCCTTCACCTCCTTGCGGAGCCAGCCTGGGTGCGTGGGGCGGGGCTCCTGAGGGCAGAGCTTGGGAAGGAGTTAGCCCTGGAGCCCCTCCACCCACGCCCGGAGTTTCAGAGACGCCATCCTGTGCTGGATGCCCCCCGCCACGTACACCGCCACATCCGGACCCTTCGTCCTCCTCGCCCCTCCTTGGACAGGGGGCCGCTGGGGTGCGCGGCCGCCGGAATCGCTCTTCTTCCCCTGGTGGCTGGTCTCTCGCCGCCCTGCTGGGCAGGGAGCTCAGCGCAGGGGGACCGTGTCTCTCTGCCTGCTCTGGCCCAGCACCCGCCCCAGGCATGGGGGTGCTCAGAAAACGTGGGGTTGGTGGGATGCATGAAGACCCTCCAACAGACACGTGAGCCGCACGGGCTGGGGCGGAGAACAGGCCTCTGAGGGCCCGTGTGGAGCGCACCCTCTCGCAGCCACCACCCCGTAAAGATCACGAAGATGGCCTCCGTGCTCCCTCCTCCGCCCGCGCCTGGGTGTGCGTGTGCTGCAGTTGTTGCAACAAGTCACCACACACGTAGCGCCTTAAAACAACAGAAGTTTATTCGCACAGTCCTGGAGGTCAGGGCTCTGGTTCAGGTCGCAGGGGGCTAAGGCCAGGCATGGGCAGGGCTGGTCCCTCCAGAGGCGCCAGGGGAGCATTGGCTCCTTCCTTTTCCAGCTTCTGGAGGCCCCGCATCCCTGGCTTGCGGCCCCTCCCTCCTCACAGCCAGCAGCACAGCCTCTCCCGTCTCTCTCTGCCTCGGACCCCCCCCCCCGCCTCCACCTGGCCCCCCGCGGAATCCCAGGACGTCCCCATCCTTAACCGCATCTGCAAAGCCCTGTGTGTCAGATAAGGGGACACAGGCCAGGGACCAGGCGCCTCTGGCCCTCCGCAGCCACACCTGTCATCAGTGAGATGCCCGCCCGCTGCACGGGCTTCTGCAGCGGGTCCCATTGGGGTGTCGCTGGTGGACGGAGGAGGGCGCCCCCGGCTAGCCATGCTCGCTGGGCTCAGGTTCAGCGTGTGCGGCGCGAGGACACATAGCGTCTCAGCAGCAGCTCCTGCGCGCATCCCAGGATCCAGTCTCCCACCGCATGTGCTCCGCGGTGACTGCGGCGCTTTGGGCTCTGTTTAGGTTCTGGCGTGCGGGCGGCGTCTGAGCTGTTGTCTGGGCCCTGCCGTCTGACTACGCGGGGACCCCCAGGGGCATCAACGCGGTGGCTTTGGTCTGTGAGCTGGAGGGTGGAGGTTTCCGTGGGAAGTTAGCTCACGTGGGCTGGGAGGTTGAGGCGGCCTGAGCTGTCGCGCAGCTTAGGCCCTGGAGGGGCACCTTCACCTGCTCTGCCGAGGGCTTGCTGCCCGGTGGGCCGCAGATGAGGCCCTGGTCAGGTCCGCTGGGGTCGAGCCCACACGTCGGGCTGGGGGACGTTAGCCAGCCTCTCTGAGCCTCGTTTCTGTGTCTGCAGAGCGGGGAAAGCCAAGTGGCCCACCCTCGGGGCCGCTAGAACAGAGCCGTGACGTCTCCTCTGGATGTCCAGCCCCGCCCGAAGCCCGCTCACGCACCATGATGCCCACCCTCCCGGGGCTCCGTCCTGGCGTGCACTTGGCCTGGCACTGCGGTCAGCAGGATGGCCGGGTCCACCCTTGGGAAACTGTCCCCTAAATGTGTCTCCCCCCAGGACTGATGCTCAGATGGGCGTCTCTGTGTCCTGATGTGGCTGTGCTGCCCAGGAGTGGTCAGGTGTGGTGAGGGCTCACATGGGGCCCTGGGTGGGCATGGGGGGAGGGGGAGGAGCGAGCACATCCGGGGGAAGGCAGGGGTGGGCAGGAGGAGGAGAGGAGGGCCAGAGAGGGAGACGACCATCAGTCACTCCAGAGACGATGTTCTGTGGCCAAAATAGACAAAATGGGTCTAGAGACCTCTGTCAGGGCAGGAGGCCGATGGCCAAGAAGCAGGCGGCGGCTCCCAGGGGTTTACCTGAAATGGAGGAGGGCAGAGGTGTTGCATCCCGCTTGTCGCCGAAGCAGAAGGCCCGCGGTCTGTCAGCAACAGGGCACGGCAGCTCTAGGCAACCAAGGCTCAGAAGGGCCCCAGGCCGAGTGAACGGGGGGCTGTGGGCACGGGGGTGGGTGGGTGTCCGGGTGGGAGCCTTGTGTGTGCCCACCCCTGACCCCTCGTCAGGCTTCGACGTCCTCGTCTTTGCAAGGGGCTGCAGGCATCCAGTTCACGGGACAGCGCAGAGGGAACACGGGGGAAGGTGGGCACGATGAGCGGGCCGGTGGCCACGTTACTGCCCTCAGGTCTAGCCCAACCACCTCTTCTGCGCCCGAGCGTCTGGCTTTGGGCTGGAGCCACACCGAGGCAGCCGTGTGCATGGCGTGATCCCGGTGAGGGGCAAGGACCTGACAGGCTCGTGCAAGTGCTCCAGCCTGAAGAGGGGGTGCCGGGGGGCCCCGGAGCTCAGAGAGGCTACTTGGGGGAGTGAAAGTAGGATGGGGGCAGACCCACCGGAGCGTCCCGTCTTGTGGCCACACAGGGAGATGCAGGTGCTGTAAACCTGGTGACATGAACTAGGACTTTCTTCGGGTGTCTTTTTTTTTTTTTTTTTTTTTTTTTTTAAGAGCAAACATACTCTCTGTTTTACTCTTTGTCTGTATGGCTTTGACAACCCTGGGACCTCCTGTGAGTGGAATCACACAGTGTGCGGCCTTCTGTGTCTGCCTTCTCTCACTGAGCATCACGTCCTCAAGGTCCATCCGTGGTGCAGCAGGTGTCAGAACCTCCTTCCTTTCCAAGGCTGCGTCATGTTCCAGTGTGCGGCCGGCGCACACGTCATCCGTTCACTGTCGGTGACACTTGGGTTGTTTCTCTTCTTGACTTTTGTAAATTGTACAAGAGAACGTGTGAATACCGTCTTCTGTGCGGGTCTGTTTCCTTTCTCCTGGGCGTGTACCTCGACGTGGAGTTGCTGGGTTGTGTGGCTGTGCGCACTTGATTTCTTGAGGAGCTGATGGGGGAGTGAGTGTTTCATGGGGACAGAACTTCAGGTTGGGAGGATGAAAAGGTTCTGGAGATGATAATGGGGGTGGTTACACAGCATCGTGCACGTGCTTAAGGTCGCCGAGCTGTGCACTTAAAAATGGTTAAGACGGTGAATTTTATGTTACGTGTATTTTAGCATAATTTATTTTTAAAGCGAGTACGGATTTGCCCACGGTGCTACATCTAGGCCTTCGTATCGTTAACGTAATTTCTGGCCAGCCTTCACCTTTCGAATTCTTGATGTTTAGTCTGTCATCAGCTTGGGAGCTGCAGTTAGCCTGGCAGTGCCCGCATCCAGCCCGTGGGGGGACGACAGGCGCAGGGCGGGACGCTCCAGGTCGGGTCCCCTCCCAGAGCCCCCGGGCGCCTCCTCCTCTGGGGGGAGGTGGGGCGTGTGGGCGTGGCCGCGGGCACCCCTGGACCCTGGTCTGCCGTCCCCCTGGAAAGGGCGCCCTGTCCTGGAGGGTGCACCGCCCTCTCCTGCCCCAGACCCGCCCTTCTCTCTCTAGAATGTTCTTCAGCCTCCCCTTGTTGCCACACTCTCACTCCTCTTCCTCAGAGAGGCCTCCCCGACGGGGGGAGCTGGTGAGAGCTGGGTGGGCGTGTGTGTCTGCTGGAGGTCGGCGTCCCCCCGCCTGGGCAGCGGTGCGGACCCCTGCAGAGGGACAGGCTGCCGGTTGCCCCCTTCCCCGCTCGGGTGCCCTGCTCTGTGCTTTGGGATCCGGGCTCGGCGGGGGGGGGAATGAGGGCCGCCCCGCCTCCCTGACGGGGCTGAGAAGCGGAGGAGTGAGGGTGAGGTCCTGGAGGCGGCTCAGAGCCTCTGAAGCAGGAAGGCCACGAGGTGGGGGCCTGTGTGGGAGGTGGAGCGGACCTGGGGCGGGCCCCTGGGGGCCAGGGGTGGGGGGAGACCGGCCTGAACCAGGACAAAGGTGGGGGGGGGCGGGGTCGGTGAAGGTCCCCCGCGGCACAGCCAGAGGGGAGGCCGTTTGTCCGTCAGGTTCCTCTGGGCTCCTGGGAGGGAGGGCCCCCCTCGTGGCAAGGGGACTCGGCTGTCCCCAAGGAGTGCCTTGTGGTCGCCAGGCGGCGGCAGGGGCCGCCGGCGCTGACCTCTCCACGCCCCCCGCAGGCTGCCGTTGGCCGTACCCGCCCGCCCGCCCCGCCATGGACCAGGACTACGAGCGGCGCCTCCTGCGGCAGATCGTCATCCAGAACGAGAACACGATGCCCTGCGTGAGTGCCACGGCCCCGCCCCGCCCGCTGCCGCCCCGCCCCTCTGGGACCCAGACCCCTCATTCTCCTAGGGCCGGGGCAGAGGCGTGGCGGCGGCACAGGGGCCCTGTTCTGCCCTCCCGGCATCCTGCCGCCACCTCCACCACGTGGTGTCTCTCTGTCCTGGGCTCCCCACACGTCCAGGCTGTGCCCGCCGGCTCTGGGCGCGCTCAGCTCTGCACCGGGCTGTCCCGGGCGGGCTCCTTCCTGCCTCCTCCCGCCTCTGGTGTCGCCAGCAGTCCTAGGTTCAGAGGCTCACCCTCCCGCCTCTGCCTGGCCTTCACGTCCCCGTCTCGCCGTGTGCCGGTGTCTCTGTCTCTTCTGAGGACACCGGGCCTTAGATTTAGGGCCGCCCTGCTTCAGTATGATCTTGTCTGAACTTGATGATATTTGCAAAACCCCTGTTTCCAGTTAAGGTCACATCCCAAGTACCAGGGGTCAGGACTTCATATCCTTTTGGGGGACACAGTTCAACCTACAGCAGATCCTTTTTGAAGAAGACATTCCTGGGACGTTCCCACTGCCTGGCTGCAGGCTAGGGTTGTGGTCCGATGGGGGAATAGCCTTGTACGCGGGGAACGGGGTGGCGGGACGGCAGGTGCTCAGTGTCGGGGCACAGGTGCTCTGTCCTGTGCTGTCAGCGCTCCCGTCCGCTGGTGACTGCTGAGACACGGATCTCGGCCCGTGGTGGGGCCCACGCTCGGGCTCGCGCTCTCCGACCTCTTCCCGTCCACGGAGCCGGACGGTCGAACGGAGCCCCCGACGTGGTGCCGCTGGCAGGTTCTGACACGTGGGTTACTGCCAAGAGCAAACCCTCATCCAGGGGCCGGAGGCCAAGGGCAAGGAGGCACGTGGGCGGGGCCTTGGGTGGGGAGGAGAGGCTGGCTCTGGGGGGCTCTGAGACACCCAGCCTACCCTGCTGTCCTTCCAGGTCGCAGAGATGCGGCGAACCCTGACACCTGCCAACTCCCCGGTGTCCTCCCCCAGCAAGCACGGGGACCGCTTCATTCCCTCGAGAGCCGGCGCCAACTGGAGCGTGAACTTCCACAGGATCAACGTGAGGAGCGCCCAGAGGGCGGGCGGGCGGGTCGGGGAGAGGGACCCTGACCACGCAGGCTGGGGGCAGCGGCCGGGCCCTACCCGCTCATCCCTCCCTCCTTCCCCTCTGCCCTGCAGGAGAATGAGAAATCCCCCAGCCAAAACCGGAAAGCCAAGGACGCCACCTCGGACAACGGCAAAGGTCAGGCGTCAGGCCCCGCCCGGCCCCCCGCCCCGGCCCCCCACCCCCAGCACAGCCTCACGGAGCTTGGTGCCCACAGACGGCCTGGCCTACTCGGCTCTGCTGAAGAACGAGCTGCTTGGCGCTGGCATCGAGAAGGTGCAGGACCCGCAGACAGAGGACCGCAGGCTGCAGCCGTCCACGCCCGAGAGGAAGGGCCTCTTCACGGTGAGCCCCGCCGGCCGCCCCGGTCTCCCCTCCCAGCCTCCTTGGGCGTCTCCTCCTGTCCAGTCCTGCCGGGGGGCTGGGGTCCCAGAGGCGCAGGGGCCCGTTAACCCCACGCCTCCCACCACGCCTGTCGCCCTCCTGTACGCCTGCGGGACGCGGGGACCTGTGGCCTCAGCCCGAGCTGCCCCGCAGCCCACCTCCCCGTGCGGGCCCCGGGGCAGCACCAGAAAGCCCGGCTTGGGTCCCTCAAGAGACCCTGGGCTGAGGGAGGGGCTGGTGGCCACGCGGGGGCAGGGGGTACGGGCTGACACCGGCAGGCGCTGCGGGAGGACGCCGGGTGCGAGGCCTGGTGTGCCCGGAGTGCGAGTCAGGGCCCCTCCCGGTTGGGGCGCACCCTGGACGCGGGCCCGGGGCGCCGGGGCTTCGGGGCCACGGCATCGCTCAGTGGGTGTCGTCCCCCCCGCCCCGCCCCCAGTACTCCCTCAGCACCAAGCGCTCCAGCCCCGACGACGGCAATGACGTGTCTCCCTACTCCCTGTCCCCCGTCAGCAACAAAAGGTGAGTTCAGATCTGCCCTGGCAGAGCTGTCAGTTCTAGAGCTGTGCCCAGGGTGCGGCTGGCCCAGAGGACCACCTCATCGGGGACACGCTGAGGGCCAGCCCGGGTGCTGGGAGCCTGGGAGGGCTCCTGGGGGAGCTGCCAGGCCGAGGGGAAGGTGGGGCTGTCGGAGCTGAGGGTGGCTGAGCACCCAGTGGCCGTGGGGTCACCCACAGGTCTGGGGTCCCACAGCGAAGCGTTGGGATGAGCGGGAAACACCATGGGCTCCCGGGGCTGCCGCGAGGAGCCCGTGTCTCTGCAGTGCTGCGCAGCCACTGCACGCTCACTGCCTCGGGCTCTCCCTGCAGTCAGAAGTTGCTGCGGTCACCACGGAAGCCCACCCGCAAGATCTCCAAGATCCCCTTCAAGGTCCTGGACGCCCCCGAGCTGCAGGACGACTTCTACCTGAACCTGGTGGACTGGTCGTCCCTCAACGTGCTCAGCGTGGGGCTGGGCACCTGCGTGTACCTGTGGAGCGCCTGCACCAGCCAGGTGTGCGGGCCGGGCCGGGCAGGCAGAGGGGCCTCCTCGGTCGCCGCGTCGGGCAGGGCCCTGGGTGAAGCGTCGCAGCGATGCTGGGGCCTCCGGAGCCTGGGGCCGCACCCAGCCGCCGCGCCCTCCGCCCAGGCCTGTCTCTGCCGGGTGCAGAGCCTCCCGGGGTGGGTCTGCAGGCGTGAGCCGAGGCCCGCGCCCCTTGCTGCCCTCTGCCGGCCTCTGAGATTTGGGAGTCCTTGCTCCCGGCCTGAGCTGCAGCCTCTGCCCAGGGCAGCAGGAGAGGCTCGGGTGTCCAGGCCCGGCCGAGGGCATAGCTCCCCGCCTAGCATCACATCCCTTGGAGCGGCTGTTGGGCACACGTGGGCTCAGGGTTTGCGGAGCACAAAGACCGGCCCCCAGGGTGGGGTGTCTGATGGACAAAACCAAAGGCAAGTGGGTTCAGAGCAGGCGCGTGAAGCGTCTGCTGGGAGGCCGGCACACGCCCAGCAGCCTGTGGCCGACGCCTGCTGCAGGGACCCCCGGGCGTGATGCCCACGTCCCTCCAGGCTCTGTGCAGGCTGCATCCGTGTGCTAGTGTGTGTGTCCCCTCCCGGCCTGTGGCCTCCTGAGCCCCCAGCCGCCTCTCCTCGTCCCCAGCGCGGACGCCCGTGCCCACAGCCCTGAGGTGTGCGTGAGTGCGTGAGTGGGCAGATGGATGAATGGGTGGGTGGATGCACAGTCTGGGCCTTGAAGGAGCAATGGGCACCATGTCAGCACCCACCAACCGCTCCCCCTTCCTCCAGGTGACCCGGCTCTGTGACCTCTCCGTGGAAGGGGACTCGGTGACTTCCGTGGGCTGGTCTGAGAGGGTCAGTACACCGGCCCCATTCCCCCGCTGGGCAGGGTTGGCCCAGGAGAGGTCTGACTGGACCTCACTGGAGGGGCCCTCAGCGGTGTTGGGGGCTTTGGAGACCCAGAGAAGCCAGAATCTGGCCCTGCGGTCCCCTGTCCAAGCCCCAGGGGTGCCTGCGCCCACAGCTGTCCCCAGCCTGGTCGAGATGGTTGGAGTGGCAGACAACGGGGGGGTGGGCAGGCTCGCTGCACACGAAGGGTGTGGCTCTCGGTGCCCATCGTGTGGATTTCACACGCTGTGTGTGACTGTCCGCCCAGGAAGTTCCGAGGAGGGGTGTCCAAGGGGGTGTGTGTTAGAGATCTCAGAGAACGTGGGCCCGGGGCTCTGCGGTGTGGGAGGGAGCCCAGGCTGTGCGCGAGGGGTCCCCACGTGGGGGCCTGATGGCACTCTGGCCCACGTCGTCCTCCTAGGGGAACCTGGTGGCCGTGGGCACGCACAAGGGCTTCGTGCAGATCTGGGATGCGGCCGCGGGGAAGAAGCTGTCCATGCTGGAAGGCCACACGGCACGCGTCGGTGAGGGGCCCCCCGGGCCCTGGGTGGGTGGGTCCCCGGGGTCCGGGCCACGTCCTCACCCGCGCTCTGCCCGGTCGCAGGGGCGCTGGCCTGGAACGCCGACCAGCTCTCATCCGGGAGCCGGGACCGCATGATCCTGCAGAGGGACGTGCGCACGCCGCCCCTGCAGTCGGAGCGGCGGCTGCAGGGCCACCGGCAGGAGGTGTGCGGGCTCAAGTGGTCCACAGACCACCAGCTCCTCGCCTCGGGGGGCAACGACAACAAGGTAGGCTCCCCTCCCCGCTGGCTACGGCCCTCTGTGGGGCAGGGCTGACGGGGGTGCGCCCCGCGGGAGGCCCGGGACGGGCTGTGCCTTCCCGCGGGGGCCGAGCTGCCCAGCTTCATGGCCCCGTCCCCGCAGCTGCTGGTCTGGAACCACTCAAGCCTGAGCCCCGTGCAGCAGTACACGGAGCACCTGGCGGCCGTGAAGGCCATCGCCTGGTCCCCGCACCAGCACGGGCTGCTGGCCTCTGGCGGCGGCACGGCCGACCGCTGCATCCGCTTCTGGAACACGCTCACGGGGCAGCCGCTGCAGTGCATCGACACCGGCTCCCAGGTGTGCAACCTCGCCTGGTCCAAGCACGCCAACGAGCTGGTGAGTGCCCGCGCCTGGTGGCCACAGAGGGGCCCGAGGGCTCTCGTGCAGTGTGGTTCCCTGTGTGGAGCCGGTTGTCGACCCGGGTGCGGGGCTGGGGGCTGACACCTGTGGTCTCTGCGCCTGCAGGCGGGCCCTGGTGTCCTTGTGCCTCGGTGGGTGCGTCCGGCGGTCTGTGCCCTGGGGCCCTGGGAGGGGAGTGCCAGGCCACGACAGTGCCTTCTCTCTCCCCCTAGGTGAGCACACACGGCTACTCGCAGAACCAGATCCTGGTCTGGAAGTACCCATCCCTGACCCAGGTGGCCAAGCTGACCGGGCACTCGTATCGGGTCCTGTACCTGGTGAGTCTGCCTGCCGGGCCCTCTGCCTCCGCCTGGCGCAGCCTCGGGCTCTGGGACGGAGCGCCCGGTGAGCGAGGGCAGCCCTGCCCGCCTTCACGATCTCCAGGCGTTTGTTTCCACAGAAATGGAAGATGCCGCAAATAACCCACATCCAACCCCCAGGTGGTTTCTAGATGTTTCACCAAATAACTGTTTGCAGGTGCCTGGAGGAAGGAGCCCCTCTCCTGGAAATGCACTCACTTTTCCATACTTCAGTTTTTTCCAAAAAAAAAAAGTTGTGTGCTTAAACGAGCAAACCCTTTGCCCAATTGCACAGAATTGCGTCCCTCCTTGCAGCAGGGTGGGGCTGCCCGCAGGCCACGAGGACCATGGGGGTCTCTCTCCTCGCACAGGCCATGTCCCCTGACGGAGAGGCCATCGTCACTGGTGCTGGAGACGAAACCCTGAGGTTCTGGAATGTCTTTAGCAAAACCCGCTCGACAAAGGTAAAGTGGGTGGGTATCAGCGCCCGGCGTCCGCCACGCGCGCGCCCTCGGCCTGTCCCGGGCCGTCCCCCCGCCCACCCCCTCCCCGGGACCCCCACGGCCCCTCTGTCCCCCTGCACATCTTGGGGCGCTCGCTGCGCACGGTGGCCGCACAGGCCCTGCCTCTGGCCTGGAGCATCAGGGTCCTGCAGCCGGGCCCTGCGGGAGGCCAGCAGGCCGAGGGCGGAGGGCTCAGCGCGGCTCCTGTGTGCCCTGCAGGAATCCGTGTCCGTTCTCAACCTCTTCACCAGGATCCGGTAAAGCCGCAGCCGCGCTGTCCTGGCTCCGGAGCGCCCCCTCTCGGCGTGCACGGACCCTTCCCTCCTCTGCCGAGGAGGACAGGCAGCCGGGGTGGGCGGGAGCCGGGCCTGGAGAGACCCTGAAGATTCTATTAAAGCCTGATTGCGAACCCTGTCAGCCGGTGTTTGGGGCGGGGCCGGGGTCAGGCAGCAGCAGGAGTGGGGGCCCCGGCTCCCTCCACCCTGGGCCGCCCCGGCTCGGACCACTGGGCTCGGACCGTGGGATGGACGCCTCCTGGACCCCGTCTCTTCCATCCGGGTCCATCACCATCGCGGCCTCATCAGGGCCGCATGCTCCGCACGGAAGCCTGTGCCCGCCGCCGCCCACACCTGCGACGGGACAGACAGCTGGACGCCAGGCCCGTCGGCCGGGGAGGACCCAGCAGGAGGACGGCTCAGGGCGATCCGAGGGACGCTGGCGGTTTCTTTGAGCCACCTCTGCTCTCCCTGCCCTGGCAGCCACCCAGGCAGACCACGCGCCAGAGGAGGTCCTCGAGGCGGACTTGTTGTCCGAGGAAGACTGCAGGGGCATCTGTTTGCCGTCTCGTGCTCGCCCCAGCCGAGCTGTCCTTGTCGCTCTCGGGGTCACAGCTGACTGTGCTTCGTGCAGCTTGCTGGGCGGCGGGTCAGGGTAACCTGAGGGCAGAAGGGACCCCGAGGGTCTGGCCCTCCTCCCCACCTCTTCCCCTCCAGGCCACCCTAACGGGTCCTGTCCGTCTGCACCTTCAGCCAGACGAGGGGCACCCAAGGGTTCCCCCAGAGGCTTCCTGAGCTTCCCTGACCCTGGACCCTCCTCCCTGTCCTCTGCCCTGTCCCTGGCTGCACCCGGAGAAGGCGCAGGAGGGAGGTGGGGCCGGTGTGGCCAGGGGCCTGAGCAGCCGCCCTGGCCCTCCTCCCCTCCCCTCCCTCCCTCTCCCCTTCTCAGGTCGGAGGACACGGATGGACGTGGACAGGGCGGAGCAGGCCTGGGCAGGGCGGGGGTGCAGTGTGGCCGGGGAAGGCCCCACCCTGCTTGTGAGCCTTCCGCTCCCCGCAGCTGGCCACGTGTGCGTGTGTATATATGTATCTGTGACTTTCCTTTGGATTTGTTTTTGTGTTTGTAAATCAGTCCCGGAAATGTTAAGGCTGGCTGGAGGGGAGCAGTGGCCCACCCCCTACCCCTCGCGGAGACGGAGGTCGCAGCTCTTAAGGTCCTCTTACTCGGAGGGGCGGGCGGCTGAACTGTCCTGAACGTGGGGAGAGGCGGGCCCCACCTCCCGCCCGTCTCGGCGGCTGCTCGCTGGGGACAGGCAAGGCGCGGTGTTCGTAGACGTGTGTATCCCGACTGGGCGAGATCTTATTTTTGTTTGCGTTTTTTTTTTTTAAATAAGAAAACAGTCCTGTGTCTGCTGCACCCTGCCGTGGCTGTGCTTGTAGGCCCTGTGCCTGGGGGCCCCAGCGGGGCACGAGGTGGTGAAAGGCGTGGGGTCAGTGTTGTCCGCAGGCGTGGGTGCGGGGCTGGGCGAGGGAGCGGGCGTCTGGCGCGGGCAAGCCTTGCGCCTCCCGGAATGTGGCGTCGCGGTCATTAAACCACGCGGGTCGTGCACGGCTGGGGCTGCCCGTCTGTCCATCTGTCTGGAGCTGACAGCGCGCGTCTGTGCACACCGGGACCCCAGCGCAGCCTGCATGTCAGACGGGTGGCGAGTGGCCGGCTCTGGACAAGAGGCTGCAGGGGCCACTCACAGGCAGGCAGCAGCGGGGCGCGGTGTCCCCGAATCTGAGGACCCGTGATCCACACCCATCCTTGCAGCCCGGTTGGCCCCGCTGGGTGGCAGAGGGTGGGCCCGGGGTGGTGGTCTGAGCCTACAGCGAGGCCTGGCCCCGGGAGGAGGGGGCGGCTGCCACCTCCGCCTGACAGAGGGGGTCCAGGGCCAGCGGGGAGGTCCCCGTCCCGGCACCCTGCGCGTGGGGAGGGCTGGGGGCCGTGGTGGCAGGAATTGTTTCCGTTGCACCTGGACCGACAGGGAGTGAGTGACAGCGACAGCTGAGGGTGAGGTGGGAAGACCCAGCGGTTTCCGGGAAGGAGCAGAGCGGCGGGGGTCGGGAGGTCCCAGGGGCCTGGGAGCGAAGCAGCCCGGGCCAGAGGGGCTGCGACACCGGCAGGCCGGGGGACCCCAGGGGGCCTTGAGAAGGAAAAGGCTGAGGGCCTCTGTGGCAGGCAGCCCCCCACGACGGGTGGCGCGCCCCAGGCCTTCCCTCCTGGGCAGCGGGGGACAGTGAGGCCAGAGCCCAGACCTGCCCTTCAGGAGCTGCTGCGTGGCAGGTGAGTGGGACGATAGAGGGGTCAAGTGCATGTATCTGTCTTGGTGTGAAGGGTGGCGCAGGGCGTGGGGGGAGGGCAGCCTTGAGTCCAGGGCCGATGTGTGAGCAAAGGCCTGAGGAGGGGGCTGTGGACACACCTGGGCGGAGGTGATGCTCCAGGCTGTGGGCACAGCCCGTGCAAAGGCCCTGGGGCAGGACTGGGCCTGGTGTCGGACAGGAACGCTGAGGAGGCCTGAGTATCTGGAGCAGAGTGACTGAGGGGGAGACGGAGGAGAGGAGGGCAGGGAGAGGATGGGGCAGGTCGTGCAGGGCCTTGTGGGCCACAAGGAGGACCTGGGCTCCACCCAGGGAGGCGATGACAGGACTGGCCACAAGCATCCGGAAACGGTGAAAGGCGGGCAGGTTCTGGATTTCTTGTTAATTTTCTTGTGTGAAGTAAAGTGTGCAGAGCATATTAAGGTGTACAATTTGCTGCTTTTTGGTACATGTACTATGCTGTGCCACCATCTGTCCAATTCCAGAACATTCCACCTCCCCAAAAGAGGCCGCGTCCCCATCAGCAGTCACCCCCAGCCCCCGACAGCCACTGAGTCCATCCTCTGTGTCTGTGGATTTGCCTCTTCTGGACATTTCCCATCAGTGGAGTCACACGTGTGTCTGGTTTCTCACTGAGCCTCACGTTCCCAAGGTCGTGTCCGTGTGTCACTCCTTTTCATGGCCGAGTAACATTCCAGTGCGTGGAGGGACCCTGTGCTGGGTTTCTGCCCTGCGGCTGGTGGGCGTTTGGGGTGCTTCCCCTCTTTTGCCGCTGTGCACACGCGTGTGCAGATTCTCACGCTGGATGTATTTCGGAAACAGATGAAGGACCTGATGGAGGTGGGGGGAGAAGGGAGAAGCCGGGGCCTGCGGTGTCCCGACCTGGGCACCTGGACGGGTGGAGCTGAGGTTGTGGAAGGGAAATAAAGACGCTCCTTTGGGTTCGTAGACGCTCATGTGGGGTTGTTGGGGGCAGAGAAGATGTGGGAGGGCTGAGCCCAGGCCAGCCTCCTCCGGCCTCTGGCCTCCCCTAGCCTGGCCCCTCAGCTGGGGGAGGGGGGCCGCGGCCTGGACAGGGGCCAGCGGGCCCAGCCGTTGCCGGGACACCGGGCCTCCTTTGTCGCTGTCAACAATGGCCCCGCAGGCCTTGGAGGCAGGAGCCCCCGGGCACCCAGAGGCAGACATGCAGACCCTGAGGCGGGAGGCTGCCCGGCCCTACGTGCCGCGGGGGACCCTGGAAGTGGACTTCCCGGCACCGCTCTGCAGGTGAGCGCGGCCTGCCCCTGCAAGGCCTCTCTGGGTGTGTTTCCCACCGGCACCATTCGTACTCCTGAAAGGCAGGTGTGTGCTGCTCCCTGCACCCTCCTCACCCACCCGCACCCGGCTGGGGTCCCGGGAGGGGTGCACGCCGGTCACACGTGACGGTGCATGCGTGCACGACACGCATGTGTATATACACATACAGCCGGCAGAGCAGATAGGTTCCTGGGAGACCTGTGCTGCTGGAACAGCCCCGCAAGTGGGTGTCCTTGAACACAGAATTTACCCTCCTCCAGCTCTGGGGGGCCAGGGGTCCAAGGCCTTCTGAGGCCAGGAGGGGGCCTCTGCCCCGTGTCCCTCCCGGCTTCTGGGGGTGCTGGCTTGTAAAGGCCTCGCCCCGTCGCTGCGTCCCTCGTCTCGTGACCCTCTCCCCTGCCTGTCCAGGTCCCCTGGCCTTACCAGGACCGCGCTTCTTGACCCGGCATGACGGTCTTAAGTTCCATCTGCCGAGACCCTGTTTCAAATGAGGTCATGTTCTGAGATTCCGAGGGGACACTTTCAACCCATTAGAGGATCCGTTGATAAGGGTTAGTAAGCTACAGTGGGTTACTCTGCAGCTTCACTAAAAAGGCGAGTGAGTGCCCTTGGTGCTGCTCCATTTCCAAGAAAATCAGGTGAAAAAAGCAGCTGTGCCGCCATGATGGACGAAGGTTCCCACAGGTGTGTGATGGGAGGGATGGCATGCACATGCGCTGCTTCTGGAAGGGAGCGGAGACCACGAAGAGTGGTGGCCCGCGTGAGGGGCTGGCAGCCGCGTCAGGGGGATGCACTTCTTTTTTCAGTACTTTTTTAAAAAAGCATTTATTGGCTGCGTTGGGTCTCCATCACTGCACACGGGCTTTCTCTAGTTGCAGCAGGTGGGGCTACTCTTCTTGCAGAGCATGGACTCTGGGCACGCAGGCTTCAGTAGTTGCAGCACGCAGGCTCAACAGTTGTGGCCTGTGGACTCTAGAGCGCAGGCTCAGTAGTTGTGGCCCACGGGCTTAGTTGCTCCACGGCACGTGGGAGCTTTCCAGACCAGGGATCCGAACCTGTGTCCCCTGCATTGGCAGGTGGATTCTTAACCACTGCGCCACCAGGGAAGTCCCTCAGTACTTTTATTTAAATGCCAGTAGATCTCTTGATTCGAGACCAAAATGGCATTCATTTATTATGAGAAAAAAATTTTCTTCAGCTATAATGCGATGTTCTTTTATTAGTTTTTTTGAGGTATAATTGACACAAGGACTCACTTTTCATCGTGTGTTATTTTAGACTTTTTTATTTCCTTTTTACAAGCCAGGTGCATTTTGTAGTTTTGATTCATTTTGTAGTTCAAAAGGGTGGGGCCCACCAGATGGTTCCCAAACTCCCCTCCCTGCGAGTGGCAAACCCAGCCTGTGGCCACTTCCCAAAACCTGTGTGCTGGAACCGACTGGGCAGAGCCCACCTCTCATGAGACACGTGGGTTTCTGGGTTTGCATGTGGAGTGAGAACTCCAAGCAGGCCCAGGGGAGAACGTTTTGTCAGCCCTGCTGGGACCACCTCCCCAGAGCGAGCTCGCCAGGTCAAAGCACGTGCCTGTCTCTGTCTCTCGGGCAGTGGCCGCAAAGGTGTACCCAAAGGACAGCTTTAGTTTTAACAATATCTCGTTGAGGTTTGATTTTTGCCATCACTGGCGTGTTTCCACTTCCCTCTCTGCTCTGCCAGCCTCTGTTCCTTACACCACCTCCCGCTTCCCCAGGGCCTTTGCCCAAGCTGCTCCCTCCTCCTCAGGGAAGCCCTCCTGATGCTCTTGGCCTGGGACGGGCTCTGGAAGCAGAGCCCCCTGGAACAGGCACTCCTGTGTAGCCGTGGAGTTTCCCCTTTAAGCGTGAGTGTGTCTGCACTCGCAGCTGGCCCCGATGACTGGGGGGGCGGTGATAGCACAGGGTTCCCCAAAGCTCTCCCCCGGGGGCCTGGGCTCCCCACGTACTTTCCCTGTGTCCCCAACCCACGGCTCCCAAGCCAGACCAATGATGGTGAGACCTGGACCACTCACTCGGCCATAGCTGACACCACTTCCTCCTGGTACACCTCCAGGCCAGGGGGGCTTCCGGGAGGAAATGGCCTGCAGGCCTGGGAAGCTGGGCAAAGGACTTTGGTAGAGGCAAGAAAAGCTGAAGAGCTGAAATGTTTCGGAGGCTCCCGGGGGTTGAGGAGGATACGGCAGTGAGGAGGGGGCTACGAGGGGTCAGCCTCCCACCCTCTGCCAGCCTGGGTGGGAGATGCCCGGTACTGAGGGACAGAGAAGGCCCCCCACACCTCGAGCCAGGCCTCTGCACCCTCGATGCTGGTGAAGAGGATGAAGAGGCCCAGGGAGGACAAGGGAGCTGAAAGCTCAGTCTCTCTCCTCCCGCCCCGCCCTCAGCGATGACTACCTGTCCCAGGAGGGGCCCCGCTGGACGCCGGCCATCAAGCAGGCAATGCGCTGGAAGTACACACCCATGGGACACGACGCGGCCGGCCAGCTGTGGTACACGGGCCTGACCAACTCAGACTCCCGAGAAGCCTGGTACACGCTCCCTCGGGCGCCGGACAGCCCGTACCGCGAGGCTTACGCCCGCTGGCACGGATGCCACAGCCACCGGGAGCGCAGCATGCCCTCGGGTGAGTGCCCAGCCCCGCCCATCCTGACACCAGGCCAGCCTTGAGGGCAGGGCGAAGGCCAGAGCCAGAGATCACCCCCACCCCTACCCCGCAGCCTGTACCCAGCGTCTGCGGGAGACCGCCTGGTACGACCCCATCACCCCCGCGCAGTACAGGGACCCCGGCACGCGGTGGTGCGGCGTGCTGTGGAAGGACAGACCCATCCGGGGCAAGGAGTATGGTGAGCCTGGGGCACCGCACCGGGGGCTGGCGGACGAAACCACCTGGGGCTGGGACGCGGGACCAGCCAGTGACCCGGGTCCTGGCCCCGCAGTGACCAACCGGCAGCGATTCGGGGTGGAGCCGCTGTGGCGGGCGTCTGACTACGTGCCGTACCTGTCCGCGCCCCAGCGCCCGCGCTACACCACCCAGAGCTACCGGCAGTGGGACCTGGAACCCTACTGCCCAGCCACCCACCAGCAGCCCCCGCCCGTCTACACGCCCAGCCACTGATAAAGGTCCTGCTGCCTGACGCGGCTGCGCGGGGGCCCGGCGCCTCTCCACCTCCAGGGCCGGGGCCTGGGGGGGTCGGGCGGCCAGTAAAGGGAGCTCGGAACCCAGACCCTGGGGACCCAGCGCCAGGGCAGAGGCAGGCAGACGCCCTCTCCTGCCCTCGGCTCCCCCGGCCCCGGGCCCCAGGCCGACAGCCATGGCCTGGGCGCAGGGAGCCGCTCTCGGGCCACCAGCCCGGCCTGCTGAGCCTTGCCGCCCCCACGGTCAGGGTCGGAGCCTGGCCCCCTCACCCCGAGGCTGGGGCCCTGGCGGGCTCAGCGACGGCTCCGTCCTCCAGGGCCTGGCAGCACCCAGGAGACCCTAAGCTGGCTGGGGCTGAGCTTGGGGCGGCCCCTGCACCCAGGAGCCTCACATCCGGCCTTCACACAACACAGCACCCCCAGATCATCCAGACGGTGGGGGGCGAGTTAGAGTTGGGAATGGGGTACCCGAAATGCACAAGGACCCCACCAGCCCCTGGATACCAGAGGGCCTAGCTCGGTGTCCCCGCCCTGGAGGGGATAAGCTGCTGGGATCCCGCCCATTCTGACCACGCCCCTCGCCCCGCCCCCTGCAGCCAGGCGGAACAGGACAGATGCAGGAGTGGGATCAGAGGCGCTAAGGGGCCGCTCCAGGCCACTCGGGCATGAATGTTCACAGTCGCCGTTAGTTTACAAAGGGCGAGGGACCATGGGGCGACATCAGGGTTGGGATCCAGGGTCCCCTGCAAGAGAAAGGGGTGGAAGTGGGTTAGCGAGGGTGGGGGCCGGGCCTGTCCCAGACCTACCACCCGAGGCTGGTGTGGGGCTTCTGTGGGTGGAGGGCCTGCAACTCACAGCTCCGAAGGCGGATGGGCCAGACGAGGAGGCTGCACAGAGCCAGGGTGGCAGCCACGCCCACGCCGCCCGTCACGGCCGCCATCACCCAGTGGTAGAAGGCCATGCAGGCTTTGCAGCAGAGCTCCGAGCTGGGAGCAGGGGGAGGGCGAAAGGGGGTGAGTGGACACCTGTCAGTACCTTCCAGCCCCAGCCTGGACCTCCCGCCCCTCCCATCTCAGCCGGGGCTCCCCGTCTTTCCCAGCACTCAGGCCAGGTCCAGGGGGATTGCCCTCGACCCCCTTCTCCCCTCCAACATCTGATACTTCAGCCAGAAGGTCAGCTCTGCCTTCAAAGTCTATCCCAGACTGCACACTTCTCCTCCCTCCAGATCCAGCCCCACCACCACCACCACCACCCTAGTCCCCTCCCCTGTTCCCACCCTCCCTTCCCCATCTGTCCTCTCTGAAGCTACCACCAGAGGGCACCTGTGAGCACCTGAGTCAGGCCCCGCCCCCACCCTGCCCACGGCCCTCCAGGGCTCCCACCGCCCTGGGATAAAAGCCGAAGTCCTCCCCCAGGCCCACTAGGCCCTGTACAACGTGCCCATCCCCTCCCTGCCCTCCCCTCCTCCCTCTCTCCCCCTTGCTCACTCTGCTCCAGCCACACACGCCTTCTTGCTGTTCCTCCAACACATCAGGCACAGTCCTGCCCCAGGGCCTTTGCACAGGCTGTTCCTCCCCATTTGCCTAGAACTCCCTGACCTCCTCCAGGTCTTGGGTCCCCTGTCACCTAAAGGAAACCCTTCCTGACCTCTTGCCCCAGTCAGACCTCCCTAAGTGCACATTTCTGCATGAGATTATTCCTGTGGCAGTTGTTGCCCCCAGCTCCACGAGGACTGTGGGCCAGGCCGGCTTTCATTCCCAAATCCTGGGCTTCTACAGGGTGCAGGCTGGAGTCTAGAGCTATCTGGGGCTGGAACCCTAGGTTCTGAAGAGTCTGAATTACAGGGATTCCAGGCTCTCCCGGTGCCCTGTCCACTCACATGCCCCAATCCATCTGTGTGTCCTCAGCACCTGGCCCGGACACACTGTCAGCTCAGTGACTACGTGGGTGCTCAAGGTGGGGGACAACCCGGTCTCCCTGGCTGTGAGGCCACTGGGGCGGGGTCTCCCATTCTCATGGAATCCGCAGACCTGGGGCAGTGCCTGGAGCACAGCACGGGCTCAGCACAGCCCAGGAAACGCGAGAACGAGTGGATGCTGGGGGGTCACTCACGAGCAGGGGTGCAGGCCCTGGATGGCCATGACCGCCAGCCCGTTGGCCACCTTGTCCGAGAAGCTCATGGCACCATACACGAAGGCTCCACTGTGCTGGGGGGGGGACACGGGCAGGGGCTCAGCATCGCAGGCCTCCGCCGTCGTCCCCGACCCCAACCCGGACCGGCTCAGCAGCCCCTACCGTGTGGGGGCCGATGAGGTCCGCCGTCATGGCCAGTGAGGTGACGAGGATGGTGGCACAGCCCGTGCCCAGCAGCACGGCCGCCACATACACAGCCACGCCCAGCTCATCTGCCAGCGCCACCCAGGCTGCGAAGGCCAGGATCACCAGGAGGCCCACGAAGTAGGTCATCTGCAGAGAGCCCGGCCTGGCGTCAGGCACGCCTCGCTGGGCAGCCCTGAGCCCAGCGCGTGCCCTCTCTGGTCTTCCATCTGGTCCCCGACCCCAGCAGATGAGGGGGTTGAGCTGGGCCATCCCTATGGAGCCCCCAGCTCTGACCTCAGAGGATTCTGAGATTCTGGGCCGCGGCGGTGCCCTCGAGCTACCCTGTCTGTGCCGGCCACCACTGGAGACGGGCGGCTCCTTATGTCTCAGCGCAGGTCAATTAAAAGGAAAGGACACAGGCATTCCGTTCCTCAGTCACGCCGGCCGCCCACCCCCTCCCGCGCTGGGCCTGGAGTCACCCAGGCGCCACGCCCCCTACCCCGGCCCCCGCTGCCCGGCCCACTCACGCGCCTCCCGATGCACTTGTTGACGGGCTTCATGAGGAAGGAGGAGAGGAAGCCGCTGACGTACATCACCAGCGGGATGGTGGCGATGAACTTCTGTCGGGGCAGAGCGGCCACAGGTGCGTCGGGCGGGGCTCGTGAGGCTCGGGGGGCCCCCCAGCCCCGCCGCCCCGGCCTGCGCGCCCAGCTCACCTTGGGCAGGTTGAGGGAGTAGGTGAGGTACATGGCCATGTACGTCTGGGACAGGTTCACAATCAGCCTCGTGCTCATGTACAGCAAGCCCACCTATGGACAGACAGAGGGACGGGTCGGGGGGCTTCCTTCGCTCCCCCACACGGGGAGCACTGGGGCCAAGGTGAGCAACCCTACCGCTGGCACCCGATCCATTAGTAGCGACTGCCTAGCTGGTCAGGTGGAGAGAGCAGTGGTTGATTAGTAAGGTCTGCCGTGGGTGTGGACTGCAGGGGGGGCTGCGTTTGCTCCCGTGTCTGCCGTCCCGCCTGCGGCCCCACAGAGGAAGGGCCTGGTGGGAGAGGGGCATCCACTCCAACCCGCTCTACCCCCATGACGTACCTGATAAAAGGCCGGCTCCCGCAGCCAGTGCTTCCAGAGCAGCAAGGGCCGGGCGGTGGCGGGGGCCAACAGGGGCCTGTGCTCATCCGGCTCCTCCACCTGCCGCCGGCGCCCCTCCCTGGTGCCCAGGTGGAACAGCAGTGAGAAGACAGCTCCAATGCCCACCACCAACAGGGAGAGGTTCTGGGGACCAGGCAGGAGAGAGGTCAGCAGTGACGCGCGGCCTGAGCCCTGAGTTCAGGGCCTTGGGGGTGTCCCGTCCGGCCAGCGGCAGCCTTGGCCCACCCCGGGCCCCAGCTCACCCGGAACACTGGCACGTCCTGGACCCCCAGCTGGTCATTGGCATCCTGGGCGGGCCCCATGTGGGGAGAGCCCTGCAGGTGGAGCAGAAGCCAGGCAGCGCCGTAGACGGTGATGTTGGCCACCACGGTGAAGGCGTACCTGCCGGGGCGCAGGCGAGGCCTCAGCAGGGCAGCCCCAGAGCCACGCAACCACTTCCTCCCCAGGCGGCCGCACAGTCGGAGCTGCTTGTAGCGTCTGGGTAACCTCTGGCCTGGTGATTTCAGCCACCAACACGTTGGGTAGCCCCAGGAAAACCTCTGCTGGGCTCAGTTTCCCCAGCCTGTTACCCGATTTCCCACTCTAACCCAAGACACCCCCATGAGGCCCCGTCTGCCTGGGGCCTTAGTGCAAAGACTCAGCAAAGCAGGAGTGGGTCAGGCCTGCAACCCAGAAGCCTGAGAACCTAGGATACTCAGAGATCCTGGGCTTCAGCTGGGCAAGGGCTCTGGTCTAGAGTCTCCCGGGTCCACTCCTGCCTGCAGCCCCAGAGCCGTGGCCCCCCCAGCGCCTCGGCCGGGAAGGAGCCTCTGGAGCTCACCAGGAGTCCCTTTCCCTTTCTAAAAGTGAGAACAGGAACACCCCCAGAGGTTGAGGTGAAGATGACACGAGGTAGGCGGTAGAGCCCTTGCAGGTCGAAAGCGCCCAGAGCTTGGCCTCTGCTGCACCCAGCCCGTCCCCTTCAGCTGGGGCCCTCGGGGGCCCCAGGCATTGGGAAACCCCCACCTGCCGTTAGTGCCCGCAGCTATAGGCCATAATGGGGAACTGGGCTGCAGACAGGCGGGGCCCTCGTGACCAGCACTTATGCCCAAACGGCCACCCTCATGTGGGATGGCCCTCCCGCCCAGAACTGTCAGCTCCTGATCCCCGTTCCCGCTGCACAGGTCCCGCTCTGCTCCAGCCCTGTCCCTGGGCACATGACAACCTCTCAGGCTTGTCGTGAGGATTCAAGATCGTTTGCGTGACGGGCCCGGAACTGTGCCCCGCACACAGCAGGCTTTCCATAAATGCTCCTGCTACCATCATATCCAGAATCGCCTCCTTTAGCACCTCAAGCAAGCCAGCAGGTGAGCTGGGCACCAACTGTCCCCACGTGTGGCAGGCAGGACGCTAAGACGCTTGGACATTCCCATGCCCTGGCCCCACCCTGTCTAAACCCCTCCTCCTGGGGAACAGGACCTATGAATGTGATGGGATGTCAAGACCATGTTTAGGTAACATTCTGCAGCAGAAGTAAAGGGATTTGGGGGGTACAATTAAGGGAGATTATCCTGAGTGGGCCTGACCTAATCAGGCAACCCTCAGAAAGCTGGCTCACACCACCCCTGAGAGCAGAGATTCGCACTGGCCTAAAAGAAGCAGCAAGCCGCTACAACTTCTTTTTTTTTTTTTTTGGCCATGCCACGTGGCATGTGGGAACTTAGTTCTCTGACCAGGGATTGAACCCATGCCCCCTGCAACAGAAGCACAGAGTCTTAGCCACTGGACTGCCGGGAAGTCCCAGCCCCCCGTGACTCGTGCATCTATAAGACGACAAACACTGCCAACAATGACACGAGCAGGATAGAGGGACCCTGAGCCTCAGATGACACCCCAGCCCTAGCGCACAACTTGACTGCAGCCTCAAGCCTGACGCTGAGAACCCAGCTAAGCTAAGCCAGACTCCTGACCCACAGAAACCGGGAGGTGGTCAGTGTGTGCTGTTCGAAGCTGCCGACTGGGTGTTCGTTTGTTACGCAGCAGCGGCTGAATGATACACTAATCTACAGCTGTCCACACTGGGGCCGAGTCCCAGAGCCGCATGGCCAAGCAGAGCCCAGATGTGGCGGGTAGCCCCGGACCCCTGGCCTCGCCTGCTCACTGCGTGCCCACCCACCCACCCTACCCCGAAGGCGGCACCTGAGAGCCGTGAGCTCCACCTTCTCGTGGTCGCTGGTGACGAGCTCCGGGATGAGGCTGAGGTGGGCGATCTGTGTGGCGGCCCAGCCGAACTGGAAGATCACGATGAAGGGCCCGTAGTAGAGGAGGGCAACCCACTCGGGCGTGGCGGCCCCACAGCCCAGGCAGGGGCTGAAGATGAAGGGGAAGGACAGCAGGACGCAGATGGTGCCTGTGGACGAGCAGAGCGGGGAGGGCACGCTGCGGGGCCTTCCCACGCCAGCCCAGGGCTCCCCAGGAGGGGACAAAACCGAGACACAGAGAAGGTTAGAGACCCCCCAAGTCACACAGCAAGTGGGGGTCAGCCGCCCAGGGCTCCCTGTGACAAATGGGGAAACTAAGGCCGAGAGATCCGGGGTCCCCTGAGGACACGCAGCCAAACAGGACAGAGGGGCCGGGCCTCCCAGTCCAGGCCCTGTGCCCGTTGTGTGTGATGGGGAAGCTGAGACAGAGCAGGTCCCAAGCTGTAACCACGCGGGAGCAGGGCCAGGTGAGGGGGGGCAGGGATGGGGCCTCGCCACGCCGGCTCAGGACTCCCCAGCTGTGCCCCCTTGGCGACAGCTGCAGAAACAAGCAGAGCCTGAGGCCTCGCAGCGGTTGAGAGGGCGCTGTGGGGTCCCCAGGGGAACCGCCCACCACAGATGCATCACTTACGCCCGTCACTTCCCCTTCCCCCCTCACCCACAGAGGGGCCTTTTCCTCCCAACTCCTACCAGGTGTCCCATGGGGCTGCCAGGAATCAGGAGGCCCAGGGGACACTGCGGCGGGGCGGGGGGGGGGGGGGGGGGAGGCTGGGGGGGGGGGAGGGGCTGGACCCTGCCCTCCCAGAGCCCTAGTGTCAGCCCATAAGGCGGCCTCTCCCTGGAAAACACTCTAATACCTCAGAACAGAACAAGCCCAAGTTCTCCCTGAGGCCCCAAAGGCCCTGCACGACCTGCCCTGTTCCCTCCCTGCCCTCCCCTCCTCCCCCTCTCCCCCTCGCTCACTCTGCTCCAGCTACCCGGGCCTCCTTCCTGTTCCTCCTGCCCCAGGGCCTTTGCACAGGCTGTGCTGCTGCCTGGAATGCTTTTCCCCTCACATCTGAGCAAGGCCCACTCCTCTTCATCCCTCCAGGACTCAACTCAAATGCCACCTCCTCAAAGAAGCCCCACTGACCAGCCCAGTCACCAGCAGTCCCCTCAGTCCCCACCCTGACAACTCTCTGTCTGAACCCTGCTTTCTCTTCTTCACATCCCTTAAAACACAGGAATTTGTCTGTCTGTCTGTCTAGGGTGGGTAACAGGTCTTCCCAAGTCACTTCTGTGTCCCTGGCACCCAACACAGAGGCTGGCACATCGAGATCTTTTGAATGAGTGAATAATAATAATTGTGGCCTCTATTTACAGCCCAAAGAGCGGCTATTATTATTAACCCCATTTCCTGATGAGGACATGGGCCCACTGAGTGAGCTGCAGAGCTGAGAGTCCAGCCTGTTGGACCCTGAGCCATGCTCCTTCCCTGCAACTCTCCACCACCCTTCTCCTCCCATCCCAGAGCTGGACTTCCGTCATCCCCTCCAGGCCCCGGAGGTGACCTCATCCCCCAGACCCTGTGCCCGCCTCCATGGTCCTGGGATTGGGAAATGAAACCAAAACTACGCTTGCTATTTCTCTGGAACTGGCTCCTGGGAGGGGCACCCCCAGGCAGATTCCTGGCGGCCCAGAGGCCACCCTGGGGCCAGACAGGAACTGTAGACTCTGGTCAGAGGAATGTGCTGCCCTGGCCGGACTCTACCCTGCCGCTGCCCAGGCCAGGTTAACCATTGTCAGGACCAGGCTGCCTGGCTGGGGGACTTTGGGCAAGTGGCTCTGCCTCTCTGGGCCTCTGTTTCCAGGAAAGGGAGCTAATGAGAATACCTCACAAGATCAACAGTAGAATTAAGAGTTCATGTGTGAAATCGGGAGCTCCTACTACTCTGAGCCACTTCCGTCTCAGCAACTTCAAAGCCATGAGAGTTCACACATTTGCAAAAGCTGTTTCAACACTTGGAATATCCCCCTACGTACACACACACTCCTGTTCATCCTTCAAAACCCCAAAGCTAATGGCTCCTCCTCCAGAGCTCTGCTTCTTCCTATGAAGCCCAGTCTACCCATCTGCCCCAGCCTGGACCCCACAGGAGTGTCTGGCTCTCTGGGTCCTCTCTGCACTAGACGGGGACCCCCAAGGGCTTGTCAAGAGAAAGAGTGAGTCCATCCCCACCACTCACAAAGTCGGGGGCAAAATAGAGAAGTGGGCACTGTGGCTGAGATGACCTTCACTCAAGTCACCTTATCGGGCATCACAAGGAGCCACCCTGGCTTCCGCTCCCCACAGATCTTCCAGGATCTCCCCACGTGCTAACCCCAAGGCAGGGGGAGGGAGCAGGTGGAGGCCTTGGTATCTGGTTGGGGTACCCATCCCCCGGTCTGTTTTGCATAAATCCAAAGCCTTCAGTTTATTAACAAAGGTGCCTCCACTCCCCTAACCGCCCCCTCTGCAAGGGGACTCAGATTCTCCCTCTGGGGTCAGGTGGGACCCTCACTGAACCTCAGCCCTCCAATTACAAAAGGGGAAGACAGGCTGTTACTAAGTCCCACCTCAGGGCCTTTGCACATGCAGTGTCCACTGCCAGGGCCACCTACTCACCGCTAGCTCCATCTCCTTAGAGGGGTCTCACCTGTCCGCCCCAGAGAAAACAGCCCTCACACCTCTCTGGCCCAGGAACTACCGTTTTCGTGTGTCAACGGGCCTACCCAACTATTATGAACAAAACTGCGTCTGAGACTCTGGGCTCAGCTCTGGAAGCAATCTCAACCGCAGCCCGCAGAGGGATGCCTCTGTCTGAGGTCTGAGTCACCTGCGTCTCCCTGCTCCCCCCACCCCTCCGCCCTGGCTACTAGTCTAATGTGACCCAGGAACAGCCTGGGCATCCTCAGCGTCTAAGAAACCTGAAATGCAGCCCCCGAGCGCAGCCACAGCAGCGCCAGCCACCTGCAGGCAACTTGGACACCTGTTGTACTTTGGAAAAAAATGTCCTTCATGAGGGCCTGGGGCAAATCACTGTGGCCTCAGTCATCGTTCCCTAGGGCAAGGAGACACTGGCCAGCCCTCCTGGCTTCAGGAAAGCTGCTATGCAGAATTCCCAGAAGCGGGTAGGATTCCGGGCTCTGCCTCCTGAAATGCACGGTGTGCCCCAAGCGCCAGGATGTGGCAGGTAGTTCTGCCAGGGAAAGAACAGACGGCAAAGTGGCCAGGGCTAATCTCAGGGCCCAGGGTCCGGGCGGGCAGAGAAGGGACTCTGGGAGCCAGGCCTTATCATGGGTGTGCCCCGCACAGGGTGCCGCGGCCCTTGTGGGACCCACCTCCTCCCCTAGCCAACGAGTCCCTCTAGTCCGGGCAACTCCCCCAGGACGAACAGAGGGTGACCCCATTACCTGCTCTGCAGACCCCTATCCCATCAGCCGGCCAAGCACAGAACCCCGACCCTTCTGGCTCACCTGACCCCCAACCCAGTTCCCAGGGCAGCTCCCCAAAGCCACCAAGTGCCAGGCTGCCCAAGACAGGGCAGGGGATGGACAGACAAAGTGCGCTGGGGAAATGGACAGACCGAGCTCTAGGCAGCCTGACCCTCACTCAGGGTTGTCTTGGGTGGTCGGTCACCGTGATACAGGCGGGGACGTCAAGGCCAGACCAGACAGACTGACAGAGGAGGCGCTGGCAGGAAGACCCAACCCTGAGAGGGTTCAGGGTGCCCCCGAGGGTCAGACAGACGAAGAAAAGCGACCCTGGAGGGTCACACGAAGGGTCAGACGGAAGAGGCTCCGCGGGTCAGACAGCAGCCATGGGACAGATAGACAGACAGAAGAAGGGGTACAGGGCCATTAAGCCGGCAGATGGGAAGACTCATGCGTTGGGCAGATGGAGAGGACCGAGCAGTGGCACAGAGCGGGGAGGCTCAGTCGGATGGGGGAGGCCGAGCCGGGGCTTACCGACCAGGTGCCAGGCCTTGCGCGGGCCGAAGCGGGCACAGCGGCCTGCGGCGCGGTCAGCCTCGAAGCCCACGAGGGGCGTGCACAGCCCGTCGGCCACCTGGCCGAGCAGCAGCAGCAGGCCGGCGCCGCGGGAGCTGTAGGCGCGCACCGAGTGCAGGTAGAGCAGCAGGTAGGTGAACCACATGGACGCGCACAGGTCATTGAGGAAGTGGCCCACGGCGTAGCTCAGCCGCGCGGCCAGGGACAGCGGCCGCGGGGGCGCCCCCGCTCCGGCCCCCGGGGGCCCCGGGCCCATGGCGGCGCTCCGGGCCCGGCCCGTCCGTCCGGCTCCGGGAGACGGGACCCCCGGCCCGGGCCGCCCGCGTCCCGCTCTCCTCGCGCCGCCGCCCTCGCCCGCCCGCCCCGCCCCGCCCCGCCCGCCCCGGCTGAGCGCCTTTGCGGCGACAGAGCCGGTGGACCCGAGACTAGCTCGGCCGGGGCGGGGAAATCCCGGGAGCGGAGGCCGCCTCCGCCAATCGGGGCCCAGCGCCGGGGATGGACAGCCAATCATCACGAAGAGGGGCGTGGCCTAGGGGCAAGCCGGGCCCCGACACCCGGCACCGACGGGGCTGCGGGGTCCTAGCGCCCAACTGTCTCACGGTGGTTTGCCCACCCCTCCCACCGAGGTGGGGGTTAGACGTCAAGGGCGCCCCTACACAGACTCCAGCCTCCAGACCCGCGCCATCTCAGCCTGCCCGCACATTTTCGAGGCCTGCTGTGGGCCGGGGAGGACGGGGCGTAGATGGGTGGAAAAGAGGTCTGAGTCCGACCTCGCCTCTCCTGGGGCCAGGTGATTTCCAGGCCCGGAGAGACCCAATCGGACGTAGAGAGGACGCCTTAGTTCTAATTAATTAGTTATTTACTATAATAATGGGGATAATCAGCATATTAACACCAGCTGGCATTTAACGAGCGCTGACTGTGCCAAGCTTCCCACGTGGATTTTCTCACCCGGGTCGAGCAGGAGGCGGAGCAAGTCTCGGATTTCACAGGCAAGAAACCCGCCCAGAGAGCGGACGCAGGTGCTCTGCAGGGCCCTGTGAGTCAGGTGCACGAGACTCTGAGGCCTGTGCCCTGGACCCCTCCCCATCCTGCTTCCAACGGCCCTCCCACGGTTGGGTCACCACATAAGCAGTTTCAAGTTCCTCCAAGCGTCGGGTGCAGTTCCTCCGGCCTCCGGGCCTCCATCAGCAGTGGTTTAAAACCTGAACTCTGGAGCCAGAGTCACGGGGATCCAGATGCACTCCCACTCAGTCCTAGCTCTTCTGGCTGGGACTAGTCAGTTCATTTTGTGGGGCCTCAGTCTCCCCAGCTCTAGAATGGGTATAATGTATATTTAAAAGGATGTAAGGGTTATCTTTTTTTTTTTTTTTGGCTGCACCGCGCTACAGTTGGGATCTTTGTTCTCCCACCAGTGATCGAACCCACCCCCCCTGCAGTGGAAGCACGGTGTCTTAACCACTGGACCACCAGGGAAGTCCTACAAGTGTTATCTCTTACTAGTCTCAGCCAGAAAGCCTTTCTAGCACTCTCTCCTCCCGCCTGTTATCACTCCAGGTTCCACAGTGTCCTGGGCTGCCCCCAGCACAACCCTGACATCTGCTCTCCCCCGCCCCACCCCGCCCCCCCCGCCACAATTATAACTGTCTGTCTCCCCCACTGGACCATGATCACTGTGAAGGCAGGGAGCGGGTCAGTCTTAATCACTGCGCTGTCCCTAGCGATGCCTGGCACATAGTAGGAACTCAGGGAATATCTGTCAAAGGATTGAATTGTGGACATAAAGGCAGAGAATCAGAAATGCAGAGAGAAATTGGGAAACAGAGGGGAACCCACTTATAAACATGAAGCTCAGGTAGCCCAAGGGGTGCCTGGCCAGACCCCCACACTGACGCAGACCACCCACTGCCACACACAATTCTTTCATGAAAAGGAGCCTGAAAGGGGATGTGGATGGGGAATAGTGGCTCCAAGAGAGATAGCCTGGCAGGGGAAGAGAGGAGATAAGTAGACCCAGATCTCTGATAAATGCATTAGCGGAGATAAGAACCACAAGTCTCTCCTCCACATGGGCCATGCTCCCCTTCGGTCTCTCTGGAAGAAATGGAAGACGACTTTTAACAATACTAGCCTAGGGACTTCCCTGGTGGCTCAGTGGTTAAGAATCGACCTGGGATCCAATGCTGGGGACACAGGTTTGATCTCTGGTCCGGGAAGATCCCACATGCCTCTGAGCAACTAAGCCCGTGCGCCACAACTACTGAGCCCTTGTGCTGCAACTACTGAAGCCCTCTCGCCTAGAGCCCAGGCTCCGCAACCAGCCTGTGGGCAATAAGCAGCCCATGCACCACAATGAAGAGTAGCCCCTGCTCGCCACAACTAGAGAAAGCCTGCACGAAGCAACGAAGACCCAATGCAGGCAAAAATAAAAGTAAATAAACCAGGGGCTTCCTAGGTGGCGCAGTGGTTAAGAATCCGCCTGCCAATGCAGAGGACACGGGTTTGATCCCTGCTCCAGGAAGATCCCACATGCCGCGGAGCAACTAAGCCTGTGAGCCAAAAAAAAAAAAAAAACATAAAATACCCCCACAAAACCCCCACAAAGTTGTCATAAAAAAAAAAAAACTGGCCTAGGGACTTCCTTGGTGGTCCGGTGGCTAAGACTCTGCGCTCCCAATGCAGGGGGCCCAGGTTCGATCCCTGGTCAGGGAACTAGATCCCACATACTGCATTGCAATGACAGCAATTAAAAAAAGATTCCCCCCCCAAAAAAAGATCCCCCAAACCGCAACAAAGATCGAAGATCCTGCGAGCCGCAGCTAAGACCCGGCACAGCCAAATAAATAAATATTTTAAAATAAATATTAAAAAAAAATACTAGCCTAAGCTTTTTATTTGCTTTCCTCCTCTCCTTTTATTCCTCAACACTTCACACCCATTTTACAGATGAGAAAACTGAGGCTCAGACAGAGCCGTCCCTTGCCAGAAGGCAAGCAGCTCACAAGAGGCGGAGTCAAGATTCCAACTGAGCTTCCCTGTGACTTCCCATATCTTTGAGTTTATTCCCTGGCAGGAGAGGGCCCACCTGGAGGGGGAATGGTGGCTCAGTTTTCCCTCTTTTATCTGCCTCCTGTGTGGGTCAGGAACCCAAGGCATCATTCTGCAGCCCGTGGGGGCAGATCCAGCAGGGGGAGGAGGGAGTGCTGGCAGAAGTACTGACACATCCCTGATCTCTGCGTTCTTGTCTTGTTGGAGCCACCTAGCATTTCCTGGCCCTGACTCTGTTGGCAAGGCAGGAACAAGACTGATTCTGACCCTGGGGGAGCCAGGGAGCTGCCCCACGCCCCCCAGCATCGTCATTCATTCATTCATGAACTCATAAGCTCTTTCATTCTCAGGCTGGCCAGTGCTGGAGCCCCAAAGATTCTGAAGCCTCTAGGCTTAACGGGGGGTGGGCACGGAGCTGCATGCACCAACCCCTGACGGACGGTGCTGCGGCTGGAAGAATCAGGCCAAGAAGGGTGATTGAATGGTAGGCGAGGAGTTGGGACATTACCCCCAGGGCACTGGAGTCACAGTAGAGTTTTGAGAAGGGGGGACGGTCAGATAAAAATCTTTGGGGGTGGGGGTGGGTTGAGGGTGATTTGTTCCAAAGCAGGCCTCAGCTGCATTTGTGGGACACCAGTGGAGGGCATACATGACCTGAATAAGCAGTGGGGGTGGGGGTAGGGGGTGTCAGATTTGCTGGGAAGATCAGAGAAGACCCTGCCTAGGGGAAGGGATGATGGGAAGGAGAGATTAATGCCCAGCCCTCAGGGTAGGACAGAAGGACAGACAGGCTTGTGGTCAGGAGTGATCTGGACATCCTTTGATGACCCCAGAGCATTCCCCCGCCACCTCAGACGCCGCATCTGTGTCCTCCCTCCTCCCAGCTGGAGATCAGATGTCCTGGTGGCTCCTGTCCAGCCTCAGGAAAGGTGTTTGCTTTTGATCTTCTCGCTGGTCAAAATGGGGGGTGGGGAGCAGGCCGAGAGGAGGGAGGGTTCCGAGGCTCAGAAGAAATTTCCTTAGATCCCAGGGTGGCAACGGGGGCGGAGGCACACAGCCAAGATCAAATCCAGGCAGCTTCGTGCAGGCCACTGGGTCTCAGTTTTCCTTTCTGTAAAATGGAGGTGAGAGTAGCAACTCTGAATAGAATTGCTGGGAGACTTTAGGGAGATTGGGCAGGTAAAGCATGTCTTGGGCCCTAGAACAGGGTTTCCCAACTTGGCCAGTATGGACACTTGGGGCTGGACTGGTCTTTGTGGTGAGGGCTGTCCTGGGCATTATAGCATCTCTCGCCTCCACCCAGTAGAGGGCAGGAGCAACCTCCCACCCCAGTTGTGACAACCAAAAATGTCTCTAGACATCAGTACCCTGTGGGGGGGTGGGAATTGCCCCCAAGTGGGAACCATGGCACTAGAAAATTCTCTGTAACAGGGCCTTAAGTCTCCGCGGACAAGACTAATCAGTGCTTTCTGTAGCACTGAGCAGCCAGGCCCGGTCCTGAGCACTGTGCCTGAATTAAACCCGTTAAATCCTTCTGATGACCTCATAAAGGCAGATAGGGTTATTATCCCATTTCCCAGAGGCGCAAACTGAGGCACACGGAGTTTTGACAAATTGCGCAAGTCACAGTGCCGGGGCTCCGTGCCGCCTCCCTGAGCTCCTGAGGGCTCAGCAGCAGTGGGTGTGCCCCCTCCTCAGAGGTCTGAGACCCCTGTCCTCACACCCTTTCCTTCTGGCAGCTGCTACCTGTGTGTTTCCCTTTTGCCTTCTTGGCCTTTCAATGCCCATGAAAGCAATCGCCTGTATTAAATTCACTCTGTAAAAAAGCCTGAGCAGGACTAGGATATCCTGGGAGAACCGACCACACCCTAATCCTGCTTGGGGGTCAAGAGAAGTTGAACCACCCCGTGTTGGCAAATAAGCATTAAAAACGTAAATGGGGACTTCTCTGGCGGTCGAGTGATTAAAGACTTCGCCTTCCAGTGCAGGGGGCACAGGTTCCATTCCTGGTCAGGGAACTCAGATCCCACATGCCTCATGGAGCGGCCAAAAACAAAACAAAACAAAACACCACGGAAACAGGAGGCGCCACACCCCAGTCATTTCATATCTTCCTATCAACCCTGGAAAGGTGGTCAGACAGCAGGTCGGGAACGTTTGATGCAGGGACTGCAATCCAGTCATATTGGGAAGGACCAGAACCTGCGTCAGCCAGGGTTAAACAGCCGGTGATGCAGTCCTGCTGTGGAATGTTACCCAGCGCCGGAGGCAACGAGGCACTGCTCCGGGCCTCACATATAAAGCCACTGGGAGAAAGGCTACGGACGCGCAGTTCGCAGGGAAGGTTCACAGCGTGATGGCCATGTGACCCCAAAAAGCAAGGCAGGAGTTCACTTTCCTTATAGGAATACACTCACACGCATGTATCGGTGTGTATCTGTGTGTGCATGTGTTTGCTTTCTTTAATTAATTAATTAATTTGGCTATGCCGGGTCTTAGTTACGGCATGTGGGATCTAGTTCCCTGACCAGGGATAGAACCCAGGCACCCTGCATTGGGAGCGCAGAGTCTTAACCACTGGACCACCAGGGAGGTCCTGTCCATGTTGTGTGTTGCACTGTGTCCTCCCCCAACATTCCTAGGTGAAAGTCCTAACCCTCAGGACCTCAGAATGTGACCTTATTTGGAGATGGAGTCACTGAAGATGTAGTGAGTTAAGATGAGTCACAGCTGGGGCAGGGTGGGCCCTAGTACAATGTGACTGGTGACCTCAGACAAAGAGGAAATTTGGGCACAGACACACAACACCCAAGGGACGTCATATGCACAGGAAGGATGAGATGCTGTGATGCTTCTACAGGTCAAGGAATGCTGCAGATTGCCAGGGACGCCCGAAAGCTGGGAGAGCGCAGAGAGCATGTGACAGACTCACAGCCTCAGAAGGAACAAGTCCTGACCAAGGCCTTGATCTTGGACTTCTGGCCCCCTGAACTGTCAGATAATAAATTTCTGTTGTTCAAGCCATCCAGTTTGTCCTACTTTGTTCCTGTAGCCCTGGGAGACATACAGAGAGAGAGTGTGTGTGTGTGTGTGTAGGAGTTTTGCTTAGAAATGTAACAAGCTGATAATGGAGAGTATGGTGGAGGTATAGTGGCCTTCATACACTACCTTAATTTTGTACAAATGAAATGAATTTGCATATTCTTTGCATAATACAATTAATTTCATAAACGACGTTTAAGCCATCCTTTACGGATCTCATACTGCTAGGACCACAAATCGGGATACCCTTCCTGATTTCGTACTATAAAAAATTCCAAATAGAGGGACCTCCCTGGCAGTCCAGTGGTTAAAAACTCCACCCTCTCACTTCAAGGGGCATAGGTTCGATTCCTGGTCAGGGAACTAAGATCCCACATGCTGCGTGACTCAGCCAAAAAAAATTTTTTTTTTTTTAATTCAAATGGAGCATAGAAATGAATGCAAAGAAACTAGCATGAAATTATACGTTGGACAGAGTTCCTGGTTTTACTGAGAGCTAGGAGTTAAGAGAACTTTGTTGCTAAGAAAAACCTATTTATAATTTGGACGCAAAAGGACGTGCTTTTAGATAAATGTATGAAGGATGTAGAGTTAAACAGTAGAATCGCTGCCTCTTACATGTTGCTTGCTGGGGGGTGGTGTATGTCTGGATCACATGCATTGGACTGAGTACAATGCAATTTGGACTCAAGACACTTGTTTTTTCTAGAAAATACCCACGCAGCAAGAAATTTGTCTTGATGCCAAGGAGCTCCAAACTGCTTTCAAAATCAACCTCAGTCAACTGGAAGATTGGGATTAACATATACACATTACTATATAGAAAATAGATCACTAATAAGGACCTGCTGTACAGCACAGAGAACTCTACTCAATACTCTGTAATGGCCTATATGGGGAAAGAATCTAAAAAAGAGTGGTTATGTGTATATGTATAACTGATTCACTTTGCTGTATATCTGAAACTAACACAACATTGAAAATCAACCATACTCCAATGAAATTTTTTAAAAATCAACCTTTCATTTCTTTTTGATGCACAGGCAGACCCCTGAATTCCTTGTGTAGTACCTTGGGAGTGGAAGGACAGTTTCCATGCCCACATCAGCCTCGTCAATCGAGCCAAAGAGGCACGGCTCAGAGGGCGGGTCTTCTCCTGTCTTTTAGCTTGGAATTCTCACCTAGATATGGATAGTTTCTAACCCAGCACAGAGAGGCAAGAAAGAACAGGAAGTCCCACAGTGGATGAAGCAACAGAGCAGGGTGTGGAATCTGGGTCTGTCAAGATTCCAGGGCACTGCTCATCTTCCTAGGTCCTGGGCTGCCTCTTCGAAAAACAGGCTCACTGCGATTTAATTCACATACAGATAGATAATGCACCCATTCAAAGTGTACAATTGTGTGGGTTTTAGTGTCTTTAAAGAGTTATCACCGCAGTCTAATTTTGTTTTATGTATTTATTTGTTTATTTTTTGGCTGTGTACAGACTTTCTCTAGTTGCGGCTTGAGTGGGGGCTACTCATCGTTGCAGTGCCTTCTCTTGTTGTGGAGCACGGGCTCTAGGCACGTGGGTGACAGTAGTTGTGGCACACGGTCTCAGTAGTTGTGACTCACAGGCTTAGTTGCTCCGCGGCCTGTGGGATCTTCCCGGACCAGGGATCGAACCCGTGTCCCCTGCATTGGCAAATAATTGTACCACCCGGGAAGTCCCACCACAGCCTAATTTTAGAACATTTTCATCACCCCCCCCCCCCAAAAAAAAACCCGTGCCCATTAGCAATTACACTCCATTGCCTCTCCCCAGTGACTCTCCAGTCCCAGGCAACTACGAATCCGCTTCCTGTCTCTCTGGAGTTGCCGGTTCTGGACATTTCATATAAATGGAATCATACACTGTGTGACCTTTGTGACTCGCATCTTTCATTGATGTTTTCAAGGCTTATCCCGGACATAGCGTGAATCAGCAATTTACTCCTTTTCATGGCCAATAATATTCTATCGGATGGATAGACCACAGTATTTATCTAGTCATCAACTGATAGACATGTGGGTTGTTTCCACTTTTGCAGTAGTGCGAATCATGCTGAGGTGAACATTCATGTCCCAGTTTCTGTGTGGATGTATGTTTTTAATTCTCTTGGGTACATCCCTAGGCGTGCAAGGGATGGGTCGCATGGTAACGGCATGTTTTGTTTTTTTAACCCTTTGGGGAACTGCCAGACTGTTTTCCAAAGCTGCTGCACCTGCCTGTTGGAAATTTTACATGATTCATTCATTTGTTTATTCAATAGACATGTATTCAGAGCACTTGTGGGCACTGTTCTGGGTGCTGGGAATGTAGCCATGACCAAACAGGCAGCTCACAGGGAGGAAACGAACATATGGAGAAAAGATAAGACGGGGTGGAGTACAAGCCTGGGAAAGTCTCACTGAAAGGGGGGACATTTAATCTGGGGGAAGGGGACTCCAGGTGGAGGGAAGAGTGAGTGCAAAGGTCCAGAGGTGGGAACCAATGAAATGGACATATATGAGGAACATCGAGGTCACCGGTGCGGAATAAGTGGGGAGGAAAGTGCAGGGAGGTGAGAGCAGGAAGGTGATATAGGCGGATTGTTTAGGGTCTAATGGGCCATCATGAACAACCGGTAACCACAACCAGCACCCTGGGGTCAGAGGCAACCCCAGTCCAGGCTGTAAGAGGACCAGGCTGCTGCCTGGGGGTCCCCAAGATCCCAGGGCAGAGTCACCTGGCCCTCCATCTTCACGAGGTCCTTGCAGCCTTCCTGTCCCCACCACCTTTTCCTGAACGCTTCCAGCCCAGCTCCCGGTCCCAGCCTCGCAGCATCCCAGCCTCCTGGTCCTGAACAAGATGCAACGTCCCCATTTCACAGGAAGGAAAGTCGAGGCCCCTTCACAGGAAGGAGGGTAGCCCCTGAATCCAGAGGGCCCCGGCTCAGAGCAGGGCGGGGCATGGCGGGGGTGTCGGGGACTACAAGTCCAGTCAATAAACGGGAAATTTCCCTGCCACGGTTGCTAAGAACAGGTCCCACTTTGCTGTGGGGTAAGGGGCTGCTCGGAAACGCCTTAACCCCTTCCCTGACAACCTGCCGCCGTCCCCATGGCAACTAGGGCGGGGCCCGACTCGGCCGCACTGGTCCCCGGATCCTGCAGGGGCGGGGAGTCTCGCCTTCAGACGGGGAGGCGGAGTCCGCGCCAGGCCTACTGGCCCTTTAAGAGGCTCCGCCCGGCGATGCCTCAGAGCATCCTGATTGGTCCCGAGAGCGGCCGAGCGCAGCCGAACTTGACGCACCCGCCCGCCCCCTTCCCTGCTTACCTCCCACGCGGCGCAGCAGCCGCCCCAGCCAATCACCTACGGGCGCGCCGACCTTCATCTGCATGGTCACGCCCCAGGGGAAGGGCACACCCAATGCTACCGCTCGCCGGGCCGTCATTAGCATGCCGGGGGCGGGGCAGGGCGGAGCGGGCGGCAGGGGCGGGCTCCCGGCGGTTGGTTGGAGCGTCGTAGCAGCAGAGAGGTCCGGGAAAGTTTCTTTGGAGGTGAAAACAGCCGCGGAACTCGGGGCCCTGCGAGGGGGCGGGGGCGCTGGGGTCCAGGGGCCGGGGCGGGGCCCCTCCCGGGCCGAGGGTGTGCGGACCCGCGCCTCCTGGGGGGCGATCGCCCAACAAAGGATCCCTGGGGCGCCCGCCCTCGAGGGCCTCCCCGCCCCCGGTTCCGGCCCCCCCAGGCGCCTCGGACCCGGCATTCCGGGGCTCCCCGGCCCGGCCCCGCCGTCGTCGGCTTCGGCGACCCTCACTCGGCCACGCGTCTACGTTCCAGGTGCGGCCGGGAGTGGCCATGTCCCACGGCCCCAAGCAGCCCGGCGCGGCCGCCGCGTGAGTGCGACATCCCCTCCCCCCAGCCCACTGGGGGCTCCAGCCTAGCCCCCACCCCGTCCCGTTGGAGCTCCTCGACCCCCGCCCCCCCAGGGTCTTGACTCCCCCGACTTGGGGCAGGCCCTTCCCCTCGGGCCCCCACGGGCTTCTGCCCCCCAAACCTCCGGGCTCCAGTCCCTTTCAGGGGTCCCCTACTGGCCTTCCCTAGTGCTCCTGCCCGAACCCCGGATCCTGACCTCCTCTGATCCTGATCCCTGGCTGCTCCCAGAACTCAGTCCTCTAGCTGCCAGCTCTACTGTCGTGGGAGGTGGGGGGATGGGGGATGACCCTGGCTCTAGTCTCTCCCAGGCCCCCAGTGCCCCCCCCCCCCCAGTGCTCCTGTCTCAGCCCCCGGATCCTGACCCTCTGAGAGCCCTCCTCTGAGGACTCAGGCCCATCAATACCAACTCCACCGTCGGGGATGGGGAGTGGGGGTGACCCTGGCTTCCCGTGGCTCCAGGCCAGTGAGTGGCAAGGCTCCAGGACAGCATGGTGGCTTCGTGGTGGCTGTCAAGCAAGAGCGCGGCGAGGGCCCGCGGGCCGGAGAGAAGGGGTCCCACGAGGAGGAGGTGAGAGTCCCTGCACGGTGGTGGCGGCGGCCCTTAGCCTTGAAGCTCCGCCCCAACTCAATTTGAATTCGCTGTGGCTCCGCCCACAGTCCAGATTTCCCTTTGGCTGCTGAAGCCCCGCCCGGTGCCAGATACCACGCCCCCAAGAGCTCCACTGCCACTCTAAGTCCAGGCCCCGCCCACTGCCCCCGGATCGCGGCCATACAGAAGCCACGCCT
This sequence comes from Hippopotamus amphibius kiboko, assembly GCF_030028045.1. NCBI lineage: Eukaryota > Metazoa > Chordata > Mammalia > Artiodactyla > Hippopotamidae > Hippopotamus > Hippopotamus amphibius. The sequence continues at coordinate 2,638,779 of NC_080200.1, forward strand.
ACATCTAGGCCACGCCCACAACACCAGCCAGCCCTATCCCTGGGCTGGTCCTCCGTCCCCAGTACCTCTCTGATCCCTTTACCCCTGGCCAGGGTTCCCCTAAGCCCACTCTCCCAATCCTGAACCTTGACCAGGCCATACTTCCAGGCCTTCTGGGTTCTACCTCGTGGCTAGGCCCCGCCCAAGTATTACAGGGCCCCGCCCCCCTCCCCTCTGGGCCCAGCCCCAGCCCTCCAGGCCCCTCCCAACGTTGCTGCTGGGTTCTGCAGCCTGTGAAGAAGCGCGGCTGGCCCAAGGGCAAGAAGCGGAAGAAGATCCTGCCGAATGGGCCCAAGGCACCTGTCACCGGTTACGTGCGCTTCCTGAACGAGCGGCGCGAGCAGATCCGGACGCGCCACCCGGACCTGCCTTTTCCCGAGATCACCAAGATGCTGGGAGCTGAGTGGAGTAAGCTGCAGCCGGCGGAGAAGCAGGTGGGGATGGCTTGGGACCACTGACCTCCCCCCACCCACTCAGACACCCACCCGCAGCCACTTACCCCAAAGGAACAGGTGTGGAGGGTGCTTCGTTCCGTCTGGAGAATTGGCCACCCATTTAGCTCTCTCCAGCTTGTTGCAGGGAGGGGAAGGTAGCATAGGCGGGAATAGACATGAAACTTAATAAACGACGTTATAGTAAAGAAGCAGGGATGGGGACTGGACTTTTGTTAGAAACCTTAGTTTTTAAGTCCTGGTAATTAATTTTAAAACTGCAGAAAGTCAAGGAAGCATAACCAAAAAACACCACCAGCTAGCACCCTTTACGTGGGATTTCAACAAACAAAATGGGTTCGGAGGGCAGTCCAGCCTGGAGGTGGGAGTCTGCAGACATTCAGACACCAGGGCGTGGTTTATAAAGGCTGGAAATGGGGTGAGGTAGGTAAGGTCAGGGAGGTGGGAGGTGGCCTGAGCAGCAGCCTGAAGGCCGGGGTTTTGTCTGGAGGGCAGTAGGGTGCTGTGGGGAGGGGCAGCACCGTGAGCTGAAGGATGGAGACAGGGTCTTGGCCTTCGACGCCGCCCCCGTCCCTGGGCTGGGCCAAGCCTTCTCATGCTGCCCTCGCCAGCGGTACTTGGACGAGGCGGAGCGGGAGAAGCAGCAGTACATGAAGGAGCTGAGGGCGTACCAGCAGTCGGAAGCCTACAAGATGTGCGCGGAGAAGATCCAGGAAAAGAAGATCAAGAAAGGTGCGGAGGGCCCCGGCCCCCAGGCAGCTGAGCGCCTGCTCTGAGACAGGTGACGCAGGCAGACCCACCGCCACCCCTCCAAGGGGCTCTGACGGTCCCGTGGGAATGAGACATCCATAAGCAGACAGTTGTCAGTGAACAGGGCTGAGCAGCGCTGAGATGGGGCACACACAGATACGGGGGTGGGAGGAGGGGGCCAGGGGGGGACCTTGACCCAGGATGAGTAGCACTGACTAGGAGAGGGGGAAGACGGTATTCCAGGCAGGGGGAACAGCATGTGCAAAGTAAAGCATGGGGTCAGAGGAGACCTGGGAGGCTAACCCTGCCCTCCTCCCTCCCCAACCAGAGGACTCTGGCTCCGGGCTCATGAATACCCTTCTGAATGGACACAAGGTAAGCATCCCTCCTCCAAGGAGAACACCTGGGCGAGAAAGGTCTGGAGGGATATAGACCCCTGGATGAGCGAGGACCATCTGCTCATGGGATGAAGTGAGCGCCTGGTCCAGACGTGTCCAGAGACTGGGCAGCCACACAGTGGGAAGGCTGTTAAATGGACTCTGACCCAGGTGGCCTGAGGAGACCCTCCCAAGCGTGGGGGATGTCCCAGAGGGGGCTTGGCTGCCCCCTACCCCCCCAAATTGCCATCTTGTCCTATTGTCACAGGGTGGGGACTGTGACGGCTTCTCCACTTTCGACGTCCCCATCTTCACTGAAGAGTTCTTGGACCAAAACAAAGGTGAGTGCTGAGCAGGGTTTCTTGAAGCAAGGGTTGGGCCAAGAGGGCGCCCAGGCGGGAGGCAGTTGGGTGCCTTCCTCTTTTGCCCACGTAGCCCGGAGAGCTGAGGTGTGGGGCTGGCGGCAGAGCAGTCACAGGCGGCCTGGCATAGGTCACAGCTCGGGGCTTCGAGGGCAGGCGGCAGAGGGAAGGCGGGGAGGCGCCAGGCCCTGACCCGGCTCCCCGCCTGCAGCGCGGGAGGCGGAGCTGCGGCGCCTGCGGAAGATGAACGTGGCCTTCGAGGAGCAGAACGCGGTGCTGCAGAGGCACACGCAGAGCATGAGCAGCGCGCGCGAGCGCCTGGAGCAGGAGCTGGCGCTGGAGGAGCGGCGGACGCTGGCGCTGCAGCAGCAGCTCCAGGCGGTGCGCCAGGCGCTCACCGCCAGCTTCGCCTCGCTGCCTGTGCCGGGTGCGGAGGCCCCCCGCAACCACCTAGCCCCGCCCCATCCGCCATGGCCACGCCCCTCCAGCCCACCCCGCGAGTCCCGTCCCACTAACTCCGCCCCCGACTGCGTCGGGCTCCGCCCCGGCCACCGCGAGTCGCGTCCCCTCTGGCCCCGCTCCGCGAGCGCCTACCCCCTCAACAACCCCGGCGGGTCTCTACTCGACCCTCACCTCCCTTCCCCGACGCCGCGCCCCTGCTGAGCCCCTCCCGCCCCGCTGCCCCGCCCTCATCGAACCCTGCGGGCGCCAGCCCCGCCCACACTGGCCCTCGCGCCCCGGCTCTAGCCCCTCCCCCCATGCCCGCCTTCAGCGTACTTTCCTCTGACCTAGGCCAACTTCCCCTCCCCCACTAGCCCCCGCATCCCTCCTCCCCCATCACGACCCCGCCGTCTCCAAAGTCCATCGTCTGACCCCTGCCACAGCCAACCTTGATTTCCTCGGGTCCAGGCGTCCCCACCGCGCCCACCCGACCCCACGGACGCGCGCCCGTGGCCCCCTCCCCAGGACCCCGGCCCTACAGACCCCCACCCTCTGACCTCTGCCTCGGTGGAGCCCCCGCCGCGGTGACTCCCGCGCTGGGCTCGGCTGACGGATGCCCCGCCTCCCCAGGCACAGGCGAGACGCCCACCCTCAGCACCCTGGACTTCTACATGGCGCGGCTGCACGGCGCCATCGAGCGCGACCCCGCCCAGCACGAGAAGCTCATCGTCCGCATCAAGGAGATCCTGGCCCAGGTCGCCAGGTGTGTTCCCGGGCAGGTGTGCCTCCCATCCCGCACCCTGCCTCCCCGGGCCCGTTCAGCGCAGCTGGGGCGGCCCGGCGTAGGGGCCGCCTCAGGCTAGATCGGACCTGGAGACGGATTAGCTTTAGGCCCCCAGCGGGGTTTCTGGGGTCTGTGGGCGCTGCCGAGTGTTATCTGGCTGCCAGATCTTTTTCCGAGGCTACAGCCCTTGCGAGATCTACCAGGTGGGGCTGGTTTGATGCAGGTGGCTAATGGCCTAGCCACTGGGGGGCGCTGCTTCGGCCTGGTACGCTATTAAATGCTGTTGGGGGGATCTGCCCGCACCTCCTGGCCCCGGGGACCCAAGCTTCCCCAGAGCTTCTCAGTGGGTTTTTCTGGGTGGCTCCCAGCTGCCCAGGATAGGTGGGATCAACTCCAGGCCCCCTCCCCCCCCCCAGAGGGGGCTGTCCTCTAGGGTACCTCAGGATGGGGGTGGGGGCTGAGAGATGACGGGTGTCCCGCATCACGAATCTCGTCTCTTCTGTCACAGTGAGCATCTATGAGGGTGTCGGCCGCCCCACGGATCCAGAGAAGACCAAGCTCCGGTCACAGCCCCTCCCCCACCCTCACCCCCACCCCATGGAGGAGGGGTGGGGGGGCCATCCTTTGGGGCCAGACCCGATCCTGCACCTTGGGGGCTCCAGCCCCCCTAAAGTTAAATTTCTACAGCATCCCTCTAGCTTTCAGTCTCCCCCGCACCCCAACCCAGAAAAATCACCCACCATGCACAGCACACATAGGGCCTCCCCAGGGCCCAGTGAGGCCTGCTCGACTCACAGGGCCCGTCACACTACACGGACGTGGGAACACCACGTGCGGGCAGCGGAACCCGGGACCCGAGCAGACCCACAGCCACTCACACACCCAGTGTGGGGAGAGTTGCACACTCTACACCTGCTCTCCAGCCCCCAGACACAGGGCAGAGAGAACCCACACCTGACACACTGGGGCTCCTGCCTGGCAGGTGTCACCCTAAGTGCCCACACGGGCAGGCACATCTGCTGCAGGGACACACTCACACTCCGGGCGGGGCTCTCTACATGTCACGCTCACATTCCTGCACCCCAGAATGGGGGGAGGCTGGTACTGACCACCCCACCCTCATCCAGCTAAGGGACCCCCGTGGAGGCGGCCCCTTTGCCACTGCTCAATCCAGACTTTTTAAATAAAAATGGAATTTGAATTTCAAGCTTGTGAATGTGTGTGGGGGGTCTTTTTGTTGGTTTTTTAAAAATTATTATTATTTTTTAAAGGCACATGGGCTTAGTTGCTCAATGGCATGTGGGATCTTCCTGGAGCAGGGATCGAACCCCTGTCCCCTGCATTGGTAGGCGGATTCTTAACCACTGCGCCACCTAGGAAGCCCTAGTGTGTGTTTTTTTGGAGGTAAACAGGCCAGAACCCTCTGTTGGGGTCTCAAGCCTACCCTCCCCAGCCCGTGGCAACCAGGAATCCCCCCCCCCCCTTTTTCTTTTCTTTTTTGGCCACACAACACAGCATGTGGAATCTTAGTTCCCTGACCAGGGATCGAACCCACGCCCCTTGCATTGGAAGGACAGAGTCTTCACCACTGGACTGCTAGGGAAGTCCCTCAAATCTAGTTTCTGTGTCTGGATTTACCTGTTCTTGACGTTTCACATAAATGGAATCACACACCATGTGTCCTTCTGTGTCTGGCTTCTCTCCCTGAGCATCATGTCCTCAAGGTTCATCCATGTTGTAAAAAGTGTCAGGGCTTCATCCCTTTTTCTGGCTGAGTAATATTCCATTGCGTGGACGGACCACGTTTTGTTTATCCATCATCTGTAGATGGCCATTTAGGTTGGTTTTCACTTTTTGGCTGTTGTGAATTGTGCTGCAAACAGGCATGTATAGTTTGAACTCCTGCGCTCGCTTCTCCTGGGTAGATCCAGAGGAGCAGACTTGCTGGGTCAGATGGAGATTCTATGCTCAACTTCTCAGGAAACCTTCTCAGAGACTTCAGTCTTTCACGGAAGATTGGAGACAGCCTAAGAATTCTGGAGAGGAATTTGGCCAACACTGATGTTATCAGCTGAATTTTGTCCCCTCCAAAGAAAATCTTGAAGCCGTAACCCCTAGAACTTCAGAACGCCACCTTATTTGGCAATAAGGTCACTGCAGATATAATTAGTTACGATGAGGTCATCTTGGTGGGGAGGGGCTCTAATCCAATATGACTAGTGTCCTTATAAGAAGATAAAGATTTGGACACAGACTCAGAGAGGAGCCAGCCATGTGACATCAGAGGCAGACACTAGAGCAAAGTGTGCCTTCAAGGAATGCCAAGGATGGTCGGGCACCAACAGAAGCTGGGAGGGGCCGGAAGGATGCCCCCGAGGGTGTCAGGGGAGCCTGGTCTTGCTGATTTCTAGCCTCCAGAACTGAGAGAATAAATTTCTGTTTGTTTGTTTAAAGATTATTTTGATGTGGACCATTTTTTAAAGACGTTATTGAATTTGTTACAATGTTGCTTCTGTTTTAGGTTTTTGGCAGCAAGGCATGTGGGATCTTAGCTCTCTGACCAGGGATCAAAACCACACCCCCTGCATTGGAAGGCAGAGTCTTAACCACTGGACCACCAGGGAAGTCCCAGTTTCTATTGTTTTTAAGCCACCCAGCTGGTGGTGCTTTGTTATGCCACCCCAGGAGACTCGAAAAACTGGGTATTGTCCCCTCCAAGGGTGTGCTCCCTCGTCTCCCCCCACCCTCCCGGCACTGTACCCTCATCCCAAATGTGAAGTTTACCATTCCCGGGCAGGTCTTTACCTACTTTTAGCACAGAAAGATGTCTTTCCACCAGAGTACCATTTTGATGGATTTTTTTTTTTAGTTCGTTTTCTAAAGGTTTGAAAGTGTACGATTCTGTGGTTGCTAGTATAGTCACGAAGTTGTGCAACCGCCAGCACCACCTAATTCCAGAACACTTTTATCACCCCCAAAACAAATCCCCTCTCCCGTTAACCACCACTCCCCATCCTCCCCTCCCCCATCCCCTGGCATCCACTCTCTGTCCCCATGGATGTGCCTGCTCTGGACACTTCATCTAAATAGTATCACATGCTATGTGGCCTTTGTAATCTGCCTTCTTTCAATGAGTGTCATGATTTCAAGGCTCATCTGTGTATTGGTGTCTATCCTGTTTTGCATTGTTTTAAACTTTACATAAATTTTCTTTTTTTTTAAATTTATTTTTAAATTTATTTTTGGCTGCATTGGGTCTTTGTTGCTGCACGCGGGCTTTCTCTAGTTGCAGCCAGCAGGTGGGGGCTCGTCTTCGGTGCGGTGCGTGGGCTTCTCATTGCAGTGGCTTCTCTTGTGGAGCACAGGCTGTAGGTGCGTGGGGTTCAGTAGTTGCAGTGCGGGCAGGCTCAGTAGTTGTGGCCCGTGAGCTCTAGAGCGCAGGCTCAGTAGTTGTGGCGCTCACGCTTAGTTCCTCCGCAGCATGTGGGATCTTCCCGGACCAGGCATCGAACGGGTGTCCCCTGCATTGGCAGGCGGATTCTTAACCATTACACTACCAGGGAAGCCCCATAAATTTTCTCACATCACTTGAAACCTTCCACAACTTGCCTATTGCCATCAATGCTTTGTTTCTGAGATTATTCCACGGCAAGAGGCCCCTCTTTTGAGCTGCTGTGTCGCATTCCACTGCTGTTCATTGAGCCAACCAGCATTCCTGGTGGTGATACCTAGATGTGCTCCCAGGGGATTCTGACTGAGGTCTCCTGGGGCCCCGAACCTCCTTCTTTATCTGTAACCCAATATGCCCACTGCGTGCCGGCATACAGCAGGGGACAAAAGAGACCAGAATTCCTGCCCTCCTAGAGCTGACATTCCAGCTGAGGAGACAGAGGAAACACAAGATGAATAAACAAAAGATCTGCTATGTCAGGTCGTGTTCAGTGCTCGGGAGGAAAAAAGCCAGAAAGACAGATTGGGAGGTGTTGAGAGGAGGTGACATCTGAGCCAAGAGCTGAAGAAGGTGAGGAAGTGAACCACTTGGAGATCTGGGAGATGTTCCAGGCATAGCTGTGCAGCCTGTGCAAAGGTCCTGGGGCAGGACTGTGCTTCCTGTGTTGAATGAACAGTGAGGAGGCCTGTGTGTCTGGAGCAGAGGGGAGAGAGGGATGAGGGGAGGACAGGGCCTTGTGGGCCCTGGGGAGGACTTGAGCTTTTACCTCAAGGGAGATGGGAGCCCTGGAGGGCTGTGGGCAGAGGATGGACACACGTCGCTCAGTGTACACCAGGGTAAGGGTCCTCCCCACCTTATGTAGTTGTTGCAAGACTTAAATGCATGTGCCCAGCAGAGAGTGAGAGCCCGGGCACCCGCAGATACCGCATCCTTATTTCTCCCCCCCACTCTCCAGGGAGGGCACAGCTGGCCCTGGCAGGGCCGGGACACCTGGGGCCTGTCACCACCCCCCCCCCCCCCCGCGGTGTCGCCTTCCCGGGAGGCTCGGGTTCCCGGATCCCCTTACCCTGGAGGCTCGGCTGTCGCGCCCTGGGCCGGGGGAGGGGAGGCTGCAGGAAGCGGCGGATCCGGCCGTGGCGGGTGGCCCCGGTGGCCGAGCTCCTCCTGCCATGGAGACCACAGCGGCCCGCGAGCCCCGGGGGGCCGAGGCCCCGCGCCTGCCCGCGCCCCCGCCCCCGCCCCCGCCCTCGCCCTCGCCCGCCGAGCCGGCGGCCGCGTCCCCCACCCCAGCCGCTCCCCGCACCCGCCCGCGCCTCGTCTTCCGCACGCAGCTGGCGCACGGCAGCCCCACCGGCAAGATCGAGGGCTTCACCAACGTCCGCGAGCTCTACGCCAAGATCGCCGAGGCCTTCGGGATCGCGCCCACCGAGGTGAGGCCCCCGGGCCCCCAGCACCCGAGGCCCATCGGCCGATCGGGGGGTAGGGGTGGACCCTGGACGTCGGGACCGGTCACAGACGCCCCATCTCCAGGTGGAGGGGACTCGATCTCCAGAACTCAGAGACACCCCTCTCGCATCCCGGGGTACCCATACCCCGGGGACCTCTTTTACACGCCCTGCGGAAAAGATGAGCAGGTCTTAGGATCCCTGGATCCTTAGACCGTCCAGGAAAACACTGGGCCACCCAGCTAGGAGAGGACCCCAGCCCTCAGGCAGGCGCCTTTGTCTTCTGGGTGCGGCTGGAGGCTGGGGTTCCAGACAGCCCCCTTGCAGGTGAGAAGTCGGAGGCCGCGGGGGTCAGGGGCTGGGCTGTAGGTGCGCCTCGCAGCCTCCAGGGGGCGCCAGCAGATTTAGAACCGCTTTAAAAGATGGTCTGGGGGTGACAGGGCACCAAACGGTTAAAAGTGGAAGTCGGGGGTGGGGGGTGGGGGTGGGAGAGGGGGCGTCCTCCTGCCCGCAGCCTCCTTCTCACCCTGCTCCCCATTCTGGGGCTCCCAGTCTCCTCGCCTCCCACCCCATTCTGAGGATCCCATACCCTGCGGTTACACGTGACTGGGATCCCGGTGGGGGATGACTTGGGCCAGTTTCATGCCTCTTTGTGCCTCGGTTTCGCTAGCAGGCCCCCGAGCCCATCCCCGGGTTGTTCTGCGCAGGCGGTGGGGGATGAGGTCCGTCGTTAATTTTGGGCTCCCCCACCCCCCGCCCGGACAGATCTTATTCTGCACCTTAAACAGCCATAAAGTGGACATGCAGAAACTCCTGGGCGGCCAGATAGGGTTGGAGGACTTTATCTTTGCGCACGTGCGCGGCGAGACCAAGGAGGTGGAGGTCACTAAGACCGAGGACGCCCTGGGACTGACCATCACCGACAACGGGGCCGGCTATGCCTTCATCAAGGTGCCCGGGGCGGGGGGGCGGGTGTCTTCCCGGGTGCCCCTCTCTGCCCGACTCTGGTGTGAGCGGGCCCTGGGGACCTGAGTGGGGTGGCTGGGGTGGCCCTGTGAGTGACTCCGGGTCCCTGCAGAGGATCAAGGAAGGCAGCATCATCAACCGGATCGAGGCGGTGTGCGTGGGCGACAGCATCGAGGCCATCAACGACCACTCGATCGTTGGCTGCCGGCACTACGAGGTGGCCAAGATGCTACGGGAGCTGCCCAAGTCGCAGCCCTTCACCCTGCGCCTGGTGCAGCCCAAGAGAGCCTTTGGTGAGGGCCACCTGGGGCTGGAGCGGGGGGCGGGCTGGAGGGGTGGGGGAAGCCCTTCTAGAAATATGTTCTCCAGATGTACGGGGTGATGAAGGGTGGGGGGATGGGACAGGATGGAAGGTTCTAGATGCCTCTGGTGACAGGACAGGGAGCTTCTGGCACTGTACGGGGAACAGGGGGGCCGTTTCTAGATTGTTATAGAGTTGGTCCCGGCATGGGAGTCGGAGGAGGCTTGGGAAGATTGGGAAAGGATGAGGAGGTGTCTGGATCTATTTTGTCACCTGGCTGGGAGCTTTTAAAGTACTGCTATGGGGACTTCCCTGGTGGTGCAGAGGATAAGACTCCGCGCTCGCAGTGCAGGAGGCTGGGGTTTGATCCCTGGTCAGAGAACCAGATCCCACAGGCATGCTGCAACTAAGAGTTCTCATGTCACAACTAAGGAGCCTGTATGCTGCAACTGAGGCACCGGCAAGCAGCAACTAAGACTTGACACATCCAAATAAATATTAAAAAAAAAAAAAAAGTACTGCTAGGAGGCTCTGGTGAGTTCTAGAGAGTGGCTTTCGAAGGGAGTTCTAGAATGGTGCTTTTCAAAGAGAAGTCTATGACTGGTCCACAGATGAGATAAGGAGGTCACCGTAGAGCAGGGATTCTCAACCTCAGCACTACTGACATTTGGGGCTGGATGATTCTTTGTCGTGGGGCCATCCTGAGCACTGTTGGGTTTCGAACAGCATCCTTGGCTTTGACCTTACAGGAGCCAGTGGCTTCCCCGAATTGTAACAATCAAAAATGTCTCTAGGTATTGTCAATGCCACCTGGGGGGCAAAGTCACACTCCCTCCCCCCACCCCGGTCCCCTGCGCCAACTGGGTTGAGAACCTTGATCTAGAGTGTAGATTACCTTGTTTAGTTCAGCAGTCGATTTTTTCCCATAGGTAGACTTTCTCGAGGAAGGAAGCAGGATGCCAATTTCCATTCTGGTGCAGCCTTCTTATGTCATCATGGACTGGCCCTCTGAGTCACACTGCCCCAGAACAAGAGGTTCTAGAAATGGTCTGGCACATTTGGAGGGAGGTCCCAGGAAAGTGCAACAGGATGGGGTTCTAGATCTGCTCTGGAGCATGACAATGAACTCTGAGAGCCGTGAATAGGTTAGGAAGAGCCAATTCTAGAACAAGGAGCTTTCTAGATTGACCTTCTGGCCACAAGGAGAATCTTAAGCAGTCTCTTCCAGAGAAACTCATCTTGAGAGGAGGAGAGAAGTTTGAGGAAAGAAAGGGTTGTCAAGCAGGGACTCTGAGGATTCGCCCATGGACATAAGGAGGGCTTTGAAGGGTAGGAAGGTTCTAGAAGGGCTCAGCTGGTGATTCAACCAGAACATATGCAGCTCTCTCATTCTGTCCCCTCCAGATATGATCAGCCAGAGGAGCCGGAGCAGCAAATGCCCCGTGGAGGCAAAAGTCAGCAGCGGGAGGGAGACCCTACGGCTTCGGTCTGGGGGGGCTGCCACCGTGGAGGAAGTGGTGAGTGGAGGGGAGCCCTTCAGGGCCCTTGCACCTAGAGTTCTACCACTGACTCAGCGTGACCTTGGGTAAGACTCTCTCCTTTGCCCAGCCTCAGTTTCCCCACCTGCAAAATGGGACCAGAAGCATTGACTCACAGGAGGTCCCAGTCTGCTGTCACCTAAGGAGTGGGGGACTGGGGAGGGGGCTGGGCTGGAGGGATCCCAGGCTTCTGACCCTCTGCTTTGCTCCCTACGCTCCCAGCCCAGTGAATTTGAGGAGGAGGCATCTCGGAGGGTGGATGACCTACTGGAGAGTTACATGGGCATTCGGGACCCAGAGCTGGGTAAGGGGCCAGGGTAAGCCGGCTGGACCCTGGGGGGAGGACAGCCCACCGGGAGGAGGCAGGGGTCCCGGGGGAAGTTGGGGTCCCCCGGGGAGCACCCTTACCCACTTCCCCTCGGCTCGACCTGCAGCGTCCACCATGGTGGAGACGTCCAAGAAGACAGTGAGCGTCCAGGAGTTTGCACGCCATTTAGACTCCGTCTTGGGCGAGTTCGCCTTCCCGGACGAGTTTGTGGTGGAGGTGTGGGCCGCCATCGGCGAGGCAAGGGAGGCCTGTGGCTAGTCTGCCCCGGGGCCGAGCGCAGCCCCAGCCCGGAGCCCAGCCCCCTGCCCCAGCCCTCCTGGCCAGTTCCTGAAGCCCAGCCCTGCTCCAGAGCCCAGAAGCCCAGATCTGAGACCCAGCTCTGCTCCAAAACCCAGCTCAGCTCCAAAACCCAGGTCAGCTCAGAGACCAAGCCCAGATCTGGGACCCAGCCCTCTTCTAGAACCCAGCCCAGCTCTGAGGCCCAGTTCATCACCAGAACCCCATCCAGTTCTGAGATACAACCCAGCTCCAGAACCCAACTCAGTTCCAGAACCCAGCTCAGTTCCGGAACTCAGCTCTCCTCCAGAACCCAGGACAGCTCTGAGGCTAAGCTGAGCTCTGATATAAAGTCGAGTTTAGGAACCCAGACAAGTTTTAAGAGCCACCCCAGCTCTGAAATCAATCCTAGTTCTGGAAGCCAGGCCAGCTTTATGACCAAGCCCTGCCTTAAAACTCAACCTGACTCTGAAACACAAGACAGCTGCATGACCCAGCCTTACCTGGACACCTGGTCTAGCTCAGAAACGTCAGTTCATTCTGGTACCCAGGTGAGACTGAAGAAGCAGCCCAGCTCCAGAAGCCATGCCAGCTCAGGATTCAAAGACAGTCCCCAAATCCAACCCTATTCCCAAACCCTGACCAGCTCAGGAGCCCAGAGGCACGCTGCAGCCCAGCCCAAGTCCAGACCCAACCCCCATACTAGGGCCCAGTCCAGATCCAGTGATGAATCCAGCTCGGAGACGGAGCCCAGATCTAGACCCCAGCCTAGTGTCACAAGCGAGCCCGTCTCCAGAATTCAGACAGACTCTGGACTCCCATCCATCTCTGGGGCGAGGCCCGCCTCCAGAGCTCCGCGGGATGCTGAGCCCGGTCCTCACTGCAGAGCACAGAGCAGCTCTAGAATGCCATCCAGCTCTGGGACCCAGACAGACTTCGAGGCTTGGCCGGTTTCCAGAGTTCAGTCCAGCTCAGGCATCCCACCCAGCTCCAGAACTCAGCTCAGTTCTAGAGCACAGACTGACTCTGAAATCCCACCCAGCTCCAAAACACAGTCAATTACTGAGACCCAGTTGAGTTCCGGAATGCAGCTAAAGTCTGGAATCCAATCAAGTCCTGTGACCCAGACCAAAGCAGCAAAAGACTCAAGCTCCATGGCTCTGACGATCTCCTCCGAGAACAGACCCCCGTCTCAGGCCCAGCCCTGCCCGGGAACTCAAAAAACCTCTGGGACTCAGTTCATCTCAGAAACCCTGCCAAGTTCTAGAAACCCACTCCAGACCACACCCCCAGGCAGCTCTGGTATTGAACCAGACTTTGGGAGGCAGACCAGCTCTGGGACTCAGACAATTTCAAGAATTCAGCCCAGCTCCGGAGCCCAGCTCAGTTCCAGAACCCAACGCAGCTCGACGATTCAGCTCAGCTTGGAGATGCCCCCTAGCTCTGAGACGCAGCCCAGTGCGAGAATTCAGTCCAGCTCTGGAGCCCAGCTCAGCTCTAGAATTCAGTTCAGCTCTGAGACTCACCCCAGCTCTGAAACCCAGATGAGTTCAAGAACTCAGTCCAGCTCTGGAGTCCACCTGAGTTCCAGAACCCAGCCTGTTCCTGGAACCCAATCCAGCTCCAGGAGCCAGACCAGCTCAAGAATTCAGCTCAGCTCTAGAAACGGGCTCTACCCACAGACCCCTGGCCTTGACTCCAGAACCCAGCCTGATCCCACTCCCCCAGCCCGACCTCAACACCCAGGCCCACCACCCCGAGCCCCGACTCCAGGTCCTAGCAGAGTCTCTCACCCTCGGCCCCATGATCTGGTACAAGGAACCGAGGCTGATACTGGCCCGAGCCGAAGCCCATCAACTTGTGCCCTGGCCTCACAGCTACGGTCCCCTGCCACCCCCCAGAAACCAGCCCTTTCCCCCAAGCCCCAGCTGGGACCCCAGAAGGTCACCCCACCCCCCAAATCTGTCATCCCTAGTTCCGCCACCAGGGCAGCCCTCCTGCATCCCCAGTCCGCGGAACCCGCGGTTCAGGGGCCTGCCCCCTCCCCCAAGCTCAGGGAGTCAGGGTCCCTCCCCCGCCCCGGGGGGCTATAGCTTGGGGGCCGACGCAGCTGTGGCTCCCATCCCCTCTCCTGCCCCTCCCAGCCTGGGTCCCCCAGAAGCAGCAGGTGACCTCATTCCCCCACAGGCAGGGTGGGGGAGAGGAGGGAGGGTGGACACAGGGGCTTTGGTGTCGCTTGCGCCTGGCTCTAGGAGGCGTAAGCTGGTCCCGGGTCTGTGGAGGGGAAGCAGGGTGGGGGCGGGAAGGGGGCGGCAGGGGCCCGTTTCCTCCTCGTGGATCTCGAGGGCCTGTGGGGAATAAAGGCAGCTCCCACCCCTGCAGCCCGCTGTGTCGTTTTTGGGGGGCCTTTGGAGGAGAGCAGCAGAAGCGGCAGGCATGAGGGTTTGGGGGGCTGAGTTCATGATTAAGGAGGGTGTGCCGCCCACAAGCGTGCAGACCCCAGACCAGCTGGACCTGAAGGTGCATGATGCTGACTTCTACCTACCTCACCACCCGCCCATCAGAAGAACGCAGGACTGTGACTGCCTTGATCCTTATCGCCTACCCCTGACCACGAGCCCCGACGCTAAGCCCTCTCCCTAGTCCCCAGAGAGGGGGGCCCAGTTCTTGAGGCGCTGGCCACAGTGTTTCCCCTTTGCCTGGCAAAGTCATAAAGCTGCTCCTTTCTACTCCTCCAAAGCTCTGTCTCCATATTTCTATTTGGCATCAGTGAACAGAGGCCAGAGTTTTCCCGGCAACAAATTTGGGGGGCTCGTCCGGGATCTGACGCGTGGGCAGGCCACCCCGTAGGGCCCCTCGGCTTGATCCGAAGCGCGGAGGTTTCTCTCCACGCAGCCTCCTTCGGGACAGCGGAGGGTGGGAGGACTTCTCCGAGGCCAGATCGCCAGGGATCCCCCGCCACCGGGCCGCGCCCCGATCATAGGACTGCCATCTCCGTAGTCGGAGCTCCGAGACGGAGGTGGGGGGCGGGAGGGAGGCTGCCCTAGCAGCTGCCAAGGCCACCTTTGCCTTGAGGACACCCCCTCCTCTTCTGTCTGCATCGGCCCGGACTTCCTGCTCTGAGCGAGCACTGTGGAGGAGCAGAAAAGTAGCGTTGAGACCTCATGACAGCTTTGGGGAGTCCCCTGGCGTGCACGCCGAGGTTGCTCCGTGTGGTCCCTTCGCGGCACCTCTGCTTCGCGTTAGGGGATTTTCTGTTGGGAAGATCCCATTTGTGAGGCGCTGCCTGGACCAAGGTCACGGGCCTAGTGGGACTTGGAAGCCAGTTTGAGTCTTGTTGTGTGTGTGGCTTCCGCCTGGCGGGCGAGGACTCTGGTTCTGGTTTCTGTTTTGTGCGCCCGGCTATATAATTCAGCTCAACATGGGAGCTCTCCTTCTTCGATTCCATCTGAGAGCACCCTGGGAAAATTCTGGCAGCTTGGTCGACCTATCACTGTGACTCTATGACTCAAAAGAATGAGATCCTACTATAATTGTTTGGCCAATGTATATTCTTAAAAGTGGGGCGAGGTAGGCTTTGGGTGGTGGCCTACGTGAGCACACTGTTCCTCAGCTGGAATTGTTTCGTTACAGGAATGCACAGGCTGGGAATACCCTCCGCTCCATCTGGACGAGCCGCTCTGGGCTCACTCCCTTCGGGGAACTGAGTCACTCTGAGTCCCTAAGAGCAAACTCTGGGTTTGTTCTCTTTCAAGAATTGAGCTCATCTGCTTGGACACCTTAGTCTGGGAGTGGAAGTGGGGTTTTTAGACTATACCTCCTCTGATACTCTGTCTGTTGTTTGTGTTTGGGTGTGTGTTGTTTTGGGGTGAGCCACTCAGGCTTGTGCAGGGTGAGAAAATTCTACCTGCAAGCCACTTTGAGTCGCTGGTCTGGGCATGGAAGTGAAATCTCTGGGCGACACCTTGTCTGATCTTTTGGGTGTGGGACCATGTTTGCTGTATATGTGTGTCAGCACTTAAACTCTTTAAGAATAATTGTTTTAGGAATGTGTACTTAAGAATAATCTCTTCAGCTACTTGGTAGCTTAAAAATGTAGAGTTGTTAAATGACAGACGTGTATTGAGTAACTAGGTCATTCCCAAATAAAATGAGATACTGAACGGAGGCCAGGTTTTTCCTGGCAACGCATCTGCAGTGGAGGAAGCAGGCGTGTACCCCATGGTCTCTGCGTGTCTTGCCCTCTCTTTTCCTCACCTGCAAAGTGGGTTTAATCTCAGAACCCTCTCCTAGAGGCTGTAGGCAGGATTTCAGGAGATCCAAGCTGTAAAGTGCTCAGGGAAGACTCACTAAAGGAGGTGGGGAGGGGAGGGGGAAGCCAGCCCCATCCCTCAGGGCTTCTCCCCCGCCCCGTGCGCCCCACTCCAAGTCCTCCAAGTTGGTTGGATAGGATTCTTGATGTAAGAAACTTCAATAATTGATGATTTCGGAGCCAAAGGAAAATAAAGCTGAGGCAGAGATTATATTTTGGCAAGAGAGGGCATGTGTTGCCCATTGGCATTCAACCTTTCCTAGGCAGAGTCTTCTCGAATTGGGGTGTCAAAGAGAATCAACTGTACCCCAGTAAGTAGGTCACATTCAGGGGTCAGTCCCCCACTTCTGGAGGATTTCTGCAAGGGGAGGCTTACAAGTCTGATCTCCTCCAGAGACCTTCCCAGCACCGCCCACACCCTTCCTGGGGTTGGGAGGGGACGCAGAGAGGGGAGGGGGCTGAGAGAGGGGAGGGGCTTGGAAAGGGGAAGCAGGGAAGAGTTGGGGGGGCGTCCCAGGGGCTGATGGAAGACAGCACACAATCCTGCCACTCAAAGCCTTTGTCCATCCTGCCCTCCTGGCTCCAGGACTTCAGAACAGCTGTGACCAACGGGGAGGACGAAGGTTTGATGGGGGACAGGCTGGCAGGGTGCTCTGGTCTTCCACAGCGCCCCCCGACGTCCAGCCCAGGGCCTAGTGAATCGTGGACCTGCGAGTGAGCTGGGGTTGCAGGGAGAGCGACCTGGACCGGGTGCTGAGGCTAGAGGACGGGGTGCCGAGGCGAGGGTAGAAGCGCCGGATCACCGCCCTGCGAAACAGGATGTACACCCAGGGGTCGAGGATCTGGTTCCAGGTGGCCACGCGCAGGTAGATGAGCAGCTGCCGCTCGGTGGCTCGGGACAGCTGCCCGCTCGGGCTCATGACGGGCGGGCTCCGCAGCACTGTCTGGGCGATGAAGACCTGCCAGGGGAGCCAGAGCGGTCAGCTGCGGGCCAGGCCAGCCCCCAGCCCTGCCCTCCACCAGCACCTGCCCGGGCCACCTGCCATCCCCCGGGATCCAGTGCCGATTCTGTCCCCGCTGTGCTGTGTGACCTCGGGAGAGCTGCCTGACCTCTCTGAGCTTCAGCTGAGGTGGCCACAAAATAGCACATTATTCCTGCTCCTCTCCTGGGCACAATTAAACGTCATGGACAAGAGGACTGGCAGGTGCGAAGAGGTGGAATCACTGTGACTGCCAGCTTTATTAATCTATAAACATTTGTATTTTATACACATTTTATAATATAACATTATCAAATTATGGTATAAAATTATATATTAAACAATTACATTTGTTTATTTTATGTTGTCATTTTATATTAAAAATTATAGTTTATAAAATTTTATGACAAATAATTTTATGTTAAATAATTTTTATGTTAAATTCTTAAATCACTTTAATATATTTTATTAAACATTGGATTTTATATTTAGTATTACACGATATGTAATATAATAAGGTATTTACAGATTATCATAGAATATAATAATATAATTAGTTACCTAATAATACATTGTTAATTATAACTATAATATATAATTATAGTTATATATTACATAGTATTTAAAATTATATATGTAATTATATAATATATAATATACAATTATAATGATGTGACTATTACATAATGATTAATATTATTAAATATTCATAATAATATATAGTTATATGCTCTATTTAACAATTGTGTAATATATAACTATATATTATATAATGATAGATATAATTATTAAGTATTAATATGTAATTATAGCTATGTTATATAGTATTTAACAATTATGATTGATATAATTATATTTCATAATTATAATTAAATTTATACTATATTTAATATAATTACATTCATATTATATTAAATGCTTTATATTAAAATAAATTATTTTTATTTTTTGGCTGCACCATGCGGCCTGTGGGATCCTAGTTCTCTGACAGGGGATTTAACCCATGCCCCCAGCAGTAAAAGTGTGGAGTCCTAACCACTGGACTGCCAGGGAATTCCCCATAAATTATTATTTTGAAATTGTTTCCTGAGGACCTACTGTGTGCTGAGCAATTCTGGGGACACTGCAGTGGCCATAACAGACCCAGGTCCCACTTGCACAGGCTCACAGGCTCACAACCCCATCAGGACATGTGACCAGGTGGCTACAGCTCGGTGATGGGGGTGGGAGTGGGGGTGACGGAGCAGTGATGGAGACACTGTTGGAGACCAGAGGAGGCACCTGACCGGGCATGGGAGAGGTAACCAGATGGTGAATAGGAGTTTCCCAGGTGAGTTTGAAGGAAGTGTCTGTAGGCCTTTCTTCTGGAACAATAGGGAGCTATGGGAGGTGTTAGAGTGGGAGTTAGCTCACGGGCCAAATCTGGCCTGCCACCTTTTTTTGTTTTGTTTTGTTTCCCGTATTTTTGCCTTTTTGGTTTGTTTTGTTGTTTTGCTAAGAATGTTTTTACATGTGTCAGTGGTGAGAGAAAAAAAATAGAAAGCATATTTTGTTTTTTCTTAATTAAAATTTGTTTTATTTTTATTTTTTGGCCGTGCTGCGTGGCATGTGAGATCTTAGTTCCCAACAGGGGATCGAACCCATGCCCCCTGCAATGGAAGCATGACGTCTTAACCACTGGGCCACCAGGGAAGTCCCTAGAAAGTGTATTTTGTGACATATGACAATGCCATGAAATTCAAATTTCAGAGTCCATAAATGAAGTCTTATTGGCGCATAGCCGCGCCCGTTTGTTTCTGTGTAGCTTTCGTGCCACAAAAGCAGAGGTCAGTCATTGTCACAGCGACTGTGTTTAAAAGGTTTACCATATTGCCTTTTAAGAAAAACTCTGCCTCCAAAGGGGACTCAGGAATCGTTTAACGATTCAATGATTCTACCTAGGATGCCTTCCTAGTTTTTATCTAGCAGTTCAACTCCTATTCATCCTTCAAAGCCTCAGTGCCAATGGTTCAGAGCAGGGCAGGGCTCATCCTGGGTGTTCCAAGAGAGTCCAGGCTGGAGGGCAGGGAGGAAGAGGAGGTTGAGGCAGATCCTCGTCAGGGACCTTTTGCTGAAGGTGACATTTGAGCAAAGGCATGGACAAGTGAGGTTGTGATCCATGTGGAGATCTGGGGTGGGGGGAAGCATTACAGGTAGTGGGCCCAGCCGGTGCAAAGGCCCTGCGGCAGGACTGTGCCTGGTGTGTGGGAAGAACAGTGAGGAGACCCATGTGGCTGGAGCAGGGTGAGTGAGGGGGAGAGAGGGAGGAGGGGAGGGGAGGGAGGGGACGGGGCAGGTCGTGCAGGGCCTTGTGGGCCGCGGGCAGGACTTGGGCTTTTACTCCCAAGAAGGTGGGACCCTGGAGGGGTGGGGCCTGACTCAGGTGCTCACAGGCATCCTCTAGATGCTGCCTGATAAATGAGAATAATAATTGTAATAGGTGAATATAGAAATGGCCTCAGCTCTATGAGACCAGGCCTGGGAGGGATGCCCCAGGGACAGAACAGAAGCACATTCCTCAGCGAAGCCTCATCCTATAACGACCACTCCCCTGGGACCCATCAGTGTCTGCAGCTTTTCATACCACGAATAACGTACTCTTGTTTCTATTTTCTCTCCCACCACTGACACATGTAAAAACACTTAGCAAAACAAAGCAAACCAGATTTGCAATCTTCCTAGCCCATCAGTTTAGTTTCTGCTTTAGCCCTTATCACTTCCTAATAACTACCACTTCATTTATTTATATACTATGTTTATTTTCTGTCTTCCCTGCCACCTAAGAGCTCCAAGAAGCTCCAAGCAGTTTTATCAGTTTTGTTCCCTGCGCAATGCCTAGACCAGAACCAGCAACATGCACGTCACTCAATAAATGTTTGTTGAGGGGACAAATGAGTAAATGAGCTCGTGTCATCCTGACAGTCACTCTGAGAAGTAGGCACATTTTTAATCATCCCCATAATCAGAGGAGATTGATTAAAGCTGAAGAAGGGAAGTCTATGGCCAGAGTCACATGGTATGTCCTTGTTGGATGTGGGCTGGAAACCAAGTATCTGATTCCAGTCTCTGATCCAATCAGGAATGGAAAAATAACCACTCCAAGTGGCCAAATATATCAAGCAGTGGAAGGACTTCAGTGAGCTCCCCTGACTCAGGGGAAATCTCTGCAAGGCTGGGGTCCAGCCCAGAACTAGGCACAAAGTAGAAATGATTCAGTGAGTCTACCTGGAATGTCCTCCCCGATTTTGTCTAGCAGGTAAACTCCTCTTCATCCTTCAAAACCCCAGCTCCAATGCCCCTCTTCCAGAAAGCCTCCCTGTTACCCTGGGGACATCCTTAGAGCCCCTCCCTGGGCATCCCAGTCCTGGGACACTGCCCCAGTCCTGCCCCCTTGAACACTTGGGGCCACATTTTTTCCAACGGACAAGAACCTGAGGGTCACGAATTCATTTGGGATGAACCGAGGCCCAGTCACTAAAGATGGTGGGAGCCCCCGGCAGCCCCCGCCCCGCCACTCACCAGCAGCGGCATCCAGCAGATGCTGGCCACCACCATGATGCCCAGGAGCTGCGCCATCATCTCGACCTCGCAGTCCCGCGGGCGCTGCTGGGCAGCCTCCTGCCCGTGGTAGACGCGGCACAGGGTGGCCACACTGATCGTGTTGAGCAGGAAGGACAGCCCCACCGAGAGGCTCCCAAGGAGCGCGAAGAGCAGGCCGAAGGCCACGTCCCCCGTCTCAGCACCGAGCGTGAGGAAGCACCAGGAGCCCGGGTACTGCAGGGTGTAGCGGCCCACGCCCAGCATGGGCAGCAGGCCCAGTGCCAGCGCGGCAGTCCACACCAGCCCCACCGTGGTCCAGGCCCGGCGCTGCGAGGCGGTCGCCGGCCGTGAGAAGGGCTGGGTGATGCCCAGGTAGCGCTCTGAGGCCATGGCAGCCCCCAGGAGCAGCGGGCACAGGCCAAAAAAGACCATGATAACGCCCATGAAATGGCACAGGCTGCAACCGGGGTCCACGGCCTGCCAGTCGAAGAGGATGGCGTGCTGGGATACCACGATGGCGCCGGTGACCAGCAGCCCCATGAAGTCGGTGATGACCAGGCCACAGAGGAAGGTAAGGAAGGAGGACCGCCCCTGGGAGCTGCCCTGCCGCGCGCTCGCCAGCACGCTCAACGCCAGCAGGTTGGAGGCCAGGCCCACCAGGCAGAAGGTGGCCGCGAACCATGGGGAGGCGATCAGGCGCCGCTCCTCCAGCGTGATGTTTGTTGGCCGGAAACAGGGCCCCAGAGAACTGCCATTGGGCCACATGGTGCCAGAGTGGAGCAGGGACGGTCACCACCCCATCGGGTCAAGGCTGCAGGTAGGGTGGTCTGGCATGGGCTCAAGCACACCTGGGGAGGGGGGTGGCAGAAGAAAAGATTTCCTGGTGATTCATTCTGCAATTTAGTCTGAGCTGCCCTGGTGAACTCCTACACAATCTTTAATGCCCCAGCTCAAATACCCCCTCCTGGAGAAAGCCTTTCCTGACTTATCTCACTTCCCACTCAGTTAAGTATTACTATTACTAGTACTATGACTAGTAATATTACTAGTGAGTATTTCTATTACTACTACTACTAGTATTACTATTACTCTGATGACTAGCTCCAGTTCTGTCCTCAGTGACCCTCAAGGGTGAGGATCAGGTCTGTGTCCTCTGGGAACCCTGAAAGACACCAGTTAGTGTTTGCCTGGTCACGGAGAGAAGCCAAGAAGCCCACAGTTTGAACTCCAGCCCTGGAACCCACTGTGTGACCCCAGGCAAACGATTTCTTCTCTCTAAACTTCCGTTTCCCTTCTGGTCATCCAACTGAGCCCTTGGTGGACTGCAAGACACAGGACAGCTTTCCGCTATTGTAAAACAGGACGCGTCCAGTATTGGGAGGGCGGCTGGCTGGTGGCCAGAGGTCGCTGGCTCTTGAGCTGGCGCCAAGGTCAGCCTTGCGGGTTATAATTTCTTGTGAAGGCATGTGGGGGAGGCCCGACCCTGTTGGTGTTTCAGGAAGGTCCTTCCTCCTATGTTGGAATCGTGCAGATTCTTCCCCCCACCCCCACTTTCACGCGATAAGAAATCAACCCAGAAATCCAGTTCCATTCTGGGAACAAAACCCCAGCTCATCAGGAGAAACAGCGTCCCCAGGGACAGGCTATAAATGGTAGCAGGAGGGTATGGGGCTATAAACCCGTTATCTGGTGTGGGGCCGGGAAAGAAAATTGGAGAGACATGTGGGTCTGACCACCTTGGGTGTAGACAGATCAGCTAGATGTGGGGACGCTGAGTAGAAACAAAATGAGACCATTCAGTTTCCCAAAAGGAGGGCCTAAAGTCACCCAGGAGGCCAGCCTCCCTCCCAGGCGCACACACCATGAGCCGTCCTTGTGCCGGAAGTAAGGGGGCACCGCGAGATGGGATCAGAGTGGGCAAAGGTGGCGAGGCAGGACGGTGGGAGGCACGGAGGTTCCAGGCAGTTAAAGCTCACAAAGGTCCCCTCATGATCCCCATGTTGCAGAGGCGGGGAACCCGAGGCCCAGAGAGGTTGACTAACGAATCCAAAGTCACACAGCCTAGCTGGGGCTGATCTGAGATTTAAACTCGGGCCCCGTTACATACAAATGTGTGTAACTGAGTCAAAAGCCTGCCAGTCAGGTGGAGGCTGGTGGGAGGTAGGTGTGGAACATCACCACCCCTGGAATTTTCCTTAAGAAGGAATAGAACTTTTCTAGGGACTTCCCTGGTGGTCCAGTGGTTAAGAGTCTGCTCTTTCCCTGCTGAGGGCCAGGGTTCAATCCGTGGTTGGGGAACCGGTAAGCCGCGTGGGGTGGCCAAAAAAAAAAGGGGGGGGGATGGATAGAATTTTTCTTCTTCTTTTTTTAAATAAATTTATTTATTTATTGGCTGCATTGGGTCTTCATTATGCAGGCGGGCTTTCGTTACGACGAGCAGGGGCTACCCTTTTTTGCGGTGCACGGGCTTCTCATGGTGGTGGCTTCTCTTATGGTGAAGCGCAGGCTCTAGGTGCGCGGGCTTCAGTAGTTACGGCACATAGGCTCAGTAATTGTGGTTCGAGAGCTCTAGAGTGCAGGCTCAGTAGTTGTGGCGCATGGGCTTCGTTGCTCCGCGGCATGTGGGATCTTCCTGGACCAGGGACTGAACGAACCCATGTCCTCTGCATTGACAGGCGATGCTTAACCCCTGCGCCACCAGAGAAGTCCCAGAATTTTTCTAAAAAGTTGATCAGACTGGATTTGAATCCTGACTTTGCCATGAACCCTCTCGGGGAACTTGGGGGAGTCACGGCCCCACTCTGGGCCTCAGTCTCCCTTCCTGTAAAATGGGGCTGATAATGAGTTTGTCTGCGCCCAGGGCCGAGTTCATGTAGGCGCTCGATTGGAGCTGGCCCCAAGGAGGTGCCCGTAACCCGGCCTCAGCAGTGAGCGCGCTCAGCTGCCCCCCTCACTCCCCATCTCATTACTTCAGCTCAGCAACTCCTTACTGAGCCTCATAAATTATGCAGCTCCTGATGGCCCACTCCACTGAGCTTCCCTCCCAGGCTGAGAGCCACTTTGGTGGGGGCAGACTCTTGGGTGGGAAAACTGAACCCTGGAGAGGAGTTGGAGTGCGGTGGGCGCTTTCCATGGCGCCTGGACATCTGAGCCCTCCGCCTCGGGGCAGGGGTGTGCTCTTTGCCATCTCAGATTTGGCCGGCACTTGGATTCCCCCTGGGGACAGGGCACTCGCTCCCTCCCTCCCTCAAGAGCTGGTATGTGCTGTTTGTAAACATTCCTGGGGACTCAGGCCGCAGCGCCTGCGGTCACTGCCCCAGCCTCAGCTCGGAGTGACCGCTAGCTCCTCCGGGGTCTCATGGTTCCCCACCCTTGTGCAGGGGCTCATGCACGCAGGGACACACACCCCGAGTCTGCCTCATGCCTCCCATGTTTGGGACCAAAGCTGTGACCCAGGGCCACTGGCCTGGGGAAGGCTGGAAATTGGCATCACTCTCTCTGGCCCCAGCCTGCAGTTTCCAGTCCCCGCCCTCCCGGGGTTCAGGTGATAGCGGCCAGCTCAAGTTCCCCAGGCAAGCGGGCCAGGAGGGGCATGTTTCCCATCCCACCCCCCCCCCCACATTGGCTGGGAGGGCTGGCAGGGCTCCCACCCTGCAGGGGCTTGTCTGCATCCCAGCCCGAGCACCGCTGTGTGGCCCTTGGGGGAATTTCTCTCCCTCTCTGTGCCTCATGGGAAGCATGGACCCCAGATCTGTGGGACAAACCCAGGATTATATGGCTCGAGAGTGGGAAGGTTTGGATTTTGAAGGTCCAGGGTTCTGGAGCTCTAACGAGTTCCTGGTTCTGGAACCCGAATGTCCCAAGGGTCTAGCCTTTCAAGGGGCTGAGGTTCCAGAACTCTGACAGGAATTTGGCTGGGTCCTGGGTTCCAGAAATCTCTGTTTTTGGGTCCTGGCTCCTATCTGGAGGATGGGCGTTCACTGCTCCCTCAGCCTACCTCGGTGAGGCAGGGAGAGCTCCATCCACCGCTGTCCCTGAGGCGTGGGTGCCGCGCCAGGCTCAGGGACCAGGCTGCGCCACCCCCCCCCAAACCATGGTGGCTTTGATGGAATGTGGGCTTTCGTTCCCAAGGGCTGGGCCTCCTCTGCCTGATGGTCCGTCATCTCCTGCCCCACTCTGCTCCTGCCCCTGTGATTGGTCCATCCATTTTTCAACAAGTCTCTCTCCCTATTGACACCCCACCTTGTGGCCTGCCCGGCCTGCCTGTCCCCACACCATGGGCCCACCTGGCCTCCCCCAGGGATGACGGTGACCTCAGACAAGCTTGGACTGGAGCTCGCCATCTGCCACTGCCAAGCTCGGGGCGCGACTTTGCCGAGTCTCAGTTCCCCCTCTGTGAAATGGGGATGACAAGGACACCGGCTCGCCCGCTGGCATTCTGCCTGGTCTGCCCAGGCCTGACCTGCTCCTGCCGCCCAGACTTTGCCTCCGCGGTGCACCCCCACCCTGCCTGGTGCACCCTTCCTGCTTCCCGGCTGTGCTCACAGTTCATCTCCTGGCTGTGTGCACGGGGCAGCCAGGTGGCAGCCCGGATGCTTGGTGTGACCTTGGCCCATTTGTGCGTTTCCTGTGTCTTCTAATGCTGCTCAGGTGACCAGCGATGATGCCCTCTGGCATGAAAGTACAGGGACTAGACCAGTCTCTGCATCAGCCTGTGCGCAAGGCAGATCTGCACGCCCCAGGGTGTGGTCCCCTTCACGCTCATGTACAGACACAGACACCCACAGAGACACAAACACGTACGTGCAGGGCCCACCCTGACTCCCCTCACCACAAGGCTCGACTTCCCGAAACATTTCCTGTTTGTGACAGCAACCAGGCCCTCACCCCAGAGGGTGTAGAGCCGCACCATCACAGCCAGCTTGTTTAGGTTGGAGCTGAGCCTTGGCTCCGACTCACACCGTCCCTCTGAGCCTCAGTGTTCTTATCTGTCCAATGGGCGTCCTCCCAGCTCTCACCATTCAGGTGAGGAGGGCGCATGTGCAGGCGGATGGGTGATGAAAGGGACAGGACCCAGGCCGGGCGGCCAGGGGTGAACGATGTACACACCTCCAAGCGTGCACATGGCCACACAACCGGCCGGACGTGTGCTCACACTCACAGCCACACCCAGAGCCCTGGCCCCCTCCCCGGCTGCGGCACTGCAGGACACGGAGTGGCTCCCGCACAGACCCAGGGAAACCCACGCACCACCACATCCTCAGCCACACTGGCCGCAGCGGGACACGCAGGCGCCCAGGGCACGCAACACTCCAGACAGGGACCCAGCCTCACGCATGACCCGGGACTGCCAGCCCTTGGCCGCCGTCACCGCCCACGGGGACCGCACCCACCACAGGGCGGATCACCGCAGGATAGCCCCAAGCCACACCTGCCCAACCCTCATGCCCCGCCCCTAACCTGACGGCCCCTTGTCCTCACCTGGTGATGCTGGACGGGGCGCGCGGGGGTAGCGGCGCCGTCGTGGTTCTGGCGGATGTGCGGGTGCCGGGCTGCAGGGGGTCGCACGGAGGCGGAAGCTGGGCTGCCCGGCCGCCGGGGCCCCTGGGGAAACCGAGTCACGGCGGGAGGGCCACGCCGAGGAGCCCGGCGCTGCCACGTCGCAGCGGGACACAGATGGAGGGCGGGGCAGGGCGGGGTGCGGGGCGGGGGGATCCCGGGGCTCAGGAGGGGCGGCGAGGTCCCCTCCGGGCCTGGCAGGGGGTCCGCGGGGGTGAAAAGCAGCCCGGGGCGGGGGCTCCGCTCTGCAGCCCGCGCCTCCTCTGCTCGGGTCCGGCTGGGTCCCTCTGCCTCTCTGCCTGTCTCCCATCAGCCCCTCCCGCCCCGCGCTGGCCACGCCCCTCGCGCCCGGGCCTGGCGGAGCAGGGTCGCGGGGCGCCCCCCAGCCTGGCGGAGGGACGGCGCGGCCTCCCGGGGGAGGGGGCGCCCGTGGGCAGGGGCGCGGGGCGCGGGGCGCGGGGGCCGGAGTGGCCTGCGCCCTCCCGGGGCCTCCGTGCGCCCCAGCCAGGCCCCTTCCCGGCGCTCCAGCCTCCAGGCCCGGCGGTATTCAAAGCCCGGGCAGCACCCAAGGCCGAGAGGGGGCGGGGCGGGGGCGGGCCCCGCGGGGTCCTCTCCACCGGGCGCCCAGACCCCGATCCAGCGGCCCAGGGCTCGGAGCTGGTGAACCCGGTGGGGTGGGGCCTGGCACACGGTAGATGCTTCATGCATGTGGGGTCTGTTTGAGGCCCCTGGCCGGGCTGGGGGTAGGGAGTGCAGGGATGTTGAGAGAGGAGAAGCGACCCGCCTCTCCAGCCAGGAGCTTCGCGGGCAGCCTGCTGAGACGGGCTTCTCTGGAGCAGAGGAGCTGGGAGGGCTGTGGGTGGCCGCGTTCTAGGGGGAGTGTCCTGTGAGGACACAGGCTGGCACTGGGGCCGGAGGAGGCAAAGCCCCCAGCAGAGCCGCCTGCGGTGGGGGTGGGGAGGTACGATTTCCCTCCTCCCCCCGGTGCAGGGTGGGCACGGATACCCAGAGCCTGGCACTGCAGGAGTGATTGAGGATGAAGCAGGGGGCTGGAAGCAGGGCTGGGGAACGACTCCCCAGGCAGGATCACCTTCCTTGAAAGCCCCCAGACTCACGCAGGGCTCTGGGCCAGGGTCTCATCAGCCCAAGGGGTGAAAGCAGAGGGTGACCAGCTGGGTACGGCTAGAGCAAAGTCATGGAGGCTGGACCGTGCTTCAGGGAAGCGACAAGCTTTCTTTAAGGACCTTCTGAAAGGTCCTTCCTGCCCACAGTCCTTGAGCCTTAGGTGGGTGAAGGGGGTCCACCGGCCTGGGGCTGGCCTTTGCGAGGATGCGTGGAGGGCAGGGCTTGGGCACGGAAGAGTGGCCTTGGGTCTCCTTGGCACTGAGTTAGGGACTGGAGGGGGCTGGGACTAGCTGGCTTGGACTTGAGCTCACCCCAGAGTACAGGCTCTGAGTGAAAAGGATGGACTCCTGTCCTGGCCCTGCTCTCCCCTCCGTTGGGTCCACCCACTATCCTTCCGGCCTCTGCATCCCTCCAGATGGCCCCTCCTCTGTTCATCCCATTGTCTGAGTCCCAGTCATTTAACCCTGTCCTCTGCCTTATAAGGAGTCTCCGCAACTCCGGCAGAGCCCTAGCTCTGGGGCTCTCTCCTCTGTAAAACCTTGATATCCTGGGCAGTCTTGCTCCCCATAACCCCTCCTTTTTAAAAAAAATTATTTTATTTATGTATTTATGTATTTGTCTGTGTTGGATCTTCTTTGCTGCACGCCGGCTTTCTCTAGTTGTGGCGGGATGGTGGGGGGCTACACTTCGTTGCGGTGCGATGGCTTCTCTTGTTGCAGAGCACGGGCTCTAGGCGCAGGCTTCAGTAGTTGCAGCACTCAGGCTCAATAGTTGTGGTTCTAGGGCTCTAGAGTGCAGGCTCAGTAGTTGTGGCACACGGGCTTAGTTACTCTGCATCATGTGGCATCTTCCCTGACCAGGGATTGAACCCATGTCCCCTGCACTGGCAGGCGGATTCTTAACCACTGTGCCACCTAGGAAGTCCCCCAGCTCCTCCTTAAGGGCAACTCTGTGTCCCAGCCCATGTGGTAGGACAATTTTGAGCCCCAGATAGACTGTAAACCAGACCCCCCCCTGCAAGAAATTACGCCCCTGGAGAAAGATAAAGCTGGATACAGACAGTCCCAGCCTCCTGCGTTCAGGGCTGGACCAAAGGAAGTGCCAGGGCTTAGGGGAGCCAAGGAGGTGAGCCGGGAAGGCATCCTGGGGCGGGGGTGGGAGAGAAGGGGCTGAGCACTGGGGTCTTGTGGAATGCGTAGGAGTTCCACAGGTCCAAGAGACACAGCAGAAATTACACGTGCAAAACTTTGGAGGCAAGTAAGAATGTGCAGCTTTGGAGAACTGTAAGGAGGGCACATGTGGTGAGGAGAGGATGTGGGGCTAGGGCTCCACACTGGGGGGGAGGGGTAAGATGGAGGGGGCCTGTTCTGTTCCCACTTCCTCTGGCTCGAGATAAAAAGGACAGCGCTTCTTCTGGGAAACAGCCAGGGCACAGGTCAGAGAAGCGCACTTGACTTGCAATTAGCCTGGGTCTCACCACGACTCTGCAAGGCCAGGGGTAAAAATGCTTGTTGTATAGATGAGGAAACTGAGATCTCGAGGGCAGAAACGATGTATCCAAGACCACATGTGGATGGGATCTGAATGGGAGTCCTAGGCTTCCCCCATCTCCTGGGCTGGTGCCTGAGGGTCTCCTGGCCTCTGTCTCCCCGCCGCCCTGCTCAAAGGGCACACGGGAGACGTGGGAGGGGTTTAGCTAGCCTCGGGGGGCCAGAGGGTGGGAACAGAGGCCAGGCTCAGGACACGTCCCCCATGGCTGTGGTTTCCGTGGGAGCCAGGCAGGAAGCATCTATTATTAGGCTCACACACAGCCGAGGGCAGGAAGAGGCCGAGGTGAGGGGTGAAAGAGGCAATTTGAGGGGCCCTGGATGGACGCTGGGCCAGGGCTGGGTCATGGGGCGCTCGGTGCGGTGGTGCCTCCAGCGTGCCTGAGGGGTCTCCCTGACACCCCGCTTGTGCCCTGTCCGGCTCCCTTACCCTCTATGGTTCCCCAGTGCCCTGCGAAAGAGTCCAGCGGCTGGACTTGCAACTCGGCCCTGCCCTGGGCGCACCTGTTGCCTTTTCCTCTGCAAGGCAGGCCCCACCCTCCTTCTCTGCCCGGCAGCCCCATCCTTCCAGGCGCAGCACCTGTGGCCCTTCTCCAGGGAAACCTCAGTATCCCTTCTGGTGCCCCCCAGGCCCACTGCCTCCCCTGCCCCAGCCTGACTCCTTGCCTGGAGGGTGTCTGAGCCCAGCTCTCCTCCCTCTGGACTGGGACTCCCAGCAAGTTGGGGGCAATGTCACTTTGTCCTCCCCCCCCACCCCAGCCCAGAGCCACCACCTCCCTTGGGGTTGGCACGCTGCCTGGATCGCAGAGGGGACATGAGGAGGAACTGGGATGCTGGCGCTGGGAGGACTTCTCTGGGGGCAGGTGGGGAATGGAGGCTGGGAACGGGAGCTTGGAGGAACCCGGGTTCTAACCCTGACTGCCACTTTGTAGGCTTGAGAACCTGGGCCTCTGTGGGCCTGTTTCCCCACATGGACATAAATGATGTCGTGTGGGGCTGGTGTGAGGTCCACGTGACACCGGCTAAAGGCCGGGCCATCACATCCACACGGAGCCTGTGCTCTGCGAACAGAACAGGGCCTGACCCATCTGGTGCCCAAGCACCCTGCTGGGCGTGAACGTGCCTCCCGACTCAGCCCTGCTCCAAGGGCCTGTCCCACACGTGATGACACTGGAATAGGCCAGGGATCAACTGGTTGCGGCTGCCCAGAGGATCCCGAGATTGCTCCGGCAGTCAGCAATTTGATTACAGATGTCTGTGGGGGGTTCCAGAGGGGATGGGTATGGCCTGAGTGCTGGCGTGCAGGGTGTGCTTCATCCTGGGCCAGGCTGGCTGGGTGGGCCGGGGCCTGCCGTGGGGAGTGGGTGCCCCGACCAGGTGCACTTCCCTGCCGCGCCCCCAAGCCCTGCTGCCTAGAACGGGTCTGCTGACATGTGAGCACGTGGGGAGCGGGGCAGGGCAGCGGAGCCCAGAGCGGAACCGAGGCCCCTGGGACATGGTGAAGCCAGGGCTGGGAGACGCCCAGCGGCGGGCGGAGTGTCGATCTCGGCACTGTGGACACAGGTGCGGATTACTCTCTGTGGGGGGGGGTCCCGGGCCCTGTGGGGGCGTGGTGCAGCACCCTGCCCCCCCGCCCACGGTGCCGGGAGCCCCCCAGGTCATGGCAACCACAGATGTTCCCAGACACCACGGAGCATCGTCCCCTGGCCCAGGGGAGCAGCTCTGTGCCTCCTTCTGGGAGGTAAGGCTGAGGGTGGGGGGCAGAGATGGGGCAGCTCTCAGACTGCGAGGCGCTCCCTAAAGAGCTATTATTGACTATTTTTAGGTGTCACGGCTGTTTTAGAAAGGTCTTCTTGGTTGTTTGGTGCCTCGGTTGTGACAGGTGTGCTGTGGTTACACAAGACGTTCACAGCCCAGCTGCGTGTGGGCGTGGGGTGCGGGAACGCTAGGCTACCTGCAGCACTTCTGAAAATCTAAACTTACTCTAAAATAAAATGTTTATTAAAAACACATGCCACCTCACAAGTAGACTGATTAAATGAAAATAAACAAGGTTTTCCCCCCCACCTAAAAAAATCTTTTTAGAGAAACAACCTGCAATGCAAATGTTTCCAGATGAAACAGGGTGTTTGGGGGAGGCTGTGTGAGGCGCTTCAGGCTTCTTCCCACGAGCTTGGAAATGTCTCTGTAAGAAAACTTTAAAAGCCATCTGTTTCTGGGATGGGCCTGCCTGGGGCACCGCTGACAGTCTGGACGAGTGACTGTACCTGTCAGGCCCTCGACTGTCCCCGTCCGAGACTCGGGGACTAGGAGGGTGGCTCTGTGGTGGCTGGGAGGAGCCTAGAGGGATGTGCAAAGGCCCAAAGGCCAGACAGGGCATCACAGCCCCACCCTGGGGCTCCCGCACTTGGCAGCTGTGGAAGGACATTCCCAGAGCTGATGGTGGGTGCTGACGTGTCCTCCGAGCCCACCGGGAGGAGACTGACCCCAGGCAGCACCAGGGGCGAGGTGGGGGGCCACAGAGCTCAGACATCCCCGGACGGCGGGCGACACGGGGCCTGTCTTGGGTGGGGCTCAGCGTCAGTCGGAAGGCTGAGGGCTGGCGACACTTGGCCGGTTCCCTGGACTCTGAAAATGCCATCAGCGGCCCCTCCCGTGGGTCAGTGCCCCCAGGCTGCCCTGTCAGTGGGTCCCCTCGACTCCCCGAGGCAGGCTCCGCAGGGACCTCGATTCGCACCGGAAGTGAGGCCCCGCGAGAAGGAGGCCCAGAGCTGGGGGAGGCTGCCGGCCTCCCACGCCCCCGGCCAGCTCGCAGCGGTCTGGGAGGGCGCCCGGCCGTCACCGCCGGTAGCGGTAGCGCTTGAAGTGGAACCAGAGCTGGAAGATGCCGTTGGCGAACTGGCAGCGGAAGCCGTGGCGGTGCGAGTACTCCCACTCGCGGTTGACGATCTTGAAGGCGATGTCCTCGTAGGGCGGCCCGGCGTGGAAGCGGAGCGTGGCGAAGTCCTTGTTGTCGGCGCACGCCTCCAGGAAGTACTCGGGCGTGGAGCGCTTGTCGATGAGGTCGGGGTAGAAGATGTTGAACTTGTAGCCCTGCACGATCTTGGGCGGCGGGTTGTCGAAGTCGTAGTGCGTCTGGTTGTACTTGTTCCACTCGAAGCCCGTGTGCACGCGGTTGAAGAAGCGCGGCTTGCGCGGCCGGTACTTGTCGGCCCACAGGTAGGCCTTGCCGGTGAGCGGCATCTCCACGCTGAACTGCGCCTCGTCCTGGCCCATGCCCTCCTTGGCGCGCCGGAAGAAGATGTCCTCGGCGCTCTCGCTGGCGTCGCCTGCGGGCGGGGCGCGTTCACCGGGACGCCGGCCCCACCCGCCTCCCTTTCCCCGTCACGAGTCCCCCCGCCCTCCCCGGTGGGCACCAGACACCACGTGTCCCTGGCCGAGGTGGCCGAAGAGCCTGGGGGCTCGAGGCCTGCAGGGGGACCCCTGTACCGGGGCGGATGGCCGGTGTTAGGAGCTCAGAGCAGAGCCGAGCACGGGAAGTGCAAGCCACCATCCCTGTGTCCTGGGGACCAGCAGGTCTCGCGCAAAACAAACAAATGAGCGAGGGGGCGGTGAAGGAGCAGGTTCCCCTCCAAGGGGAAGCCCCGCCCTGGCCCCGCCCCTTCGCCCCGCCCCCTTACCCGTGACCTGGAGCTGCTGCCTGGACAGCTGCAGACGCTGCAGGTCCTCGTCCGGCTCCAGCACGTGCGCGTCCAGCGGCAGCTCGTGGGCTGTAAGCAGCCGCGGGCTGTACTTGCCGGCGTCGTAGTCATCCAGGCTCTGCTGGATCAGGTCCTCCTCCATGAGCACCGCCTCCCCGTCCGCCTCGCCCTCCGCCGGCGCTGCCTCTTCTGCCTCGGGCTCGGCGGCGCCGCCCTCCAAGGGCCCAGGCTCGGTGGGGGCCGGGTCCTCAGGCTCCAGGCTGCGAGAGAGAGCTGGGCTGAGCGGGGCGGGCAGCGGGCGGGATCCCCGGTCCCGGCGGGCGGGACACGTCCAGACCCGGGCCTACCTGTGGCCGGGGGACGGCGGCTCCTGCTTGAGGATGGGGAACAGGGGCTCGCTCTCGACGCCCTGCTCCTGCTTCAGCTTGTACAGCTTCTGCCGCAGCACGTCCTGGTGCCGCTCGCGGAGCCTGGAACGCAGGCCGGAAGGTCACCCTGACACGCCGAGGGGAAGGCTCCCCACAAGGATTTCTCATGGCCCCCCATTGTGCAGCAAGGACCTGGAGGCTCAGGGCCGCAAGTGACCGCGGCCCAGGCGCACACGGGGAGGGGGCAGTGCCTGTACTGCGGTGTTCACACGCAGGCGTCACCTAAGGGCTTCGCTGGGCGGGAAAAGGACTGGGGACAGGCGAGGAAGAGGCTAAATTTAGAAGCCACTGCACTCAGCGGCAGACAGGAACCGTGTGTACACGGCAGTGCCAAGCGCGCCGAGAATTCACACGCGGGGGTGCGGGGGCCTGCGGAAGGCGGGGACAGCGGCCTCGAGGCTTCCTGTGATGTCTGCCCGGCTGCGGGAAGCAAACACCAGGTGCTCAGCGGAGGCCGGAAGGGAGGCGGGTGGGGAGCTGGGCGGGGGGCTTTCCGGCTGGGGCGCTGGCCTGCGCCTTCCCGTGAGGCCCCGGGCGCTCACCGGGCACGTGCCATGTGCGCGCGCAGCTGCTGCAGCAGGCTCTCCCAGTAGCCCATGTCCAGGTTGGGGCCCCCGGCCCGGATCTTGCCTTCGATGCCCTGGAAGATGACCTGCAGCTGGCTGTACGTCTTTCCCTTGAAGACCGACTGCACGTCCGAACTGACCGAGGCGTTGACCCCCTCTCGCCGCTCACCTGCAGCGGGGTGGGGGCCGCTGAGCGTGGGGCTGGGCCCAGGTCCTCACCCCTCCAGACTGAGGGGCCCCCGAGGGCAAGGCCAGTGCTGCCCGGCCCCACCTCTCCCTCACACCAGCTGGCCAGCTTCCTGGTTTGCGGCGCCCGAGGGCCTCTGGACGTGATGGGTCCTTCCCGCCGTCCCCACCCAGCTCGCCTCCTGTACCCCATCCACCCTCAGGCCTCAGCAAGAACATCCCTCCACTGGAAAGCCTGCCCTGACCACCAGACTGCTGCCCTGGCCTGGATGCCTGATTCTCGGCTTCCCGAGGGCAGGGACCTCCTCGGGGCTCCGGCTGCTGTTTGCTTAGCACTGGGCTGGGTGAACACCGGGGAGACGACCAGCTCGTGCTCTCTGCTCAAAAGCTGGCTTCTTCAAGCCCAGCTAGTGGACAGAGGGTCACGGCTGATAAGACAGGGTCAAGAAAGACCTGAGTCCCTTCAGCCAACCAACCTGGGGCCCTGGAATCAGCATCCGGGCTCCCAAGCAGCCCTGGCCGCAGTGGCAGACCCATGGGGCCGGCAGCCTGGCCTCAGTCTGTAGCAGGTACAGACACCTCATGGGACCAAAACCAAATTCGGTGACACCCCTGACACCCAGCCAAGCAGAGCGCGCACTAACTCAAACACAAGCCAGGCCGGGCGCGCTCAAAGAGACAGAGCCCCCGGTGAAAGCGTACAGCCCAAACAGGCAGCCACCGTAGGCGTCGCTTTCCCAGAAGCCATGGGTGCGATGCCGTTGTTTAAAGGAAGCCAGGTCCTGGGTCTGGACGCCACCCAAATGTCCACCAACAGGGCTGGCTGGCGAGGGCTGGCTGAGGGCCCTCTGGGACAGCGTTTCAGGAGAGGTGGCGGCACCGTGGGGAGCGGGGAGGGCCTGCTTGGGTGGGGGAAAGGCATCTCCTCAGAGCTGCTCCCTGGAAGGAACCACAGGTATTGTGGGGGAGGGGGGTGCTGGGGAGGCCACAGGGACCCACTTCCTACTGCACGCCCTATTGTACAGTTAGGATTTCCCAGCTACAAAAAAAAGGATGAAGGCTGCCATCCGCAGGGCTCCTGGAACAGCGGAGTCTAACCTCACGGCTCCCCCTCTTCTCCTGGAAATCAGACCGAAGAAAGACAAACACACACGCTCTCTGAGGACTCCTGGGACCCCAACCATAACATTCCACAAGGGAAAGGGGACAGAGGAGTGAGGCATGTGGCGGGGAGAAGGGGAGGGAAAGGGAAGCGCCATGAGAGGGGCCGTGGGAGAGGCACGCAGGGGCCTGGGAACGGGAGGGACCCGGAGCAATGTCCCTTCACACTTTCCCGCAGCCATGGGGCAGGGCTTCTGCTTCTGAAGGAAAACATCTTTGACCCAAGGTCCAGACCCAGACCAGCTGAGGGGAGAGAAGACATTTCCTGACACATGGGACGCCAACAACTTCCTGCCTCTCTCCAGAAGTTCCTGGAGCACGCAAAGGCACAAACCACAGAAAAGAGAGATGTGGGGTCCCAAGAAGGGGGGCTCCTCCGCTGGGGCGAGTGCAGGAAGCCCCAGGAGGGTGGCAGTGGACAACCCACCCGTGGTGGGGGAGAAAGGGCCCAGGGACAGGGGCAGGGGGCCCAATGGGAGCCTCCCAGGTGTCTGAGCCCCCGGGGAGAAGTGGGAAGGTGGGGTCCTCGTGCCAAGGTGTTGGTATCGTAAGG
Organism: Hippopotamus amphibius kiboko; assembly: GCF_030028045.1. Classification (NCBI taxonomy): domain Eukaryota; kingdom Metazoa; phylum Chordata; class Mammalia; order Artiodactyla; family Hippopotamidae; genus Hippopotamus; species Hippopotamus amphibius. Next base: position 2,673,986 of record NC_080200.1, read on the forward strand.
GTAGGCACTGTTTGGAATGCTTGATGACCATGTGCTCACTTCCCTGCACGCAATCCTCCTGGAGGTGTCTTCTCACCCCATGCAACAAAAGGGACAGGGAGATCGCCCATCGGCCCCAGGTGGCCAAGCTGCTCGGTGGCCTATGTGCACGCCCAGAGCCACGCCTGTAACTGCCATTCTGTCCAGGGGCCCTGCCGCACCCTCCCAGCCGGCACCACTGCCACCAGACGTTTCTGGACATGCATTTCTTTTTTGCTACTGTTGTTTTCAGTTTTGGGGTTTTTTTTTGGCCGTGCCCTGTGGCTTTTGGGATCTTAGTTCCCCGAACGGGAACGGAACTGAAGCCGGGCCCTCAGCAGTGAAAGCGAAGAATCTTAACCCCTGGAATGCCAGGGAATTCCCATGGACGCCCATTTCTGATGGCAAAGAGTCCCTTCCTTTCTCTGGAACTTATCACAGGATGCGCCCTGCTAAGAGGGTCGAGAGAAACAAAACCACTTACAAAGATAAAAGATGCCCCCCTTTTCCTAAGAGGAAGGAAACTGCCCGACCACCCCAACTGAGCAGAAAACAGCATTTACACAGGCTCAGGGAAGGGAGGGCATTCATCCTCAGCCACCGTGGGTGGGCAGTGAGAGATGGAGGTGAGAGCTCCGCGACACAGGCTCAAGGCCCCAGGAGCTGGACGTTAACGTTGGTGGCTTCAGGGGGGCGGGAGGGGTGGGACTGCAGTGGTTGCTAACGAGCTTATACAGCAGTGGCTCTCAGCCCGAGCTGAATCTGCCTCCCTCGAGGGGACGCTGGGCCACGTCGGGGGACATCTGCGGCTGTCACCACCGGGGACTCCAGCCACCGAGTGCGTGGGGCAGGGAGGCTGTCACATACCCCACAGCGCCCAGGACGGTCCTACAGAGAATGGGCTGCAGTGATGTGCGTGTGTGTGTATGTGGGGGCTGGTGGCAGGGAGAGACTCTGCTTTGGCGCTCGTTTCCCTTGCAATTACAATGTATGCGTGCGATCACTTGGAGGAAAAGAAAGGCGGACGAGAAAAGAACGCCTCGCTGCACGGGTTCCCGCCAAGCGGCGTCGGGTCCTGCGCGCGCTCAGCCTCCGGTGAAAACTTGAAACCCAAACAGAAAAGCCCCGCTGGCGCCGCTCCCACAGAAGCCAAGCGCTAAGGACTGTGGAAAGGAAGCCACTGGCGCTGCTGGGTGAGCCCTCACCCCAGCGGGAGAGCCCCTCGCTCAGGCCGCTGCCCCCGCTGCCCAGTGCTGCCCCCTGGCGGCTGGCAGAGAGGCCCCGGCAGGGCCTGCGCGACCACAGGGGGGCTGCTGAGGCCTGCAGAGAGCCGGACTCTTCTGTGGAGCCACCTGGACCCGCGGGTGCGTCCCCGAGGGCTCCGCCCGGTGCGCCTCTGGTGGCCCGGCCTGCGTTACCTGGCCCCTTGCCGGAGGCCTCCAGCTTGCGGAGCTTGGAGATCTCGTCCTCCGTGATGATGGTCATGTCCCGCCAGAAGTCTGCGTTCTTGCCCTGCTCGAGCTCCATGTACACCTGGAGGCGGAGGCACAGACGGCGGGTGAAGGCCCGCCCACCGGGCTGGGGCGCGGCCGCAGCAGCGGGGGGTGCGCAGCAGGGCAGTACCTGAATGTCCTCCAGCAGGTCCTCCATGTCGGCCACCGTGAGGCCGTTGAGGAAGGTGTAGGGCTCGTGCATCTCCACGGCCAGGTCGTCGTCCTCGGCGCTGATGTACTTGGCCAGCAGGTCAATGGGCTTGGCCCGCCCGTCCCGGATGCGGATCTTGGAGCTGCCGGGGAGCGGGAGGCAGTGTCAGAGCGGGGATGTGTCTTCCCTCCTAAAGACCCTGCCGTTGGGGGTTGACTGGAGCTAAGGGAGGAGCCCAGCCCTCTGTGAGTGGCGGTCAGGGAAGGCTTCCTGGAAGAGGAGGCATCAGGTGGAGGAGCAAGACAGGTCAGTTGGAAGACACAGGCCCAGAAGGGGGCAGAGACAGGAGCGAGGCAGAGTCTGAAAAGCAGCGGGTGGGCGGGGACAGAGAGGACCGCCCGGGGTGAAAGACCTGCAGCCTCAGTGCTGCGCGTGGGGACGTGCGTCAGAGGCTGGCCCTGGTCCAACCCCAGGGAGCCCCGTGACCAGGCAGGTCCGAGCCTCTGGGCACGGGTGGGCAGCCAGGTGAGCAGGGGGCCGGGCCTGGGGCCCACACACCCCACGTGACCCTCGGCAACTTTTGACAGCCCAGGAGCCTCACTTTTCTTGTATGCAGATGAGGCTGCTGAGCAAATCACCTCGTGGGCCGGGGCTGGCCGGGCAGCCGGCAGCCTCTGCTCAGCTGCACGTTCATATGTCCCATGGGGACACGGGTGTGATGAAGGAAGCAGACGGAAAGCATCGCCCGAAAGGAGTCAGGAGGGACCTTGAGGAGGAGGTGGCGGTGGAAACCCGAGGGCCAAGGGGCCCATGTGGGGCGCTAGGCTGGGCTGCCCTCGCTCGGGTGCAGAGGCAGGGGCGCGGGGTGGTGGGAGGCGCGCCGGGCGCACCGCAGCTTGGCCTGCTGGAGGTGGAAGTTGTCCTCCTGCTCCTCCCACGTCTTGAAGTGCTCCGCTTCCTTCTCCCGCTGCAGCATCTCCAGCTCCTGCTCACGCATGGCCTTCTCCCGCTCCCGCTCCAGACGCAACTGCTTCACCTGCGGGGCGCGCGGGGAGGATGAGGGTGGACGGCTGCTGACGGGGTTTCCCGGGTCTGTCCTCATCCTCCCAGGCTGTGGGGTTCCCTAGGGTCGGGGTGGGACTATACCCATGGCCTGGCCCTGGATACAGGAATCGGTCCAGGGATGCCTGAAGCTCTAGACAGACCCTGGGGCAGAAGCGGCCCTCTTTCTGCTAGAGACACAGCAGCCTTTAGCGGCCAGGGTCACCCTGGCCACCCGGCAGGGAGTGTCTCAGAATAAATCCTGGAGGCCAGCAGAGCCGAGGTGGAGGAAACCAGCTCTCTGGAGTCACTGCCCAAGCCCCTGGATCCGGCCATGCCTGAAGCCAATGTCCCCTGGACTTGCCACGTAAGCCAATCGGGTCCCCCTTGACACAGGCCAGGGTGAGCCAGCCTTGGAGCTCTCGGCAGGGAAGGAGGGTGGCCTGGGGTGCCCCCACCTTCTGCAGCTCCAGCCGGTTGTCCTCCTGGATCCTCTTGTTCCGCTCCTTCAGCTCCTTCTCCTCCAGGTGGCTGATCCCCTTCTTCTCCAGGGCCTGGAAGGGCCAACCACACGCCCGCTAAGCAGAGACGCCTCCTCCTGTCGCCCTCCCCAGGACCACCCACCACAGCCTTCCACGGGCTGGTCTAGGAGGCGGGATCCACCCGACCAAAGCACCTGCTCTGTCGACGAGCAGCGCGAGGCTGAGGGAGAAGTGACCTGCCCGCGGCCAGACCCCGGCTTCCACTGGAAGACGCGGCCCCCATCGCCTGCAGGATCGGTTCAGTACGCTCCAGTATCCCGGGGCGCCGTCCACCCCAGCCGTGTGCTAAGATCCAGGGCAGAGGCAGCCCCAGCCCCGCAGGACTCGAGCAGAGCACACACGGAGTCCTACTCAAGGCCCGCTGACGCCCATTTCACACAGAAGTCTGGCTGAACCAGCTGGGTGCTGCCCGGCCCTCAGCAGGTCAGCCCCCGGCTGCCGCGGGGAGGGGCAGAACCAGCAGCGGAGCGAGAGGGGGACTCCAAAAGCACAGCCGCCGAGGTCCCCCGCACAGACCCCTCGGGGCACCACGAGTGCGGCGGGCGGCTCCTCCCTGTGTGTCATCACCTGATGGAGGGGCCCAGGCACAGGCTCCCGGAGACCCTGCACCCCCTCCCGCGTCACCTCACCACTGTTGGCGGTGCCAGGGGCCCAGCCCCGCGCTTCCTGTCACCTCCCCCGGCTCCGAGGGGCACCCAAGGAGCCCCTGCGCACGGAAAAACGCGCCTCCAGTGTGACACAGGGCAGCCCGGCCGGGGCCACTGCCACACAGATCGACAATGACGGCGCTTCCCAGCTCTGCGGCCACTGGGGGCCTGGACGGGGAGAGCCAGCCCTCGGACACGCAGAGCCCTCAACTAATGCTCGGCCCGGAGGCACGTCCACGTCCAACAGCACACCTGCCCCCTCCGCCAGCCCAGCGCCCCGAGGACACGGGGACAAGATGCGTGATGCCATCCACGTGGTCGGGCCGTCTAGCGCCCTGCCCCCGGGACTAGAGAGGCCTCAGAGGCTGGGCTGGGCGTCTCACAGACGCGCCGAGGCCCGCTCGCCCACTGCACATTCACCGCGGGCCAACTGTGTGCCCCGGCCTGGGCACTGAGCCTGCCCCGCGGAGCTCAAACGCCCGCGGGAGTCACACGCCAGGAAGTGGGGCGTGTGTTTAGACGCCCCCTCTGCGACGAGGCCTTTCTGGATCCACGTGTTTAAACTGCAGTCACCTCCCCCGGCCCCGCCTGCCCTCCTTCCCTCTGCTGTGGACTCAGCTAAATGACTTATCTGCAGCCGGTCTCCCCACCGAGACTGCTGGCCACCCGGGGACAGGGAGTTCTCGCTCACGGACGCACGTGCAGGCCCACACGGTACCCAGCACCCGGCAGGCACGTGACTCACAGCTGTTAGGAAAGTGCTAGGAAGGGAGAGGCAGTGCCCTGATAAAGGGGGCGGGGGGCCTGGGGGACCAAGGGGGCAGGAAGCCCTCAGAAGAGGGGACCCATCAGCCGAGAGCTGAAGGCTGGGAAAGCAGCGGCCGTGGGGAGGGCTGGGGAGGCTCCAGGTGGAGGAATGGCACGTGCAAAGGCCCTGAGTGCTGTGCGCTCAGAGCGCGCGGGGCCAGCCGGAGGTCCTGCAGCGTCCACCTCTGCCCACCACGCTCACCCACCCCCACAGCTGTGTCGGGTCGAACTGCCTCCTCCACTAAGATGTGTCCACGTTCCAACCCGGGAACCTGTGCACGTGGCCTTATTTGGAAATAGGGTCTCTGTGGACGTGATTAGTGGATGTCGTACCAGACCAGGCTGGGCCCTAGGCCAGTGATTGGTGTCCTTACAAGACGAGGGAAATCTGGACACAGAGACGCAGAGAGGAGAACGCCACGTGAAGACACAGACACGGAGGGAAGACAGCCAAGTGACCTCAGAGGCAGAGATCGGAGGGTGACAGCTACTAGCCCAGGGTGGCCGGTGACCACCAGAGGCTGGAAGGGGCAAGAAGAGATTCTCCCCTAGAACCTCCGGAGGGAACATGGCTCTGCTGACACCCCAACTTTGAACTTCTGGCCTCCAGAACTGTGAGGGAAACTTGTTTTAAGCCACGTGCCCAAGGCCCTGGCTGGCAGCTGAGGGACTGATGTAAAGTTTGTGGGTTTTTTTTTTTCAAAGTTTATTTTGGTCGTGCTGAGTGGCTTGTGGCATCTTGGTTCCCCAATCAGGATTGAACCCACGCCCCTGCAGTAGAAGCGCCGAGCCCTAACCACTGGACCACCTGCAGTCTCCATCTCGAGGATGAGGTGACAGCTCTGAGGTGACCACAGAATCCCACCCTGGGCGTGTGATGCTGAGAACCCGTTCTCCCACCCCGACTGAGGTCAGGCTGGTTCTGTGGGCAGAGTGCCTGAAACCGTACACCACGGGAGACAGCACAGGAGAAGCTGGCGGAGCTGGGGTGTGTGTGTGTGTGTGTGTCTGTGTGTGCACGTGCGGGTAAAAACACACTCCCAATGGCCAGGTACAACCTGGGCACGTGTGCTGGGAACGCTAAACAGTGGCTCTGACAAGTTGTAACCAGTCTACGAAGCAGAAACCAGCGGAAAGACAGGGAGACCTGGTGAGCGACGCAGGCAGAGCGGAGGCGGCAGCCGCCCGGGACTCACCTTGTTCCAGATGAAGGTGCCCAGCAGGTTGTTGTCGCCGAAGGGGTTGTCGGTGTTGGTGTAGCCCATGTACTCCTCGCCCCAGCCCATCTTCTCCCGCTTCTTCCGCTCCTTGGCCTCCTTCCTGGCCAGCCGCCGCGCGCGCTTCTCCTCGGGCGTCTCGAAGGCCTTCATCAGCTCCTCCTGCTGCTTCCTCTCTTCGCGCCGCCGCAGCCGCTCCTGCAGGCTCTGCCGCTGGCTCAGGGCCGCCGCCTCCCGAGGGCTCTGGGAGCGGCCCGGGGACGCGGAGCTGGACGCAGAGGAGCCCGGGGACCAGGAGCGTGTCCGCCGCCGGGCCCATCGGCCCCGCTGCTGCCGCCGCTCGTCACCCGAGTCAGACTGAGAGGAGCGGTCCTGGGAGCGCCGGCGGGCGGGCGGGGGGCTCCGGCTCTGCCTGCCTCGCCGCTGCGGCCACCGCGCCTCCTCCGAATCCGACCTGCAGGGGGAACCCGCAGAGCTCTGCTTGCCGCCTGCCGGCTGGCCAGCCGTCCCCCTGCCATATACTGGGCGCCCGCTGGGTGCCAGGAGCTGCTCTGGGGACGCAGCAGGGACCAAAACGCTCACAGGCCCTGCCTTCATGGGGCTGACATCTGCACGTACGCACAGTGTGATGCTGGGTGGTGCCACGAGCCACCAAGATGGTAGCGTTAGGGCGTGGAGAGGTCAGAGAGGATGTCTCTGAGGAGGTAACACCGGAGGAAGTGGGGAAGGGAGCTACAGGGAGATCTGGGGAAAGTGACCCAGGCAGAAGGCACAGCGAGACCAAAGACCCTGGGGCAGGAATTTACTTGGCATGTTCAAGAAGCAGCAGGCAGGCCTGGTGTGGCTGGAGCAGAGTGAGTGTGGTGGAGGGCGGGAGGGCAAGCAGGCGGAGGCCGGATGGCGCAGGAGCTATAAGCTCTGTCTGAGGCATCCAGGGAGGGCTTACAAGGTGTCCAGGACAGGCAGGAGTGAACCGGACTAAGACTGGTGGGAAGGGCTTCCTAGGTGGCGCAGTGGTTGAGAATCCGCCTGCCAATGCAGGGGACACGGGTTCGATCCCTGCTCTAGGAAGATCCCACATGCCGCAGAGCAACTAAGCCTGTGCGCCACAACTATTGAGCCTGCACTTTAGAGCCCATGAGCCACAACTATTGAGCCCATGTGCTGCAACTACTGAAGCCCACGTGCCTAGAGCCTGTGCCCGCGCACCACAACGAAGAGTAGCTCCCACTCACCGCATCTAAAAAGAAAGCCCGTGCACAGCAAAAAAAGACCCAACATAGTCAATAAAATAAATAAAATAAATTTATAAAAAAAAAAAAAGGGGGCTTCCTAGGTGGCACAGTGGTTAAGAATCCGCCTGCCAATGCAGAGGTCACGGGTTCGATTCCAGCTCCAGGAAGATCCCACATTCCAGCTCCAGGAAGATCCCACATGCCGCGGAGCAACTAAGCCCGTGTGCCAAAAAAAAAAAAAAGATATGTGGCCTTTATAATACCTAAGTTACAGCAATAAAGTATAAAAAAAAAAAAAAAAAACCTGAAGAAAAAAAGAAAAAAAAGATTGGTGGGAATACAGAGCCTTGGAAGGGCACTGCGAGCAGGGCAGGCGATGTACGAATCCTGGGGATAGAATCTGTAATGTTGGGGGCCTTTGGGCAACTAACTGTCTTTATTTTGTCAAATGCTCCACCTAGTAAGCTCAGGTCAAAAAAATCTACACCATGAAAACCAATTATTTTGAGATACTTAAATACAAACTACAAATGTGGTCAAATCGTCACAAACAACATTGCCCCTAATTACATATCTAGGGTGGCTGATTCTTGTGAATAACTAAAATCTTAGAAACCAGAAGATGATAATAACGAGACTTACTGCTACACGTGAACCGATGCTAAAACATCAACCCCGGGGCCTTGAAGTGGAATTAGCAAACTTTTTCTGTAAAAAGCCAGAAGATCTATGGCATGACCACTCAACTCTGCTGTCATAATGCAAAAGGGGCCACAGAAAGGACATCGACAAATGGACATAGATTTGCTCAATAAAATTAAATTTCATTTCTGGACACCAAAACTTCCATTTCATACACAGGTTTTCCAAAAAGCCCGCTCTGGTTTTTCTGTAACATCTTATGGAAAAACCCAAATGAATTTTTTGGCCAACCCAAATAATTTTCACATCATGAAATACTATTCTTTTGATTTTTTTTCCCTCTCACCGTTTAAACCTGCAAAAACTATTCTCAGTCCGCAGGCTGTAACTTGCCAAGCCCTGGTTTAAACCATCTCTTCACTATTTCCGCTGCTTATATCTTCCTGGAATTCCTCGGTGGCAATGATCTTACGAGACTTAAAAATGAAAAGCCACCTTCTCAAACCTCGAGGGTGATCAGCTCTGACGGACGACAGCCACTCTGGCTATGGTGTGGAGAACAGGCTGGAGGGATGGGAGACAGTGCGTGCCTGGAGAGGCCCCGGGGTGATCCTGAGGGAACAGATGAGGAAACTTGGGCGACAGTGGGGTGGGGACTGGCCTGAGTATCACAGCCAGTTATAGGCTGAGCCGCACTAGGACCCAGATCTGAGAGTCAGGCCCTGTCACAGTGCTGGTTCCTTTGTGCCAGGGCAGACTCAAGCCAGGTCTGGCCAGGTGCCCCATCTCCAGAAGAAAAGGGCTGTGGACTGAGGGGAGGCTGAGCACCAAGTCTCAGGAAGCGACGGAGTCCTGCCACCTGCCATCGACAGTCCTTCCCTCTCACACTCCACCTCCATGAGCAAGTGCTGTCACCTCTACTTCGGAAATCCCTCTCAAATCTACCCACTTTCCGACTGTACCTCCGCACAGCCTCCCTCTCCTGAAGGCCATCATCATCTGTTGCCTGGACAACCTCACTATCTTCCTTCTCCCTGGTGTCACTCCTGCCGACCCGCTCAGTCCCTTCCCCACGCGAAAACCGGCGGGAGTTCTGGGAAGTAATCCAGACCACATCACTCCCGGTTAAAAATCCTCCACAGCTCCCTACTCCCCTCCAAATCACAGTCAAACCCTTCACCACGGTACACAAGACTGCACGATCTGGTCTCCCGCTTCCTCTCCGACCGCATCGACTCCTCTCCGCCCCGCTCACGGCGCCTCTTGCCGTTCTCCCAACCACCAGGTGCCCTGCCTGGAACGCCTCTGGCTTTCCTTCCGCTGCCCGGTTAATTCCGACGTGCTCAGAGGTGCCCTTCTTCAGGAAGCCCTCCCTGGCTCACTCGGGGGGTCTCCCAGCTCCCCGAGGCTGGAGCCGGACCCCCAGCGCGGCTCACACGGCGACCCTACCCGCGCTCCCGGCTCCTGCGCCTCCTCCTGCGCCGCCCCTCGTCGTCCCGGCGACGTCGGTTTCGCCGCCCATGGCTCCCGCTCCCACTTCGGCTCCGACTCCGACTCCCGCTCCGGCTCCGCTGCCTTCGGCCCCTGCGACCAGCCGACCGCGAGCGCGAGCGTGTGTCCCGACCCATCGGCTGGGACGGTGGCGGCGGAGCGGACCCAAATATCCGGGGCCTGCGCCGGGGGCCTTCCTCGCTCGCGGCGCGCACCTGGCTGCCCCGTCCACGCCTGAGCAGGGCGACGGGAACCCATCCCGCCGTCCCATCCCGCGGGGACTCTGACCCCCCGTAGCCCCTCCACCGTCTCCACACGTGGCCTGCGGGATGGACTCCTGCCGGACCGTTGCCTCCAGGCGTGGGGATTCGCTCTTCAGGCAGTACTAGGGGCAGGCCCACGTGGGTCCTCGCGCCTTAGGGAGCCAGAGGCGCTGTGGGCGGAGCAAGCGCAAATCAGGAACTGTGAGGGGGCGGAGCCTGGGGAGGCGGGACCAAGAAGCCTGTCCGGAAGGGAAGGGGAGCCTGCGTGGGCGGGGCCTAGGAGGCGGGATCCAGAGAAGGCGGGGTCTCAGGGGGCGTGGCCAAGGCAGGCGTGTCCCGCGAGTGCGGTCTCGCGGGTGTGGAGGCGGGGAAGCCTTAAGACGTGAGGTTCGAGCGCACGCTGCTCAAGGAGGCGAGGGGTGGGAGCTGGGTCGGAGACTGAGAAGCCTTGGGTGTTGGGCTGACCCTCTGTGAGAGTCACCATCATTGCTTCGCCACCCGCCAATACCTGTGTGTTTCCAGGGTTAAGCCAAAAAAAACCCCCCAGACCAAAAAGCTTGGGTAACTCCCTAAGTTCCCCATTAACCCATTTGATAGATGGGGAAACTGAGGCTCAGAGAGGGAAAGTCACTGTAACACCCCGCCCCCAATGAGGCGGTGTGGAGCTGGGATTTGAACTTGGTGGTCTGGCTTTGTCCTGTGGGTGCTGGCGAACTGTGGGAAGGCTCTGGGCAGGGAGGGAGGAAGGGGTCGTTAGGCGGAGTCCCTGCAGGGCAAGAGGCAAGACCACAAAAGGGCAAGAGTGGAGGCCCAGAGAGCTAAAGCACCCGAAAGTTCTGCTCTGAGCTCCCCCAGCCCACCCCTGAGGATGGTACTTAATACTTTAAGCTAATGCTTAAAATATTTATAACACAACTTCCTAGACGCTAGCTTTGTACGCTCTGCTTGGGGCCGAGGCGCCGGTGGAGGCAGTGGCGCCGAGGGAACCGTTGATAACCGCCTGTCATGGGACGTGGGTTATCCTGGTGATTTTCCCGCTGCAGATGCATCCTTGAGTGTATCTGAATACTCATCTCTTAATGTAAGGTGAGTACATTGTCGATCGCCTCGTCTCGTGTGTAAACAAGCTGTGCGTATGCGTCTGGGATCAAAACTGGGTTTCCAAGGGCGTGCTTAGAGACGGGATCATATTATTTTCAATGCAGTGTTTCTCCAGTTGGGAAATATTTCTGGGAGAAATATTTTCCCCTTAAAAGGGATCCATGCATTACTCAATTTCAATGACTCTGGCAGAATAAATACAAACTGCAGGGAGTGTTTGTTTCTTCCAGCTGGGCTGCACTGATGTTAGCTTTTAAAAGTTTTTCCGAACTGAACTGGAACCCAATGCTATTAAGGCATCTGGGGCTGTTGTTATTTATTTGGATTCTTACTAAGGTTTCTTTGCACAGAGAGACAGAGAGGCGCCCAATGCTTATTACCCGATTTATTAGAGAGATCTCTTCAACGTAAAAAGGGGGGGGGGCGGTGGGGCTGGGGGGTCTGGGGCTGCATATGAGTGTTATGGGGCCAGCAGTCGCCACGGTTACAGAGGCGCCCTCGGCTCTGGGTTTGAGCGGGACGGCATCCTGTGCCCGAGGAGGCTGTGCCCTGGATTGTCACACACCAGACCACGGGGGGCTGAGCACAGGGAACCCCCGGTGAGAATTAAGACACACAAGGTTTGCAGTTTCGTTGTGTTTGGAAATCAGTTCGGCCATAAAAACGGGGTTGGGGTGGCTGGGGACAGGCGATGCAACTGAACCACCAGAGAAGGTGGTCACGGGTGCTCGTCCCGGGGTGGGGACCGAGGGGCTGCGGCGACAGTACCATGGCAGGGGACCCCACCAGGAGGGGAGTATTGCACTGAGCCAGGTGGTGGAGGGAGGGGGCAAGAGGCAGCAGAGGCCAGAGGCCAGCAGGGGACACACGGGAGGGTGCACCTTGTCAGTCTCAGAACACGCCTTTCGTTTGTACAGAACAGCGCGGCAGACAGCGCCCACGTTCTCAGTGACAGCAGCCGTCAGGGACGAGCTGGGACGGTACCAGGGCATCGCCACTAAGGAGCTGACAGATTTCTATCCTGCGGGTGGGGGCGGGGGTGACAGCTGGGTGGGTCCAGGGCCCTCCTTGCCGGCGGTCTGGGGAAGGCCGTCAGTTCGCTACCCATTATAAGTAAGGTCTCGCCTTCCCACCCCTGCCCTGGCCATAAGCACACACCTCCCGCTGGCCCAGTCCGCGGACCACTTTGCATCCGTGTGACAGTTCTCTGCAAAGGGGACAAAGAATGCAACCAACACAAAGGAGGTCTCCGAAGGGATGTTCGTGACTTAGCACAAAAATGGAAATGTCTTGATCGCCAGGTTTGCAAATTTCTCTAAGTCAGCATCTGACCAATGCGTTTGTTCCGTGATTCACTCAGGAGAGCCTGGGGGCCCAGCTCCCGCGGCTGCAGGTGGCTGAGGGTGCCCTGGACGTGGGGACTGCTGCTGTCTTCCCCACGGGATGCACTGCGTCACTGCACCCGGCCTGTGGGGGGCCGGGCGGGCCCTCCGATGTCGGCTTTTGGGCGACACAGCAGTCCGTTAGTCACCTTCAGACCTCTGCCCTCTCCGTCTGCCTCCCCTAGGGCGGGATGGGGGCAGGCACTGCAGACAGGCGCAGGTGTGAACTCCTGGCGAGGACGCTCCGCGGTCTGGACACACCTCCCGTGGGCAGGAGGGGAGGACACTGTTTTGCTTCTGGTCCAAGACACCCACAGGCTTGTTCCGACAGGTCCTCTTCCCAGAGCCTCGTGCTGCGATGTCCCTGGCGGCCCTGCGAGGGGAGAGCCCCGGGGCGCAGCCTGGTCCTCCAGGGAGGAGAGGTGTAGCCAGCCACCAGGTCCCGTCCAGGCGTGGGGCAGTGGGCTACGCCAGGGCGGCGAGGAAGGGCCCGGGGAGCAGGAGGACAGCAGTGTACGTGGCTTGCAACCGACTCGAAAAATCGAATTCCTGGATCGACAGGCTCTCCAGCCGTCTCAGGCTCCACCGGGGAGGGAAGGTGGGGAGGAATTCTTCCAGAAGGTGCAACGTCCACTCCACACTGGCTCCCAGCTCCTCCCGCACAGGGCCGAGAGGGCAGAGGGGGAAACCATCCCTGATGTGTCCCCCTCCGGAGGCAGGAGAGACCGTGCAAAGCTGTCAGCTCCAGCAGCACCCCCTACCCACTGCGGACACAGCGGGGGTCCCTGGCGGCCACCCTGTGGGGCTCTGGGCCAACAGTGGTTGCGTTGCTGAAGATGACGCCCTCCCCTGCCCCCCCCAAAATTCTGTTTTTCACCAAGAATTTCTCCTCCTGTCCCTCAGTCGGCACAGGCATCTCCATCACTAAAAAGAGAGAGGATGCCCACCTCAGTCCCCTTACTCGAGGGGGTCTGGTCCTCTAGGCCGGGCGGGCTGACTGCGGGGCTGTGCTCCAGGACACAGCTCTCGGGAAGTCCCGTGGCCTGAGGGCCCGGCCCATCCTCTGGAGGAGAGGGAAGCCCACAGCCCTGAGCTCCGTTGAGGGGGGCGGCATGCATCCACACGGAGGTTCCAGTCACGCCTGGTGGTTCCTGCTCGTGGTCCCCAGGGAGGCGGGTGGTGGGAAGCAGGTGCCGAGAGATGGCAGGGGTGATTGTGGGGAGAGCCGTCCTCAGCCGCCACTCAACCACCCTCAAGGATGGTGTCCGGCTCTCGGCCAGAAAACCCGAGCCAAGAGCACCTGGCAGGCGCCGTGGGTGTCCTCCGGAGGCACCCTGGGGACCCGGTGGCCCTTCCATCCCAGGGGCCCGTCCGTCCTGGCCAGGACTTGGAGTGGATTCCACTGGGGCACAGGTCCCTGGAGCCTAGGGCCTGCTTCCCTCAGCAAGACACATGCAAGCACAGCAAAGAACCAAAAGTGCAGTGGAATGGAGTTTCTTCTTTTCCCTTGTGGAGTGGGGTGGTTTTTTTTTTTTGGCCTTTTTCTTTTTCTAAAAAAAACACACACGCGTGTGCCGCCACGTCTGTGCAAAGAACAAGGGCCCCAAATAAATACACGATCGATCGGAAACTCAGGAGTCTTCACAGCATGAGGCGCAGGGAGCTGCCGGGGGGCCGGGGCCAGGCGCGTGCCCGGGCGGCTCGCTCTGCAGCCGAGGGGCGGCAGCAGCGGCGTCGAGGGGAGGGCGAGGGCGAGGGCGAGGGCCGGCGGCCAGGCGGGCGTCTCCCGGGCTCTGGGCCGAGCGGGGCGGGCGGCACCTCCAGGAAGCGGCCGGGGCAGCAGCCGGCGCTCGGCTCCGGGTCAGTGACCGCGCAGGGATTACTGCGGAGGCAAGCGGGCGGGTGAGGCACGGCGGGCCGGGGCCGGATCCCCACCCGGCGGGCCTCCCCGGGCCGGATCTGGCCCCATGGCCGGTGTCACGGGCCAGGGACCCCGGGAACCGTGGGGGCCGGACAGGGGCCACCACGCGGCAGAGCCCGGCTGCCCCTCCCGCCCTGGGCCTCCGTGTCCCCGTCGGTCGCGGGGGCCAGGCTCTCAGGCCCTCCTCGGCCGAGGCCACGGCCTGAGCCCCCGAGCGGGCCCGGCTGGCCGGCTGCGGGCGCACTTACTGTGTTGCTCTCGCCGTCGGAGGCGGGCTGGGCCTGCGCGCTATAGTGAAGCGGGGAGTACACCCAGCTTCTCTCATCGGTGGGCTGGAGGGCGGGCAGGCGGGCGGCACGTGCAGGAGGGGCGCAGAAGAAGAGCAGGGTGCGAGGAGGCGGGAGAGAGGCGACAGGGAGGAAGGAAGAAACAGAAATAAAAGAGGGGGACCCCCAACGCGGCACGAGCGGGCGGCTCAGCCCCCGCTGCCCTCTCCCTGCGGGGGACCTGCCCCAACCCGGACGGCCCTCGGGCTCGGCGGGGCCGGGCCTCCGGGGCTGAGTGGCCAGAGCGCCGCGGGATGGGCAGCAGGAAGCGGTGAGTGGGGTCAAGGCAGGGCCAGCACAGCGGGAGGGGGGAGGGCGGTGGGTGTGCTCTGCTGTCCTCCCCGCCCCACCCCCCATGGCATCCTGACCTCCGTCCTGGCCTGGCAGCACCCCAGCTGCAGCAGCGCCCTGGGGGCCCTCCGCGGGAGGCCCTGGGCGGTGCAGGTAGGACCACTCGAGGGGGGAGCCCACCTCCTGACCCGGAAGCCTCTTGGCACCAGCACACACAGACCTGCTCAGGGGAGACCTGGGCAGGTGCCACCCAGCGAGCGAGGCGCAGAAGCCTCCCCGCCCGGCTCCGAGAGCCCAGGACAGCTTCCCGGGGAGGGGCGCGGTGGAGCCCAAGTCCAGGCCCGGGGACCGACAGAGGGGGGCTGGGCACCAGGGGCCGCCCTGGGCCAGGGCGGGGAGCCGGCTGCTCTTCCTCCAGCTGGGTCTGGGGAGCGGTCCCAGTCTGGGTCTGACCAGGGGGAGGACGCGCATTCCTGCAGCCATCTCATCCTTCCCAGGTCTGCTCTCACCACCACAACCTTCCTCGGGGCTCCCCCAGCCGCCTCCTCCTCCTCTCTCTTCCTTCCCCCGACCGCGCACCGGCCTGCCACGCCCCGCAGCCTGGGACTTCCACCCTGGCTGGAGTACACGCCTGTCCCGGCCGCGTCCCCCGGGGTGTCGCACGGCCCCTGAGCCCACCGCTCCAGCCCTTCTCGGCCGGGCTGGGACGACAACCCGCCTCACCTGCTGCCCTCGGCCCGCCAGCCGCCTCTGCGCCTGCTCCACCCCACCCTCCCCGCAGCTCACAGGCCACCCCGGCACCCACGTGGGCCCAGGCCAAGCACCGGCGACGGCCGGGGTTCCAGCAAAGGCGCCCGGGAGCCTGGGGGGGCGGGGCGGGGCCGGGCCTGTCTGGGCCACAGCAGGTGCTGACCCTGGGGCGGCTGCCCTGCTGGGCCCAGAGTGGGGACGACTCAGGGGCTCCCCAGGGAGCCCGGTGAGGCGCCGGCCCTGGGGGATCCACGGCGGTCGGGCCAAGGGCACACCCGCCCTGCACGGCAGGCCTCGGGGTCCAGCCTTCCTGCTGCTCTTCCTCTCCTCCTGCCGGCCCCCGGGCCCCTGCTTCTGCAGTGCGCCAGCCGAGGCCGCCCCTTCTCCTCCACCTCCCCACACCCCAGGTGCTTCGCAAAGTCGGGTCAGCCCCCCTCCGGGCAGCCTTTGCCACTGCTCCCTGCCCTGTGGCCCTTGGGGGCCACGTGTCCCCAGCTCTGGGAGCATCTCTGGGGTGCGGAGTGCCCCAAGCGTGGCACGAGGGCTGGGGAAGTGGTCTCCCCTTTCCGGGCTCGCCCGGCAGCGCCCGGCACCCCGTGGTGCTCAGAGGGGCTGCTGACGGGCTGGAGTGTGGTCTCCAAGGGGCCTCGTCTGTTTTTTTTTTTTTTTTTTGTGGGGCAGGGGGGCTCATCTTGAGAACACTTTCGGCCTTTCCCCTGTTCTGCTCGTTCGAGTGTGCCTCTGGGACGCTACTTGACCTCTCTGGGCCCCCCATGTACTGCTCATGGTGACAGCAGTAAGCGCGAACGACGCCCCTGCCACACAACTCCCCCACAGCATCCCAGGCACGCCAGGCGGATAAGCGCTTGTTTGACACACAGGTGCCCGAAGCTAGGGACCCAGATTTTGTCTACACTGCACTCTCATGGACTCTCTGCGGAGCCAGACTCTCAGTTTCTCTATCTGTGAAATGGGTATGGAGACACCAGCTCCTCTCTCCTGCCATCAAGAGCTTGGCTTTGCCGTCCCTCCGCTGACCTGTGAAGCCACCCCATTCAGCGGACAGACGCCCCGTGGGAGCCGCCGGCAGCGAGGTCTGAACACGTGGGAACGGTGCCCCTGGCAGGTCCCTGACCCGGGAGGGCTGGGACAGGGGGTGGGGGCGGCCGGGGGCTGGGGGTCAGGTGCAGACCCCACCATGGCCAGGCCAGCCCCCGGAGCCCCCGCTGTGCTCCTGCAGGCCCAGGGACGCCTGCCCGGGAGGCGCGTGAGGAATGCCCCCACCGGCTGCCCACGGCACAGTGCCCCACGCGGGCCCGCGCTGCCGACTTCAGCCACAGGGACGTTTCCCCCAAGTCCCTTCTCGGAGGAGGAGGGACGGCCAGGACCTGTGGCTCCCTGCTGCCCAGGGCTCGGGGCGGGGCTGGGCTCCCTGCAGGCCGGCCGTGGTCACTTACAGTCCCTGAGGAGCTCAGCGACACGGCCCGCAGTCGGCGACGCCGGGGGGAGTAAATCCAGTACCTCCCATCGGTGAACTGGGCGGGCCGGGTGGGCGGGCGGGGAGGAAGCAAACAGAGGACAGGATGACATGACAGGATGAGGCCACAGGGCCAGGCGGGCGCTCAGGCTGGGAGGGCACCGCGCAGGGCAGGTGAGCCGACGGCCAAGCGGGAGGCGGGGTGGGGGCCCCACTGGCTTCCTTCTCCGCTGCGTGCGGGGCCCGGCCGCCCACTCGGGTTTCGGGACCGCCACGCACACGACAGGACACGGCCCCGGGGCCGCCCCACACAGATCCGGAGACCGGGACACGACCAGCACCGGGGGCGGGAGCTGACGGCGGGTGGGGGGACACACAGGGTGCGCTCGGTACCGTCCAGGCCAGGCAGGGCCGCGCCCCGGCAGCACCGGCTCGGGGACGGAGAGCGGGGAGGTGATAGTTACGGAGCAGCGATGCCAGCGGGAGGGCCAGGCTCACCCCAATGGCCCCCGAGGCCCAGCGCCGGGCAGGGGCAGTCCCCGCTCACTTTCCCGGGGCAGGGTCGGGGCTCACAGGTGAGAATGAAGGCCTGGGAGGAGGACAGGCGGCTGGGTGGGCGTCTGGCCCTCTCTGTTGTGACTGGGACCATCTGATCCCTGAGTGCGGCCACCCAGGGGAGACGGCTCCCAGGACCCACTGTCACGGGCTCCCTGGACTGGGCGTGGCAGGCTCCCAGGCCCCCACGTCACCCCGGCTCCCAGCTGATCTCCCTGCCTGCCTGCGGGAAGTGTGCGGGGAAGGAGGCCCCCAGCTCTGGAGGGAGGTCCCGGGTCCCCGGGGCAGGGCCCTTTCCTACTCTGACGGACGCCACCTCGTCCAGGAGTGGCTGTGCATCCTTATCCCGTGAGATCAGCCGCGTGGAGCCCACCTACCCCTCCCGGTGGGGTCCTGGCCTCCCTGAGCACGGAGCCCGCCCACTGCACCCACCGCCCAGTGAGAGAAGGTGCGTGCCACACCAGCCCCACGGCCAGCCCGGCTGCCCAGGGATGCAGGGCCTGGGCCTCCACTCGGGCCAGCGAGGCTGGCCACTCGAGGCCTCCAGATGTCTCCCGGGGCAGCGCTGGGCCTGGCCTCGGCTCACGGCCAGAGGTGGTCCTGAGGCCTGGCCTGGATGGCGAGGGGCGGGGCGTGCCCACACCAGCCGAGCGTGAGCGTGCGGGCGTGTGCAGGTGCCTGCGAGCGGACCTGAGTGCTAAAGGTGAGCACACACGTGCGGCTGTGCGCCTGAGTGTGAGCGCAGGTGTGCACGAGCGCCGAGTGTGCAACGTGTCAGCGTGAGCACGTGTGAACAGGTGTGGGTGTGAGCACACGTGGGCTCATACAAGCACGTGTCTGCGCACGGTCACGTGTGTGGGCACGTGAGTGCGTGCGCACGTGCAAGCGCAGGTGGTCGAGGGTCCGGCGCGGGAGGGAGCCCCGGGGGGACTTACAAAGTAGATGTCTGTGGCGGGCGCGTCCTCCTCGTCCGAGGCCTGGCTGGCGGGCTCGGAGGCCTGGCTGGCGGTTTCCGCTTCGACAGCAGCAGAGGCACAGGCCGGGGACGCCCCCTCCCTGGGGACACGGGCGGGACACGGGCGTCCTGTGGGGGGGCCTCCAGAAAGCACGCTCCTTCCCTAGCCCACCGCCTGGGACCCTCCGTGCTCCCCACGTCCTTCACCACAGAGACCACAGATGCAGGAAGTCTGACTGCAGGGATGGATTCTGCCTGACAAGTTCTAGTTCCTGCACGAAACAAACGGAACACCCCCCCCGCCCCCCGCACTTTCTGCAGCCCAGGGAACTATGTGCCCACCCCCAGGCAGGTGGGCCTCCCGCCTCCACCCATTCAGGTGCATGCCTGTGGGCAGAGCCCCACCTTACCACTCGCTGGGCAGCCACGTTCCTTCTCGGAGCTTCAGTTTCCTTATCTGTAAAGTGGGGATGCACGGCACCTACTCCCGAGGGGCCAGAACCTTTCTCCTCTTTCCTTTTTTTAACTACGTGCCAGGCCTGTTTGAGGGCCTTGTGTGAATGCACCCACCAAACCTCCACCACAGAAGGGGGGTGCTGCTGCTGCCGTGTGTTACAGATGAGGAAACTGAGGCTCAGAGCGAAGGTGAGGACCGTGCCCGAGGCCTCGGCTGGCGGCCACGCGAGCGGTCAGTAAATTTCACATCCCGGATGAAATGTCAAGTTCTGAGAGGATGGAGCACCTGCAACCATGCGGAACTGGTTCTCCAGTCATGTTTGAGGGCAGCTTGTTTTGTGGGGCAAAGACCGAATGACGTTTTACTCCGCAAGACTGCGGTTAACCCAAGAAAGCTGACGGTGGCAGGAGCCGGTGCGTGTGTGTGAAATAACGGCCAAGTGCACCTGGGAATGTGTGCTGAGTAAAGTCTCTTAAAATAGAATAGGAATTCCAAAAAGTATATAAAGCAAAAATTACAGGAAAAGTGAGAAGAACTTGATAAGGGAATTACAGACGTAAACAGACCAGACAGACGAGAGACAAGTACGGATGTAGAGAATGCCACCAATCAATACACTGGAGAGAAACTTATAAAGAACTTTCCATCTCTTCAAAGAGAGGACACATTTCCCCCAAATGTCCATAGCCACTTAAAAAAGCGAATTTTGTATTTGACCATAAAGATGTTAATCTATTAAAAAAAAAAAAAAAGTTTGTGTGTGTGTGTGTGTGTTTTTCTTTTTTGGCTGTACCGCACAGGATCTTAGTTCCCCGACCAGGGATCGAACCCGCGCCCCCTGCAGTGGAAGCACAGAGTCTTAACCACTGGACCACCAGGGGAGTCCCTAAAGCATAGATTTTTTTAGGCCACTTTCTTCAGCTCAAAACTTAACAAAGTTAGAAATAAGTACCAAAAAGGTAAACAAAAAATCTTGGAACTTCCTAGGTGGTGCAGTGGTTAAGAAGCCACCTGTCAACGCAGGGGACATGGGTTTCATCCCTGATGTGCGAAGATCCCACATGCCACGGAGCAGCTAAGCCCATGGAGCCACAACTATTGAGCTTGTGCTCTAGATCCTGTGAGCCACAATTATTGAGCCCATGTGCCACAACTACTGAAGCCCACGCACCTAGAGCCCGTGCTCCGCAACAAGAGAAGCCAACGCAATGAGAAGCCCGCACACCACAATGAAGAGCAGCCCCCGCTTGCCACAACTAGAGAAAGCCCGTGTGCAGTAGCAAAGACCCAATGCAACCAATAAACAAACAAACAAATAAATAAATTTATATATGAAGAGAAAAATTAAAAAAAAATCTTAAACACTTGAGAGACACCTCTATAAAGCCTTAGTCCAGGGTCTCCCCCACTGCACTGCTGACATCGGGCAGGTCAATCTCTGTTGGGCGTCGTCCTGGACACTGTGGGGTGTGGAGCAGCATCCCTGGCCCCCACCATGATGCCAGGAGCACCCTGAGAGTGACAACCAGAGATTCCCCAGACACTGCCCACTGTCCCCTGAGGGCAGAATCACCCTCCGGTGGTTGAAAACCACTACCTTAATTCAAAGAGGAAATTTTTAAAAAATCACTAACCATCTGTAGGTGAGCCAGTATAAAAGAACCGCTTCATATCAAAACCCATGGGACATGGCAAAAGCAGTACTCAGAGGACAATACATAGCCTTAAGGGCCTCATTATTCAAGCAAAAAAGGAACTTAAGCACTCCACAGCACTGGAAAAAAGAAACAAGTGAGAAAACAAACCAGAAGCAGCTAGAGAGAGGACAATACTGATGGCTTACAGTGAATGAGACAAAAACAAAACACAACAGGGGAAAAGGTAACTAAGCCCGGAACCGGCTCCCTGGCAAGCTCCTAAGTCATTGTCTTGCAAGCCCCGGCAGAGCTAAGAAGGAGAAGAGAGGAAGGGTGGGAGGGAAAGTGACCTCAGATGACAGGGCTTCACATCCCTTCCCTGAGTGCGGAGTGCACGACCCACGCTGTTCCCAGCACCCCGCCCCCTTCACCGTGGCCTTGCGGGGGGTGGGGGGGGGCAGAGGTGGAAGCCCCATTCCCGCCCCCAGCCTGCAGACTACTTTTCCCAGCCTGCCCTGCGGCCAGCTGGCCACGTGACCACACTCGGCCCATGCGGCCAGAGCAGAACTCTAGCACGGGAACCCGGTAACGGGGCCACGGGGAGCCGGGGGCCACTCACCCCACATCCTCCTCCTTGGGGACCACGATCTCCACGCTGCAGGCGGGCTCCACCTGCACCGTGATCTGCTGCAGGTCCTCCTCCGCGTGCGCCTCCTCCTGCGGCCTGGAGGCAACCGGAAGCCGCGCCTCAGTTTCCCTCCTCACCCCCTCCGCCCCCAGGAGCGCCAGCGGAGCTCCAGGCCCGTGCCAATTTCCAGTCCCGGTTTCAAGCTGCAGGCCTCCACGAGGCGCCGTCTCTGTGCGCCATCAGACCAGGGCCCTGAGCCAGCCCAGCTCGCACCTGGTCCCTCTGGCCGTCGCGCCCACCTGGGGGATGCAAGGGGGCAGTGACTGACCGTCCACCTGGGGCTCTGCCATGACTCGGGCACCAGCAGGGGCATACTGAGTGAATGGTGGTCTGTGCCCCGCCAACCCCAAGGGCAGCTGGGCACCCGGCTAGGCCTGGACTACAGGGCTGAGGTGTTTCCTGGCGTTCTCAACCCCCTGACATAGGTGGGTCGGCAACCGGGAGTGCAGAATCTCTCTGGATGGCAACAGGAGAGAGCAAAAGGGTGGCTGACGTCGTAGAGCAGGTAGCTGCGTGGAGGGGGATGCACTTTGCACCAGAGGTGCTTTGTACCATGACCTTTTCTCAACTGGCTGGAATTACCCCCAAGAAACTAATTACAGAAAAGAAGCCCTCTTCACGGCAGTCCTGTTACAAGATCAAACAACTGGGAACAGCCCAAGTGTCCCTGGAGGGAGGCCACGGCCCATCAGAGGGAACGGAACCAGCACGAGCTCCACCTGCTCACACAGGTGACCTTCTGCTGGCAGGTGACAGGGCAAGGGCCAGGGTGGCACCCAGAGTGCACGCTGGCCAAAATGCGAGGGAGAGACAGGCCCGGTTGTGTGTCTGCTTGTATATTCACAAGCATCTCTGGAAAGAGACAAAAAATCCGTCCAGGGGCTGCTCCCAGAGAGGTGAGCCGCACAGGGCAGGGGGAAGCATCTCACTGTTTTCCCTTTTGTGTCTCTTAGAATAAAAGTATTAATAAAAAAGAGAGAAAGAAGAACCAACAGGCAGGTGCGGGAGAGGGGTCCTCTGAGCACCCAGGTGGGAGACAGATGCCAAGTGACTTGAGATTCTAGGCGGTTCCAGACCCTGACTTGAATCTGTGCCCAGGAAGGAGTGGCCAGAGAGGAAGGATTCTGGGTGGGGAAAGCGAGGGAGAGGGCTGGGGTCTCATCTCACCGGCCATCCTGTCCGGAGGACTGTGTGCGCCGCCTGCAGAGAGACCACAAACAGGTGGGAGAAGTGGGGTGAGGCCCCGCCCACCCACGGCCCCACCCACGCCCCACCAGCGGCCCCGTGAAGGGACCCGGCCAGGTGCGCTCACCTGTACCGCGGCTGCTCCGATGTCTCCGAGGGGGACCGCTCCGGGATGGAGAGGGACGTGGAGGACAGGGTTGTGGCGATGGAGGCGGTGGTGGCCTCCTCAAAAGAAGGCGGTGTGCAGGGCAGGAGGTCTGGCCGGCCTGTGGGGAGGCGCAGGTGGGCACTTGCGGGGAGCCTGTGAGCCCTCTGGGCTCCACCTGCAGCTCGGCTCACCCTCAGCCACCCATGTCCCCCGCTCCTACCTGCCACCCCACACTGTGGTCCCTGCCAGTTTTCAGACGGCAGATATGCTCCCCGTCCCCATAAGGCCTTGAGGTGGCTTCCCACTGCTCTCAAACTAAAATCCGAACCCCTCCTCTCAGCCCACAGGGGTCCTGCTCCAGGAGCCTCACCTGCCCCCTCCCCAACCACATAGGCTCCTGCTGTTCCTCTGACACCAACAGGCTAGACCAGGTGCCACCCCAGGGCCTTTGCACAGGCAGTTTCTCCCTTCCTTGATGCTCTTCCTGGAATCTCTTGACCCAGGAGACAGGAGGGACCTTCCAGAACATCAGGCCCAACCCCATCCAGCACTTCATCCCTCCAGGTCTCCCTGCACCTCTGATGTGACGGGAGCCTGTCACCTCCCAGGGGGCAAATTCTATGCCCAGCATTCCCTGCGGCTCTTCTGGGGGCCCAGTCCCAGCTGCTCTGCCCTTCCCGGCTGCAGATCTAGGGCTGAGGGGGTGACTGTGGCCCGCCCCTCCCATCCAGGCTGTTGCTCCCTGGGCTCCTCCCTTCTCAGCCCCCCAGGGGCCCCCTTACCTCCCGCCCGCCTGCTCACCTTCGTCCTCCAGTGTCGGGTAGCTGCGGGCCCCCCGCAGATCGTACTGCGCGTCCTCCCGCTCACTGGGGATCTGGCTGGCGGAGAAGGCGGCGGTGGGCCCCAGGGGCTTGACGGCCAGCAGGGCACCGCGGCCCTTCTTGGACGGCGAGGACTTGAGGGCTGCAGAGGGAGGGAGATGGTGCTTGGGGTGCGGGGAGCCCCGAGGCCGGGCCCTGAAGCCCCCCACACCTCCTTTGTACAAAAGCCGGGTTGCCCCCCGCTGCCGCGCCTCCAGCCAGTCCCCCAATGTTCTCTGCTCTTGGTGGCGAAAGCCTGCCCTGCTTCCCACCTGGCCTGACGCGGGGGGTGCCGGGAGCCCCAGTTACCTGTTCCACCCACCGAAGAGATGGGACAAGCCCCCGGGGACCCAGCACTCCCACCCCAGCGTCAGCCCCTGTGTCCCAGCCCACCCAGCCGTGGCCCCAGACCCTCAGACATGGACGTCGAGGGCCTGGGACAGTGGGGCCCAGCACCGAGGGCCTGGCTCCCATCTAGAGGGCGTGGCCGGGGGCACACGGCTCAGCTCTCGGGGCCCCAGCATCCTTGATTGCAACAACAGGGTCGGGGAGGCAGGTAAACCCCAAGACACCCTCCATGCCAGCCTGGTCCCGTCAGGGCCTGTCACCACCCTCTCCCTGTGCCTCCTGTGACCTCTGCCCACAGCGGGGCGAGCTCAGGTCCCGCATACACAGGCACTCGGTTCCCCTTACGCGCAGCCATCCAGTCCCCGGAGGCCAGTGAACTCCCTGGACCACCGTGGGAATGGCGCCCTGAGGAGGCTGCAGGAAGGGGTGTGCTGGTGAAGGTTAACAGCCGGCTCTCTGGGGACAGACACCGAGTCTGGGGCGTTTGGCAATTTCCAGGGTGTAAACATTCCCACCACAGTCACCCCCAACGTACAACTAGATGTCAGAGAACATGGACTTGCGTGGACTCTGACAGGCAGCTGCAGGTGACCGGGGCTGGCTCGCGGCCCGCGCGGGGCTGGCCCAGGTGCGGGGAGCGGCACCCCCAGCTAAGAGCCAGAAATTGGGCCTACCCCTTCCCGCTGCCTGCACGGACCCCGCCGTGGCACGCAAGGCTGGAGAGAAGGCTCACACCAAGACCATCCCCACACCCTCAGACACGGAGCACCGACGGTGTCCCAGGCCCAGGGCTGGACCCTCCGGACACAGAGTGATCAGGGCGAACAAGCACCCCTGCCTTTTGGGGATGGGTGAGGGGTGGGGGGGGCAGGTGACAGACACGTGGGGAGAAAGACCCCTTCAGGCCCCACGCGGGATCCGGCCTGGGGTGCACCGGGGTCTGTGACTCCGGAGGCCCAACACGGACGTGGGACCTCCCGAGGCCACCACGGGCCGGGGCCACCATGCTCGCCCCGCACCCTCCCCGACGACGCCCAGTTGGGCTGATGACCGCCGCCCCTGTGCAGCGAGGGCCCATCTCCTTGGCAATGGCGCTTCCCCACTGATCACCGGTGCTGGGCCCAGCCCACCGGTCGCGGGTGTGGACACACGGCCCCCTCCCGGCTCGGTACAGATGGAGTCCCTTGCTCGAGGGCACAGGCAGGGTGAGGCAGAGCAGGACGGGCCTTTGTGGGCACCAGGCCCCGTGCTGCCTCCCAGAGGGGCTGCCCCAACCGCCCTGTTCCCTGGACCAAGTCCCCGATAGAGGCCCAAGGCTGGCCAAGCAGGGGACCAGCACTCTGGGTTTACCCTGCCCTTGACCTTCCACCCCTCCTCCCTCTAAAGCCGCGCCCAGAGGGCCCGAGCACTCACAGGAGTTCTTCCGGAAGACCGTGTTGCTCATGAACTTGAAGAAGCGCTCTGCGTAGAAGCTGGGCCGGTGGACGGAGACGGTGTCCTGGGAAGGGAAGCGGGGGCCTGAGGGCGGGCCGGGGTGAGCACCGTGGCCCCTCGGGGGCTCCCGTGGGGGGGGGGGTGTAACCTCCGTGGGGAGGGGACCCAAGGAGCAGGTAGGGCCAGGCAGGCAGGGAGATGGTCTCCTGATAACCGCATCTGTATTTTTAACTTTCTGAACCGTGTGAATAAAACAGCTATTAAGAGAGGTAAACGAATGAATATCAGAATCAAGAAATCAGAGAGAATCTCTAAAGCAGGAGTCGGAGAGCTCAGCCTGAGCCTGCTTTGTAAGTAGTATTACAGGTCTGTCCCCGAGACAGAGGAAGGCTGGCGTCCTCGGGGCAGGCAGACCCGGCGTCCTGCACTCACATCGGGGCGGCCCTGGCCACGCGCGGCTCCTCATCGGTGCCACGGGGAGACCGGAGGCCGCCCGGCATGCCAGGACGCGGGGACGGGACGTCCGGAGGCAGGGAGCCCAGCACGTGGTCACGGCGCAATACGTGCTGGGCCCCTGGGCGGACACCCTTGCTGTCCCCACATCCAGTCTCCTCGCCTGCTGACAGCAGGCTGGCGTTCTCGTGGGGGCCGTCCTGGGCACCATGGGGAGCGGTCAGCATCCCTGGTCCCCACCCACTCGATGCCAGGAACCCCCCCAGCGTGACAACCACAGATGTCCCCGGACACCGCCTGGTGTCCCCCCCCCCCCCCGCTGTAACACCACAGACCCCGTCTGGACACGCAGCTCCCACAGTGAGCGCTGCGCTCCCATCCTTGCCTGCACGGAGGTGTGGCCACGGGACCACGTGCTGGCTGATGGCGTGCGAGCCGAGACAGCGACAGAGCCTCTCCGCCCCGAGAGGAAGGGCGCCCCTCCCTCCAGCTGGAGCAGGACGTGGGGGCCGCCGCCCCTGGGTCAGGGGCCGGGGCGACCTCGGGAGAACCTGGCCCCCAACATGGAAGGGCCACCCCACCGCCCCCAGGCTGCTCACACCTGGATGGCTACTTCGAGCGACCTGTGGGGCCCCTGTGGAATCGACCCAAGTCCTCCGACGTGGTCTGCAGCCGCCCTCGTCAGCGGTCCTGTCTGCGGCGGGTTCACGGCCGCACAGACAGGTTTCCTGCCAGCTGGCCGCAACCTGGACCGTCTCGATGTATATTCTGGAAGCTCCCCCAGCCCTCCACGCACTCTCTGGGGTGGGGGGGGCTTGCTGGGACCCTGGATCCTACAGACTGCAGGCGCACAGACAGCCCTTAGCACCCGAGCAAGAACCAGCACGGGGGAGGTGCTACGGGAGGAGAGGCCCCTGCCTGAGGGTCCGCAGCGGGACCAGGGCTGCGCGGGCGGCCTCGGGCCCACAGGCCCTGTGTACCCAGTTGGTCTTCACAGTCTTTCACATTTGGAAATAACTCACCACAGGCGTTTACGGGTTGGTTGGCGGTGCTCACAAGAAAAGATGAATTTCTTGCTTCTCTCAAATAACTGAGCCAGTCCGTCTAAGCGGGCCCCACCCCCACGGCGCGGCAGGGGTCAGAGCTGTGTGGTGTTGCCCCCTGGGTGCAGCTGGGTCCACATGACATGTTTCCAGCATGTTCTCTGCCTGGCTGGCCCCTGACTTTCCCGGTCAGCCTGTTCTTGGGAATCCTTCCAAGTCAGCTTGGGGACCCCTGCCTCCCCAGCTCGCGGAAGCCTTCCTGGACCCCTCACCGATGGCTCGGACCCCTCACTGAGCATCCCGCGGCTGCCCTGCTTCCTCATCTTGGCCCTGACCCCTTGGCCTGAGACTGCGGCTCCACAAAGGGGAACACATCTCCCAGCTCTTCAGCACCTGCGCCTAAAGACCGTCCAGGGAGATGGTGCGTTTGGGGACGGATGGGCGGAGTGAATGAACAAACGACGCTCACCCCATCGTGGACGAGAGCCTTCCAGGTGTGTTCCAGCTTCTTGATGAACCTGCAGAGGAGAAACCGCCCAGGACGTCAGGCAAACCTCCAGGTCCGGGGGGGGACTCTTCTGGGCAAGCCCGTCCCGGGGGACACTGGTGGCACCTAGGGACGTCTGTGGTTGTCACGAGTGGGTGCATTTCCGGCATCGAGGAGGCAGAGGAGCCCTGGTCTAGAGGAACTAGGCCACCTGCTGCAGCAGCCAGAGGCCACCTCTCCTCTTTCCTGCCCCCTTGACCCCTCCCCAACTGCTGGCTGTTCCCACCACTGCTGCTCTAGGGGAGGAAGTGGAAGGGTGGTGGTGCGTGGCCCTCCGTGGGGGACGGGGCCCGCCCTTCCTCTCTCCCACAGCCCAAGCTGAGCCCATCCCTTTTCCACTCGGGTGAACGCCCTGCCCCCTGGCCCCCAGCCAGGCCCCCACACCACATCTGGGCTGGGGAGAATGCTGCTTCCTCCAGGCAGCCTTCCTGGACGCCTCTAGGCTGCAGCGGGGAAGGATCCCTTCCTTGGCACACATCCCTGCCTCGGGATGTACGAGTGGCTGCCTGCCCCAGGCCGCTGGCTCTCCTCACCCCACCTGGGGCCTCTGCGGAAACCCTGGCCTGCTACTTGCAAAACTGCCTGCTTCTGCTCCAAACCGGGAGGGAGATGCCTGCGGGAGACGGGGTCAGCCCTCAGGCGGGGAAAACAGGCTGCGAACGTCAGCGGTCTGACGGGCAGGACACGACCGGCAGAGAAGTCACCTAACGCCAAGCAGCGTTCCTGGCAAGGGGCAGGGTGTGGATAGGAAAGGGGACCACCAGGGCCACAACCTGCCCGTAGGTCGTGTCTGGATCGCGTGTGACGAACGTAACTCCTGTGATGAAAACCTAACAACGAGCCAGAGACATTCACCGCCCTGAGCTCACAAAGCACAAGGCACGGCTAGTGGGTCTGCATGGCTAGCGGGGCTGCGCGCCACCCGTGGGCGTCTGTGCCTTTGGGCCGCGCCACACTTGTGTCTGCGCTCGAGACCACACGGCACGTTGCACCAGTGGTGAGCACTTATTTCTAGGAGTGTAGGAACTTTCCAGAGGTGTCCTGCTTCCCGGCCTTGGGGCATTTCTGTCTTGCTCTGTTTAGCCCAGCACTTGGCACACAGCGGGACCCCACAGTCAGCTGGCAACACTCTGCCCCGTGCCAGCCCTGCCCTGCCCTGACCGGACTGTTGTTGGGGAGTGGAGCGGCAGGGCTACAGGTGGGTAGCCACCTGCAGGGCCGCAGGATGGGGGGTAGCCACCTGCAGGGCCGCAGAATGGGGGTAGCCACCTGCAGGGCCGCAGGATGGGAGGTACCCACCTGTAGCGCCGCAGGATGGGAGGTACCCACCTGTAGGACTGCAGGATGTCGATGATACCGATGTGAAGCAGGAGCCGCTCCCCTCGGCCGTTCACGGCGGGGATCCCGCCCATCCTGGGGGGAGGGGGCGAGCGTGTCAGCACCCACAGAACCGGCCCAGGGACGGGCCCGCCTGGTGGGGGCACAGGCTGGAGGCGGCCTGGAGCCCCAAGCCTGGGCCCCAGGCCTGGTCTGGGACGTGGGGGCACAGACGTGGAGGGAGGAGCAGGCGGGACAGACAAGACCCGGGGCCCGAGGCGCCACACGCTCCCTGTGGGTGGCGGCCTGGCTGGACCCTCAGAGGGCATCCTGGCACCTGGGAACCGCATCCTGGTGCAGGATCAACCAGCCCTCCCGCCGGCTCATTGAGTCAAAGCTGGAAGGAGGCTGCAGAGGGGTCCGGGCCACGAGACCCAGGTGAACACACACCCACGTGCACACACATGCAGGTACACACACACTGCGTGCACGTGCCCATGCACACACACAGGCACACACACGCCCCCAGGCAGGGCCAGGCTTCCGGGTGCAGCCTGGGGAGTTCATGGCCTCACGCAACCCCAGGCCAAGCCTGCCCAGTGCAGTTAGCGAGGTCGCACGAGGCAGCAGCCGTCGTGCAGTCACCAGGGCCCCACGGGCTCTGCCGGCCACACTCCACGCCCGAGCTCACCTGTGCGCCTGCCAACTCGCCCGGCCTGGCACCAACCCTACACACGCCAGATGGCTGAGCTCCGGGCCAGCTCGTGTCTACCCCACCTGACCTGTCAGGGCCCTCAGCTGGCGGCCCAGCGCGGCGGCCGGGCCAGGGTCAAGCCTCGGTCCCTCCCCCAGCTAGCTGTGCACCCTGACAGCTGCTCCCACCTGAGCCTCCTTCTCCCAGCCAAACATGACGGGACGCCACCCTCACCCTCCAGGGCCCCCACCACCCGGAGGACTGAACAGAGTCTGGAAGCGGAGGGTCCAGCCGGTTCTGGGCATGGGCAGTGCCCGGTGACAGGGGACAATCGTGACACCCGTCCACAGCAGCGGGTTTCATCCGGAGTGACTCGGGGGGTCACCGATGCGGTCCGGGGACACTTGTGGTTGTCACGACTGGGGGGCCAGGGACACGGCTCCACCGCCCACGGTGCCCAGGATGTCCCAGAGACAGTGACCCGGCCTTGAATGTGAGACACACGGGGTCGGGGGTAGGGACACCCCATGACCACGTCTCTACGACGCCGCCCGAGCCCCCAGAGCAGGACCAGGTCAGCAGGGTGGGTGGGGTCGGGGGGCGCTCCTCCCTGGACTCCCCGACCTGGCCGTGCCTCACAGCCACCTGGCACCGCTGGGGAAGGAACATGCTCAGCCCCGCTCTTGGTGGGTCCTGGGCTTGGGATCTTGCTATGAGAGGCTCCCTCATCCCCAAGCTGTTCCCACCTTCTCCAGGGCCATCTTTCAACACCTTTCCAGCTTTGCTGCCTACGGTGGTGCTTTAAGCCTGCCCGGGTCCGGCCGGAGGGCAGGTCATCTGTGCCTCCCACAGGGATGGCCAATGACCTCCATCTACTGACTGATCTGGGTGCTGAGGTCAGAACACCCGGCCACAGCTGTGCGTCCACCGTCCACCCCTCGGGGCCTGGGGGCTGGGGCCGGTGGGCGCTGCTGGTTTACAACCAGGAACAGGCCAGACATCCCCCTCACCTTCCTCGCAACGCCCCCCCTCCCCGCCCGCTTCTCGCCTGGCAAGGGGGCCCGGGCAGAGACGCGAGTGGGAAGCCCCCCGGCCCCGCCAGCCCCGCCACCTACGTGTCATCCGTCTCAATGGCCTCCCCGCGCGCGGCCCCGCCCTGGATGGACTCCATGGCCGTGGAGTAGAGCGCCTTCTGGCCCAGCGGCCGCTTCTCGTCGGCGGTGCTCTGGGCGCCCTCGGCCTGCCGCTCACGCTCCTGCTGGTCGATGTTGTGCACGCCCAGCAGCAGGCTGTAGTCCATGATCTTGAAGCTCTCCAGCACCTGCGGGGCTGGGGGTCAGGGGGATGCGCCGGCTCCGCCCCCACACCCCGCCCCTGCCCGGCGCCGACCCCCGGCTGTGCCCGGGTCTGTGTCCACTCAGTCCCCACAGCCAGGTGCGGAGGCCCTGTCCTCATCCCACTTGGGACCCTGGCGGGTGGGCCTGGGGCGCGGGTTCTGACCCGAGGCCCGGCTGTCTCTGGCCCGGTCCCACCCTCCTCGCTGCCCCGGCCCTGGTTCCAGCAGCCCAGTTCCCTGGCTGCCACACCTGCTCCAGGCCCCAAGGTGCAGCCCAGGATGTGAACAGCTAGGTTCTGGGGATGGGTTCTGGGAAGCCATGGGGCCCTGAGATGTCTGGTGGTTTTCTGAGGAGTTTGTGTTGAGCTTCCAAAGGGGTCTGGGAGCTCGGGGTGCAGAGAGGACCCTGGAGGACCCAGGCCTGGTCTGAGCCCCCGCCAGCCTCCGTATCCTCGTCTCTGAGGCCGAGGGGGCAGGGTGGATGGCGGTTGCAAGGCCTATGAAGAGCCGATGGGTGTCCTTTTTCCCTCAGAAGCACCTGCCCGTGGAGGAGGGTGGCTCAGAGCCCGCACGGGCCTGGGCTAAGGTGCTCTGTAAGGTGAGGGCCCTGAAATCATCGGGCTGCTCCTGAGGCCTTGTTTTGGCAGCAGGAACGCAGCCTGCGGTGGGGCCGGGGCAGGGAGGGGGCGCGTGTGTCGGGCTCACGGTGCATCCCCGCTGTGCCGCTGGGAACACGGGGGCTCCGTGGTCGGGGCCCCGCAACCACAGCCCGGCCCTGCTCACCAGGCAGTCGCGCTGCAGCGTCTTGACGAGCGCGGAGAAGGTGTCGGCATCCAGCAGGAGCCCCTCGGGCATGTCCTGCATGAAGTCCAGGTCCTTGTAGGTGGGGATGCTCTTCTCCTTCTCCTTCTTGCTGGCCCGCCGCTTGTACGTGGAGCCCTTGAGGTCGAACTTGAGGTGCATCTTGACCACGCGCGGGAGCACGTTGTTCATCACCACCACCCGGATGTTCTTGCCGCCCGACTGCACGCAGTACAGCCCGTAGAACTTGGGCAGCAACGTCCGCGGGTTCTGGTTCAGGTTCTGGGGGGGCGGGGGCAGGGGGTCGGTGGACGTGTCACCAGGAGCCATGTCCACACCCCCACCCTGCGCGGCACCCTGTCTGCCCCGCAGATCTCAGGCCTGAGGCCACCTCCTCAGGAAGCCCTCCTGACCACCTCCCCCAGGCCGGCCCCTCTCTTTGCGCCCCCAGCACCCTGACTGTACTGGCAGCCACCTGGAAGCAGCAGGGTAGTCTTTCTACAGAGCCGGGCCTTTCCATAAAAGGCCCCGGGGGACACCCCCAAGGTGTCTGGGCCTGGCTTCCTGCCGGGTCAGACCCAGGTGTCCCATCTCCCCAGCCAGCCCGGGGATGGGGGTGGAGAGCAGGGGCTCGGCCTCCAGGCGTGCCCAGGGCAGAGGACAGCAAACTCCGGCCTGAGGGCCAAAGCCAGGCCACGGGTCTGTACAGCTGGGAGCTAAGAATGGTCTTACACTGTTAAAAAGTTGATAAAACTAAAAGAAACACTAGTGTCCCGTGACGTGTGAAAGTTACAAGTGCGCATGTCGGTGTCCACAAATAAAGTTTTATTGGCACTCGGCCACGGCCACTTGCTCCCGCCTGGCCGGCGGCGGCGGCTTAGACGCTGCCGCTCACAAAGCGGAAGGTGTTTAGCATCTGGCTCTTGACAGAAGCCCGCGGGCCCCTGATCTAGGGCAGCCGGGGTCTCGCCCGAGACCACACGTGGCGGGTGCGGGGATGGGGGGACGCCCCACAGGGGAGCTGCCCGGGCCTGCGCCCCTGCCCCCACCTGTGTATCAGGACCCCCGGCCCCGGGGGCCCGCAGGCCTGAGGCTCCTGCTCCCCCCCCCCCCCCAGCGCCTGTCTGAGCCACTGGCTGTTGAGACACGAGGCCCAAAGCCACGATTTCTGGGACCCACGGCTCCGAGCAGTGGGTGGTGGCGGATGGCCAATCCCGCTGGCCCTGTGAGGGGCCCCGCGAGCGGGGCGCAGTGACCCAGGAGGGTGTGCTGAGGCCTGCCCGGAGGAGGTGTCGCCGGGGGCGGGACTGGGGGGCGGGGCGTGGGGCGGGGCGGGGCGGGGCGGGCGCCGCACCATGTAGTAGCCAGGCAGCAGCTTCTGCAGGAACTCGGCCTCCTTGTGCATCACCGTCTTGATGATGAACTCGTCGTCGCTGCTGACGTAGAACAGGGAGCCGCTGGCGCCGGGGTTGGACAGCTCGATGAGCGGCTCGTTGCACAGCGAGTACTGCGAAGGGGGGCGTGAGTGGGCGGGGTGGCCATCGACCCCCCCCCCCCCCACAGGCCCCGGGGCTGGCGGGCAACCCCGGACCTGCTCGCCGTCAGCTCCATTTTACAGAAGAGGCCCCTGAGGCTCAGAGAGGGGGATGGACTCTCCCGAGGCCACACAGCGAGGATTCGAGCCCGGGCTGAGCGGGCCGCCTGAGCGCTGACCCACGAGAGTGTGTCCCCTCTCCTGGGAGGGACAGACACCTGGCCGCGGCTCGCCTCCCAGCCTCCCTGCAGCCACGACCGGCACCTCTGGGCGGCGAGCCGTGAGCACAGGCTGCCGCGTGGGACTCGGGGAAGGCTCCCTGAACAGGCGGCAGGAGCCGGCGCACCTCCTGCTTGCACCCCTCTCTCCTTCCTCCCACCTGGAAGCCCCGCAGCCTCACTGGACCATGCGGTGACCTTGGGGGTGGAAGCCCGGCACCCGGAAGACAGAGCTGCATCTCTGCTGAGTAGCCCCACCCCTGCCCCTCCCACCTCTCTTCCCCACCTTCTTTCCACCTCGGTGAGTACCGCCCACCATCCCCACGCACCCCCTCCCCACCATGAGATGGGGGGTTCTGGGGAGACAGGGATTTTTATATGAGTTTGTTCACATAACAAGAGGCGTGCTTGGCACACAGTAGGTGCTCAACTGTTAAGCAAATGAGTGAAAAGCAAGGCCTGCAGGCCCTTTCAGCTGAGTCAGTGAAGTACGTTATGGGGTTGAGGCTGTTGGGGTCAGGGTTTCCGTCCCTTGCACCCCAAAATCCTAACTGAACACCATTGGTATACACAGCGTGGGAGGACAGGCCACCTTTCTAACCTGCAGAGAAAAGCAGAGAGACAGACAGAGCACTGCTGCCCTCAGCCAAGCTCCTGGATCCAACTATGCCTGAAGCCACAGCTTCCCGTGGCTGTCCAGGCCCCTGACCCCAAAGCGACCCTGTGTCCACAGGCACTAGGTGTGGGGGTGTTCACAAGCTGAAGCCCACTGACAGCCAGCCATCGCCCCTTCCAGGCACAGAGCGGGACTGCACTGCCCGGCCTCCCTGGGGTGGGGTGAGGCTGTGTGATGAGCACTGGCCAGTGAACTGTGAGCACAAGTGGTGGGTCATCCTCAGGCGGGAGGATTTAAATGCGCCTGTGAGCCTTCCAGAACCCCCCCTCTGCCATGGAGACCAGACGTTTGGGGTGGGAGCTGCTTCATCAGCCTGGGTCCCTGAGAGCCAAAGATGAACCAACCCAGGGTGGACACGGAGTGTGAGCAAGAAACATAGCCCTGTTGTTTTAAGCCACACGGATGCAGGAGTCTGTTACTCAGCATAATCTGGTCCGTGCTGACTAATACATGCTGTTCCCACAGCTCCTGTTTGCCATGTATTACTACTCCCAGGGGCACCAAGGGAGGATAGGGGCCTTCCTGGGTTCCTTGACCAAAAGCCACCTGCCACTTTCTCAGTACTACCTGACACCCAAGCGTATTTCCACGTACCCTCTGGTCTGCTGGCACCTGACCTCAGCCTCAAGCGGTGGGAGCCGGCAGTTTTACTGCCCCCACCCAGTGCGCTGGAGGCAGAAGCCAGCCCATGCGGCAGTCAGCACAGCCAGGATATGCCGCCTAGGCAGCAGCCCCCAGATCACACTCACACTGTGTGTCTGCTGTGGGTCACCTGGGGCTGTGCTCTTTGCTGTCACTCAGGGGCCCAGGCAGGGGCCACCCCGAATGACGCACTAACACTTTGGGTGTCTCCCCTGGATTCTCGGGACACAGCAGTAAACACAACAGGCTGAATCCCTGGCTCCTGGAGCTGGCACTCTAGCTGAAGCCAAACAGATAAATAAAGTAAGACACAGTGTGTCAGATGGTGACAGAGGGCAGAGAGACACATCCCGCAGGGTCGAAGGGCAGGTGTGCTGGAGGCAGCTACGGTGGCCGGGCAGCCAGGAAGGGTGTCTCCTCTGAGGAGCCAACATCGAGCCAAAGAACGTGGCAGAGCCCGTGCAGAGGCCCTGAGCAGGTGCGTGCGGCTGGTGGGGGACAGGACAGGGAGGAGGCGGGCGCGGGTGACACGGGATGGTGCAGCAGACTTCAGGAAGAGAGACAGGGAGGCCGACCTTTGTTCCTAGTGTGGGGACAGCTCGGGAGTGACATGCTGAGATCTGTGCCTTCAGAGGTGCCTCTGGACTTTGGGGGTGTGGGTGCGAGGCTGACGGGGCGCCCGGGAGGGCAGGGGTGGGGGCTGGCGGGGCATCAGTGGCGGGTGAGGAGTGGCCGGATTCTGATGCATCTGACAGCAGAGGGGGCGGGAGCCCAGCAGTGCTGGCCGTGGGAACGAGAGCAGCTCAGGGACGGCGCGGACAGGCGCGGGGGGTGCGCAGCTGAGGCCACAGACCATCGTCCGTCCCTGCTCCGCCCGCAGCCGTGAGCCACGAACATCCACAGAACAGACGCCCCGCCCAGGCGCCCCGTCTTCCACCTGCTCCGCCAGGCAGGCTGCCCTGGCCGCGCAGAGCCCAGAGCCGCCACCGGGCACCTTTGGGCACAGACTGCCGCACAGCACCCTGCAGGAGAGCAGGGATGTCAAGCGGAAGGTGTGGCAGAAGGGGCGTGTCCAGCTCGGTACAGAATACATCTACGAGCAGAGAAGGTTCTGGAATCAGATGGCTGACAGCAGCTGCCGTGGGGAGCAGCTTGGTCGGGGCCGTGGACCTCGGGCCTCACTGGGCACTGTGGTCGAGGGGCAGGCGGGCGACAAGCAGGGGCTCCCCCCAGAGGACCCACCGCCAGGATGGGGTCACGGGCAGATGACCCCCGCTTCAGTAAACGGCCCCACACCTCCCTCTCACACCAAGCTGTCCGGAGCTGAGAGTAAATGACATTTAACCCTAGGACAGGGCGGGGGTCTCACAAGCAGTGAGTGACAGTGCCCCTGAAAACTCAGGCCTGGTGCCGGCAGCCGGGGAGGCCGAGGCCGCGACGGTGGAGGAGAGGGGACCCCCGGGAGGCAGAGCCGAGAAGGGGGGCTGGGGGCCGTCAGAGCGACTGGCCCGCGGGCGAGGGGCTCCGCCTTCCCCTCCGCAGGGCACCCGGGTCCCTGCTGTGTTCCCCGGCTCGCTCGCCCACGCCGACCCCAGCAGGCTCCCCAGGCCCTGTCTGCAGCACCCCACCCCCACGTGCCCAGGATGGAGACGCCTCAGCGCTGAACCTTCTGAGGTTCCAGCCAGCCAGGGCCCCGCGGCCCCGAAGACCCGGGCTGTCTGAGTCCTCCCGCTGCCCCGCCAGGCTCACGCTCCCTCCGCGGCCTGGGCTGGAGGCCGCAGGGCTGCTGCTGCCTGTCGGCGGCAGAGATGAGAAGCTTCCCCCCGGCCGGGAAGAGCACGGAGCGTGAAGGTGAAGGTCGCCAAGTTGCGCCCAGCTACCCACCCAGCCCGGGCGACCCCAGGCCTCTGAGGTCCCCGCCCGTGGTTCATCAAGTTCAAGATCAGGCCCCAGCCGTCCCCGCGGCCCTGCTCTGTGGACACGGCAGTTCCACCGCCCACTCCTGGCTAATGGACACTGAGACCGTTTCTCCCCGACCGTGAACAAGGCCACAGGCTCCGCTCCTGGTACCATGACCACATAGAGTTGGGGTGACTGGGGTCCTTTCTGCTGCAGAACCACTGGGGAGCACACACGACACCTCTCCTGCACACAAGAGCCTGCAGGGCTCGCAGACGAGGGAAGGTCTTCCTGGGGCTGGGACGGGAAGGGCCGCGTGGGATGCGGTGACTTCTGGGCACCGATGGGGGTGGGTGGGCGGGGCTGCAGACACGTGCCCCCGGCCGGAGCACACGCCGGGTCTCTGGAAGGACACGGCCCCGGCTCAGGGCGCAGGTTTCCCGCAGATTAAGAGCCGAAAGGGAGCAGTCAGAGTACAATCGAGGCCCCCAAACACATGGATTGGACCTCCCCAGAGACGGCAGGCATGGGGAGGTCAGATGTGGGTGTCTTCGCAGATGCCAAGGGCTCCACGTGCAAAGTCACAGCACATAACCAGGCAGTCCTGGGACAGACCAGCCGGACCTTCCGAAGTGGAGACTCTAGCTGACATCCCAGACGCTGATGCCGTGAAGCCCTGTGCGGCCGTGACCTTCAGGAGTCCTGACCATGGGTGCGAGGTCAGAGGGTCTGGCCAAGGTTTCTGTTTTTCTAACCTGAGAGACTAAAACCACACAGGAGCCAGGAGGACAGAGTCCGGGCTGGTGGCCAGGAGCGGAGACGTGGCCGGTGATGGGACAGTCCCCCCAGGATGAGCACTCAGGAGGCTGGAACGTCTGGAAGGAACGGACGCCCCGGCCGATGGCCAGCGAGCACTGAGTCCAGCCGACGATGCCGGGGGCTTGGGAGAGAGCTGGCCGCAGTCGAGTCCACGCGAAGCCCCAGCCCAGCCCTGATTACAACCTGAGCGAGGAGCCTGGCGACTCTGCACCCATGTTCCTGCCCCCCAGAGACCGAGAGATGACAAACAGGTGGTGATCGGAGCCCAGAGCCTGGGCTCGAGCCGGCTGACCTTGACGCAGCCACAGCTGACGACACACTCACCAAGTAGTCGTCCGGCCGGATCCCGAAGAGTTCCCGGAAGTAGCGGAAGGCGACGGGCGCGTAGGTCTTGAACCTGAAGTCCTGGAAGTGATGGGCGGGGGTGAGGTTGCTGCCTTCACTGTGGAGGAAGCAGGGGGAGGCCTGTGAGGGATGGCGGCTCATGTGCTGTCCCCTCCCCCGCCGACGGCCCGCCTGCCCAGGCCCGGCCCCAAGGTCCCCAAACAGCCAATCCAAAAAGCAACACGGGGGCTCCCAATGGGACAAAGGGCCGTGGCCAGGCTCAGGCTGTCCCCCAACAACCACCCTCCCTTCACTACAGCAGAGCCCACAGTGTTCAGTGTACACATGGTCGCCCAGAATAAGACCACTGCCAGCCTCTCCCACAGCCAGGTGTGGTCAGGGGGCTGCATTTGGCCAATCCCCTGTGAGTGGAGGAGAAATGATGTGGGTCCTTTCCTGGTCATGCCCGTGCTCTCCTTCTCTTTCCTGCTGTTGGAACACAGGTGTGATGGCAGGAGCCTGGGCAGCCACCTGGGGCCATTGGTTAGTAAGTGGCAAACTGAAGATGCTGGAGAAGCCAGAAGGAATCTGGGCCCCCAATATTGTGGAGCCACCTGACCAGCCCTAGGCTATCAGTGTGTGTGATGTGAGTGTGTGCACGTGTGCACACAGACATATGAGAAAGAGAGAAACAACAAACTTCCGTCTTTCCCTAGTTTTAGAAATCACTGTTACATTGTGTTCCTCTGATTCAGCAGCAAACTAACATCCTGACCGGCACAGGGTTGGACCTCAAAGCCAGGAGACCCAGGAGGGGCCAGTGCTATTTTCGGCAGAGAAAGGAGCTGAGAGAATGGGAAGGCTGTTTCCTATCACCGCTGTCTGTGTGCAGGAGAGTGGCTGAAGCCTGGGGGCTGCCCTGCGGCTGGGCTGGGCACCTGGGGAAGAAGATGCTCTCCACCACGTAGAAGTCCTGCATGAGCACGTCGCGCTCCGGCTTGGAGCTCAGGTTTCCCACGGTGTAGCCGATGCCCAGCTGGACGGCCCCCTTCAGCGTGGAGGACGTGGTCTGTGGGGAAACCAGCCACATCAAGACCCCCGGCCCCGATCCCCAGCCCACCCCTCGGTCGCCAGGGTGAGAGGCAGGATGGGAAGCCCCTTGGGTGAGAGGCAGGATGGGAAGCCCCTTGGGACGGGTTGGGGGGGGGGGCGGCATCCGGCCCCTGACACCCACCACCCCCAAGGAGGCCCCGGGCAGCACCTGTCAAGCCCGTCACAGAGGCACTGGCCTCGGGCCGCCACTCAGCCTGCACAACCCCATGGCAAGGAAGTGGCCTGGCTGAGACGCCAACACCACCTCGCACGCGTGGCCCCAAGGCCTGTTTTCTATGCAGGTTCTAGAAGGTTCCTGCGTCTCAAAAGTGCCCCGACTCAGCAGGGGCCTACCGCTGCCAGGGTTCTCTTTGGGGGGGGCCCCAGCTTCACTTCCAAGACCCAGGTTCCTTCTGTCCACCTTCGAGGGGGTCTGCCTGTCTGCACCTGGTCCCCCACCCCAGCTGGGGATGGAGGTGACAGGACTGGCCCTTCCGGGGCCGCCCTCGTGCCCACCCACACTGGAGAAGCACCCGGTGCCTGCCCGTCTGTCGGCACCGCCTTTCATGTTACCGTCACCGTGAGCGCTAAGCAACGTGCCCACCACTGAGGAAAGACACCTCGGCCCCCTAGTCGCCGACTCTGGCTGGTCCCCAGCACTACTGGCACAGGAGCAAGCCCGTCCCCGGCGCCCACCTCTCCTCCAGAAGCCCCCCGCGATCCACTGCCTCAAGATGCTATCGACTGAACACAATTCTCCAGAGAAGACACGCAGGCAGCCAGTAAACACAGGGGAAGGTGCCGGACGCCACTAGCCACCAGGAAGATGCACGTCTGGACACAGTGAGACCCGCTTCCCACGCGCTGGGAGGGACGGAACCGGACAGACAACAAGCCCCATGGAGGACCGGGGGGTGGGGTCCCCGCGCTCGGCTGCTGAGAACGGAAAACGGGGCAGCCGCTGCGGACAGAGTCTGGCGGCTCCTCCAATGGCGACACGTGGCTCTCATGCGACCCTGCGGTTCCACCCTTAGGTGTGCAGCCCAGAGAGAGACGCACCGTCCACACAAAAACCTGTACACAAACCTTCACGGCAGCACTCCTCACAACAGCCAAAAAGCGGAAACTCAAGTGTCCGTCAACAGATGGTGGGTACACAGAACACGGTCCCTCCACACCCGGGGCATCCCTCGGCCGTGAAGAGAGGTGAAGCCCTGACGCACGCTACCATGTGGACGGACCCTGAGGACACGAGGCTCAGGGAGAGAGGCAGACACACAAGGACACGCAGGGGGTGACTCCACGGACGGGAAACGTCCAGAACAGGCAGCTCCACAGACACAGAGAGTGGGTTCCTGGTTGTCAGGGGCTGGGGGAGGCGCTGGGAGAAGCTAATGGGGACAGGGTTTCTTTTTGAGGTGAGAGAAACGTCTTAAACGCGACTGTGGCGATGGCTGTACGGCTCTGAATACTCTAGAAACCATCGCACTGAACACTTCAAAGGGGTGACGCACAGGCGGTACGCACCGCTCTCAGCAAGGCTGGTATTTTAGGAGGTGCAAGCAGGTGGAGAGGACCAGCAGCAGCGGGCCCGGCTGGCCTCGCACAACCCCGGCACGACCTCACCTCGCCTCAGCCCCGCTTTCCGAGGGCAGGGAGGGAGCTGTGATTTCCTCTTGCTCAAGGTCACACCCAAGGCCACAGGTGACGAGGAGCCAGGCAGGTGGTGCAGCCTCGGAGCACCTGCTGGCCACCGAGAGCAACCGCCTCTGGCCACCCACGCCCGTGGTCCACACCCGACCTTCAGGGGGCCCTGAGCGCACGGGGGCCCCTGGGCCCACCCCCGCCGGCGCAGGGCGCAGCAGGAACCTTCTTGTAGGTGGTTTCGCCGGACGCGTCCACACTCCGATGACCCAGCTTCTTTCCATGGCCAGGGCCCGGCTGTCCAGTCATCAACGGGGCCTGGAGAAGAGGAAGCAGGAAGTGTTCAGAATTGGCAAGGAGGCACTGCTGCAGCCGCCAGCATGCTCTGGAAGCCCTGCCGAGAAAGGGACGTCGTGGCCGTGACCAGCTGCAGCCCAGGGTGGGGGCTGGTGGGGGCGGGCTCAGGGCACCCGGGCTCCACCTCCGGGGGGCCCACACCCGGATCAGGACCGCCGGCTCCTCCAGAAAAGCAGGAAGGTCGGCAGCCCTGGTCCCCCTGCAGGCGGGGGAAGAAGAGCTCCCATTTCAGGGTCTTCTCCGACCCTGCACCGCTGACTTGGGGCTGGTCACTCTCTGAGGGGGGGCGTCCTGGGTGCTGTGGGGGGCGGGTGCCGCCTCCCTGCCCCCACCCCACTCGCTGCCAGGAGCCCCCCGGTTGTGACAACCCCAGACATCCCCAGACACGGCCGGGTGAGACCCTCTGGGCTAGGATGACAGCAGATAGCATCTCCTCCCGGAGGGGAGGGGTCCCACTGGCCTGGGAGCAGGCCGGCTCCTGCCGGCTCCAGGGACACATGTGACATCCCGGCACAGTCGTGTGGAAGCCACCGCCCCGTGGGTGACATCACAGGGGAGGGACAGGGACGCCAGCTCAGAGCCGGGGCCGCAGGCCGCCCAGCAGGGGGTCGCTGACGTTTAAGAAGCCCCTGCCACACTCACGGGGCTCAGCCCAGCCCGCTCTGCACGCGGGCCACCAGGGGGCGGGCTCCCCCGGGGAAGGTCAGCGGCCAGCCCTGCTCCGCACCCCCTCCCTCCCCACTCCCATGGCCTGTGGCCTGGACGCCCTCCGGGGCTCCAGCAGGTGGATAAAGCCCTCCTAAGAAGGACCCTGAGCGCCCAGCGGCGTCCTGGGAGAGACGCCTGGCTGGGAGGGGACAAGGATGCCGGCGTGGGGGAGCCCCCGCCACACCTGGGCCGCCTCTAACCCGCGGCCCGTCGTTCCTGGGACAACAGGGCTCACAGACGCCCCCCGCAGGCGGCCTCCAGGAGTGACGGGAAACGGACCGGGGACTGGGCGCCCAGGGCTCGCACGCGTGGCCACCAGCAGCAGCTGTCCAGAGACAGGCGCGGAGGGACGACCCTCCAGGCCCCCCCGGCCTGATGGGCAGCGGCCTCCCTGTTCCCTGGACAGCTCAGGGCGGTGGGGGAGGGGGAGCTGTGCTCAGGGTTCTCCCCTGTCCCCCCCCACCCCCCCTCCCTGACGCTGGCGGGACAGACAGGTTTTCACGGTCTGGCATTTCCTTGTTTGCCTAGCTGGCATCTGGGGCCCAGAAAGGTGCGGTGAGATGCCCAAGGCCACGGAACAGGACGTGGGCAGGGCTGGGCGCTTCCCGGTCAGCCTTCCGGAGGCAGGCCGGGCCGGGGGCAGGGGGGCTCACAGGATGCTCACCTCCGCTGGGGTCGTCTTCTTCTGGGCCGAACCTGCGGGAGAGAAGGGAGACTTCAGTCTGGACACGGGGCCTCCCGTGGTCAGCGCCCCCCCACCTATCCTGCGCCCCGGGGGAGGCCACAGGACCCCATGTGGGAAACGGTCCTGGAGG
Source organism: Hippopotamus amphibius kiboko (assembly GCF_030028045.1). NCBI lineage: Eukaryota > Metazoa > Chordata > Mammalia > Artiodactyla > Hippopotamidae > Hippopotamus > Hippopotamus amphibius. The sequence goes on from NC_080200.1 coordinate 2,715,967, forward strand.
TGTGATGCAGCGGGGCTGGACGAGGGGCCCCGAGGCGGGAGACGAGGCGGGGGTGGGGCGGCCACCCCCACATGGCCACACAGATTGGGGCGGGGAGGAGAAACAGGGCCACCGGGTGAGGGCAGGTGGGCATCATAGGGACGAGGCAGCAGCTGTCAGTGGCCGGGGCTCAGGCTGGTGTGACGGCGTGCTCCCGAGGCAGCCGGGTGCTGGAGGGCCAGCCAGCCGAGGAGAATCCCGGCTCCCGTCTCCGGGAGGCTCGCTGTGCGCAGGCATTTCTCAGGACCATCCCTCCAATCCCAGCTCCCCCAGGGGAGGCCTCAGGCCAAGCCCTGACCCCTCTGAGCATGGTGTCCTCAACCCAGGAAGCAGGCGTCTGCTGAGGGTCGCCTGTTCCGGGAGTGTGGTCAGCAGGTATTCCCCCACCTGGGACGTCCTGATGCTGATCGATCCCAAAATGGGCTCTGCAGGTGGGGTTCAGGCCCCTGAGACACGGATGACCCTGGATTCCCCAGGGGGCCCAGCGTCATCCCAGGGTCCTTAGAAGAGGGAGGCGGGAGGGTCCGAGGCAGAGAGAGACGGGAGAGGCTGCGCTGCTGGCTGTGAGGAGGGAGGAAGGGGCCGCGAGCCAGGGATGCGGTCGGTGCCTCTAGACGCTGGAAAGGGCGGGAGCCGATGCTCCCCTGGAGCCTCTGGAGGGACCAGCCCTGCCCACGCCTGGGTTTAGCCCCGTGAGGCCCAAGCCAGACTCCTGACCTCAAGGACTGTCAGAGAGTCCACCTGTGTTGTTTTAGGTCAAGTTGGTGGTGGTTTGTTACAGCTGCAACAGGAAACTTGTACACCGTCTCCCAGGTGTCAGCTTGGAGAGGGGAGATGTGTGGTGACCAGGACAGTCCCTGCCCTGCTTCCAAGGGCTCACAGCCCAGGGTAAGCAGAGAAGGGCCTGGACAGTGCAGTGAGTGCCAGGAGGGTGACGCGGGGTGACAGGTAGGGGCTCAGCTCAGCAAGGGAGGACTTGGGCTTTTACCCCTGGGAGGTGGGAGCCCTGGAGGGCTGGGGGAAGGGGGCGGGGTGGTAACCTGACTCGGGTGCTCACGGGCGCCCTCTGCTGGCCCTGGGAAGACAGACAGGGTGAGGGTGGAGCCCGGCACCCACCGCGGGCGTCCAGGTGGGAGATAGATGATGGGGTGGACCAGGGTGGCCACCGCGGTGGGGTGAGTGAGCAGTGGGCAGATTCTGGGAAGACCTGACGTCAGGATAGACAGGCTGTGCTCACCGGAGGCAGAGTGAGGAAAAGCGAGGAGTCAGGAATGACTAAGGATTCTGGAGCAACTCACAGGACAGAGCTGCCTTGGCCAAGATGGGGGACTGGGCAGGAGTAGGCTTGGGGGGTGGTTGGGTGCAGGGTGGCCATGTGAGTGTGAGATCCCCACGAAGCCCCCGTGTGAAGGTGTCGAGGGGCAGCTGGACCCTGAGTCAGGAGCTCAGGGGAGGTCCGAGTTGGAGGCAGGGCTGTAGGCAGTTGTCCAGGGGTAGATGGGGTTCGAGCCCCAAGAGTGGACCCGCCGTCCGGGAGGGCTGGGGGAGGGGAGAGGCCCGAGGACCCCACCCTGGGCCCGCAGGGCAGGTGGGGAGAGCAAAGGCGGCCGGGAGAACAGCAGGCCCCGATGAGGGGTCAGGGGTCAGAACAGGCCCTCTGTCCACCCGGCTCGGGCCAGGGCTGAGGGAGCAGGGACTGACTGATGGCCGACGGGGATTCGGCTCCCTCTAGGAGGATAAGCGTGTTCTGGAATCAGCGGGAACGGCTGCACATTGTTGAAGATACAAGAAATGCTGAATTGTACGCTTAAAAGTGAATTTCATGGTAGCTATGAATCGTCTCTCAGTAAAGAACAGAAGCCCAAGATGACACGGCCGTGGTGCAGCCAGGCTGGCTGGAGTGGGGACGCCCCCGAGCGCCATGCCAAGTACTGGGTGTGAGGCCCCCCAGGAGACAAGAAACTGAGGCCGGGTAGGCAGCCGGCTGGGCCCTTCATGGCAGTAGGGCCAACAGAAGGGACGCCCCCACCCTGCCCAGAAGCGCAACGCCCACAGGTCCCGGAAGGCCCATAACAGCACCGGAACGGGACACATCAGCCACGTGGGGGACACGCCAGCCACGCGTGCCCAGGGGCGACGCGCGGGGCTCCCTGGCCGCAGGGGCGAACCTGGGCTCAGCCCATCCCGAGGTCCGGGGGGGGGGGGGGGCGGCAGAAGGTGCTGGAAAGCTGACAATATTTTCATTTGCCGTCCAACAGCAGAACAATTCACGGTGTTGCATCTGGGGTGGGCGGGGGGGAAGGAAGGGGAGACGAGGCAGGAAGTGGCAGTGGACTGAGCAGAACATTCCAGACCTCATCTGGGGGCCCCCGGCAGCCCCTTCTCGGCCCGCCTGGGGCACCTGAGCCCACAGCCCAACCTCATGCCCACCCACGTCCTCTGCAGCTCGCAGCCCCTCATCCCGGGGTCCAGCTGGTCCAACATGGTAGTCCCGCCCCCGCCCCGCCCCCCGCCCCCACCAAAGCCAAGGCCTCTGCAGTCTCAGGCGTGTGGCAGCGCCCCGGCCAACACCAGCATCAGACGTGAGGTCCCAGCCCGGTCTGCCCTGCCCGGGGACACTCGAGGGACTGACGCCCCGCAGGGTCTCCCCACTTTGCGCCTGGGCGCCCGCCCCGGCACTCTGCATGGATCTCATCCCCTGCTTCTCCTGGCTGGTAAAGGGGAGACGCACCCCGCCCGGAAGGCCCCTGGGCGTGAGGCCAGGAGGGCAGCCGGCAGGCCCAGGTCACAGGGCGGGGGCGGCAGGGACAGGGCGAGGGGAGGAGGTGGGGGCAGGGAATGGACGGCACACGCGGACACGCCCCCCGACGTCCCCTGGGAGGGGCCTCCTCACCCCCTCCCCGGCCCGCCATGCGCATGCCCCCCCCCCCCCCCACTCCCTGCAATTCCCTTCTGGAACCCCGTCCATCGGCCCCATGACAGGCGACCCTGTCGCAGGCGGCCACGTGGCTCCTGCACCCGCGTCCACCAGCCGGCCGGGGGCGGCGGGGGCCACGCCAGGATGTCGAGCTCCTTCCAGCCCAAGACGTGACCGATTATCTTTGGAATGAGCCACCCCGTTTTCGAGGAAATTAAGTTTTAAAAATAGCCGGGGAGAGCGGGAGCGCGTGAGGCGCTGCACGGCAGGAGGCAGGGCTGAGGCTTAGGGGGGGATCTGGGGGCACAGCTGTGCCTCGGGCTGGGCTCCCACGGCAGACACCCCCGAAGCCTGCTGACGAGGGACCCGCCCCCCGCCCCCGGCACACACAGGACCGCTTCTCTACATTTGATGTGGAAACTGAGGCAGAGAAAGCTTCCCAAGGACCCAAGGAGGGACCTTAACATCTGTCCTTCAGCAAAACCACTAGGTTTTTTCTACCTTGAAGTCTGTCCAGAATCCACCACTGACCCCTGCTCCTCTCAGCCCCCACCCTCTCCCACCTGGACCAGCTCAGTCCCCTCTCCCGGGGCCCCAGCTCCCACCCTCACCTCCAGTCTGTCCTCCCCGCAGCTGCCACCGGAGGGCGCGTGTGAGCACCTGAGAGGCCCCGCCCCTCCTCTTCCTACAGTCCTCCAGGGCTCCCATCTCTTTTGGGGTAAAAGCCCAAGTCCTCCCCAAGGCCCACAAGGCCCTGCACGACCTGCCCGTCCCCTCCCTGCCCTCCCCTCTTCCCTCTCTCCCCTTCCCTCACTTGCTCCAGCCACATGGGCCTCCTCCCTGTTCCTCCAACACACGAGGCATGGTCCTGCCCCAGGGCCTTTGCATGGGCTGTTCCCATGACCTTCCCAAGACCCTTGCAGGGTTTGATCCCTTGCTTCATCCAAGACCTGGCTCAGACTTCACCCCCTCAGAGGGGCCGTGCCCTGACCACGCTGCCCCAAACTGCCCATCTGAGGTCACTCTCCCCATCCCCTGGCTTTTTCTGTCTTCCTAGCATTCAGCACCCCCTGGTGCTTGTGTTTTGCATCTTCCTCCAACTACAGGGGACCAGGTCTGTTCTGTCACCCGCCGACAGGCACCTGCAGAGCTCTCTAAGTGCAGAGGGGGAGAGTTCCCCCTAGAAAAGGGTGGTAGGGGGCATGAGGCCTGTGGGGTCACTGCAGGGGCCGTGCCCCAAGCACTGCCCGCCTGGTGCCCAGGAGAGGGCTGGCTCCCTGTGACTCAAAGCAAACACAAAAGCATGAGGCAGCTGGGCCTGCCACCCCAAGAAACCAGGAAGCAGCACTGGGGCCAGCCTTGCTCACTTCCCCTACGAGCTGGAACAGTCGAGCCACAGGAGCAGAGTCCTGCAGGGAGGCTGCGGGGAGGCTGGGCACCCCACGGGCATGGCAGGAAGCCGGGGGGCCCCCTGCTGAGGCTCGGCCACCTGGGCCAGGGTGGCCAGGCCACCCGCAAGCCACACCGGGAAATGTGCTTGGAATCCGTAAGGAGGGCTCTGTGGCGACAGGAGAGGCTGCAGCCGGGCAGCTGCGTGACTCACCCTGAACTGCAGAATAGATGGAAGGGACGGTGTGGCATGAGGACGGCGGGTAGCTTCTGGTTCCATCCTCCAGGGACACCGAGCCATGAGGCCCCCACGGGGGCCCTGGGGGAGACCCCATGGGGGGAGGAGGAGGCCTGTGAGTACGGAAGCCTCCTAGACTTCATGCCACCTGCTGAACCCGACCCAGGTGACAGAATCACAAGCAAGCATGTGCGGTTTGCAGCCACGCAGCTACCAGGTGGCTGTTATGCAGCAGTAGCTGACTGACGCAGGTACCACACCTCCGCGCCAAGAGCACTTTCAAAAGGAATATAAGGCCCCAGTTCCAGGGACTCCTTTGGGAGAGGGAGAAAGGAGTGAGCGCTCTGCCTCCTCTGTCCAACTTGCATTCCTCACATTCACGAAAGCATTAAATGCACCCATACGACAGATTACCCATCTTTAAAAAGGAGAGAAGCCCTGACGCCCGCTACAGCGTGGATGGACCCTGAGGACATGATGCTCAGGGAGAGAAGCAGACACAGAGGGACACACAAGGTGTGACTCCACTGAAGGGAAACGTCCAGAACAGGCAGCTCCACAGATGCAGAGAGTGGGTTCCTGGTTGTCAGGGGCTGGGGACGGGTGACGGCTCACGGGGACTGGTTTCTTTTTGGAGGGATGGAATGTTCCGGAATTAGATTTTGGTGGTGGCGGCACAACAAAGCGAATATAATAAAGGTGAATTGTTGAAAACGGTGAATTTTAAGGTATGTGAACTACATCTCAGAAAAAAAAATTTTTTAAGGAATGAATACCTTTACTGCAAAAACATCACCCAGTGACTTGCGGCCCTGGAGCCTCCTCCAGACCCCACCCCTACAGTAGTGACGCTGCAGAGCAAGAGGACGCGGGCCTCGGTGTCCCCACCTCTGAAACGGGTCGTGCAACCAGTCGGAGCTGTCAGAGCTCAGGAAGGGCAGCCAACCCCAACCTCCAGGCTGGCGCTCCCCCAACCTCCTGTGGGCAAGGACCAGTTTTTCCTTCTATTTCCAACCCATCCGGGACCCAGACATCCGTAAGACACGGTAAAAATCAGCTACTAGGAAAGCTGAAGCCAAGACACACAAGATCAGCCCGAGGTTCTGGGGCTGATTCAGCGTCCACACAATGGCCGTCACACCAGAGGGAAGTCGCTGCCGCGGACCCCACCTCCCGCGCCCACCTCGTGGAGGACCGCCGTCGCGTCGGCTGTGACACTCTGCGCAGCCCAGCCTCGGCCTCTCCACTCTACGAACGGTGTGGGGGCTCCGGGCACCCCCAAAGCCCATTCACTAACCCAGCCCGCCCCCCGGCACGGCAGACATGAGCGCCGGGTCCCTCTCTGCAGGGCCGTCCCGGGCGCTGTGGGATGTGGCGCCGCCTCCCTGCCCCCCATCCTGGATGCCAGGAGCCTCCCCAGTCATGATGACCACAGGGGACAGGGGGACAGGTGGCCCAGGTGAGACCGTCTGCACTCGTCCCTATGGTTGAAAACCCTCGTATGAGACAACGACAGCCACCGTAACACCCCCACTGTGCTGGCTGTGGTGCAGGCCCTGCCCTGCGGACCCTCCCGCCCGTCCGTAACCCCACGCTGACTGGGTGACACGGGGACTGGCCTCCCCAGTCTGCACAGGGACCTGAGGCGACAGTCCCCACGGGAACGCGACAGGCAGGGGTGTGACCCCAGGCGGCCCTGACTCCACAGCCCCAGGCTCCGCGAGTATATCCCTCATTATGCCACCGGGAACCCCGCCCCTGGGCTTTCTCTGTGGCCATACAGTGTCGATGTGAGTTGAGTCAACTTTCAAAATCACAGTGTTTTGGAGATAAACCTGGGTTTCTTGAAAAACAAGCAGATCTACAAAGACAAGGCCAGCATCCTCTCTCGCCTGAATCCATGTGCTCGCCCTTCGTGGTCTGTTCCCTCCTCGGCGGCCAGAGGGCGCCGGCAAGCACCTGAGTCAGACACCACCTGATTTAATGATCACATTTCATTACCACGATTTTATAGAAGGAGAAGCACGGATTTGGAGATATTTAGGAAGTTACCCCAAGCCAAAGGAAAAGCCTTACAACTGCATCTCAGAATCCAGAAAAGTGTCCCATAAAATTCAACATGGGGGCTTCCCTGGTGGCACACTGGTTAAGAATCCACCTGCCAATGCAGAGGACACAGGTTCGAGCCCTGGGTGGGGAAGATCCCACATGCCGCAGAGCAACTAAGCCGGTGCACCACAACTACTGAGCCTGCGCTCTAGAGCCCGCCAGCCACAACCATTGAGCCCATGTGCCACAAATACCGAAGCCCGAGCGCACCTAGAGCCCATGCTCCACAACAAGAGAAGCCACTGCAATCAGAAGTCCGCGCACCACAACAAAGAGTAGCCTCCGCTCTCCACGACTACAGAAAGCCCACATGCAGCAACAAAGACCCAATGCAGTAAATAAATAAGTAAAATTCAACATGAAAGTAATGTCCAAAAAACTATTAAGAAAAGGGGCGGGGGGGGGGAGCAGGCGTGAGCAGTGAGGCAGGAATAGCCTTTACTTAAAAATAAGTAGGGGAATTCCCCAGTGGTCCAGTGGTTAGGACTCCATGCTTCCACTGCACAGGGCATGGGTTCGATCCCTGGTTGGGGAACTAATATCCTGCAGGCCATGCAGGGTGGCCAAAAAAAAAAGAAAAAGGAAAAAAACTACAAAGCAAACACTTACAGTAAACACATTAAATTCAACCACAAGACAAGGAGCGCAGCTGGGAGGGCTACCACTCCAGTGGGGGCATTGGCCAAAGCAATAAGATAAGAAAAAAGAAAAGGAATGAATATTAAAAAGAAAAAAAGACAAAATTTTACAAAATCTAACCAAAATCAGAACCAACTGACCAACCATTAAATTAAATGCAGCAGAGCAAGGTGGCCAGACAGGTACCAGTGATCACCCGAGGTCATACTGCAAGCATGTCAGGGAGAGGTAAGATCTGGGAGTTTCTGCCCTTTGCACCCACCACCTGCTCGTATACATCTGCCCATCCCTGGTTTCACGCTTGAGTTAATTTTAATCTGTCAAATGTAGATGATCTCTCTGATTAACAGACATTAACAGGGGAGCTACTTGTCCTTCCTTCACCAGGGTCACACCTGGTGGGACACTGAATAGGTGTGAATCTGGGGTCAATATCACAGTGACAGAAATAAAGAACTTTGCTATTTTTGTATCATTTCAGACTTTTCCCCCCAGTACTGATGACAGGGAAGGCTAAGAAGTCTAGAGTTAATAGCTGATCAGAGTACTCAACATCGCAAAGAGCACGTTGAAAAACATCAAGCTCTAGTTAATGATACACATATTTAAGTGTTTCAGATGGAGTGTGCTGATGTCTGCAACTCTGAAACACATCCAAAAAATCAGATGGAGAGGGGGGTGGATGAGTAATGGGTGGGTGGATGGAGGGACGAAGTAAATACAGCAAAATGTCAATTGTAGGATCCAAGTGGTAATTGGTGAGTGCCTGCTAATTCTTTCCACTTCTCAGTACAGTTGAAGATTTCTTAAAAAAATCTTTTTCCTCCAGATTCAAGGTGAATTCTGACCTTTGATGTCAAGTGTTTTCAAACTCTGGAATGTGAGTGATCACAGGGGCAGTAGTGGACACTACTGAGCACTGGCATGCCAGGCCCGAGGCAGGCACAACACGCATTACTCATCACGCCTTGCAGGAGGCACCCGCCGGCCTCAGGGCCCTTGCACTGGCTGTGGCCTCTGTCTGGGACGTGCTATCCCTGCATCTCCTCATGGCTGGATCCTGTCCTCTGTCACTCGGGTCTCAGAGTGAATGTCTCCTCCTAGAGAGAACTTCCCTGAGCATGCCGGCCCCTTCCCCCCCACTGATCCCTCACACCCTCTACCACACCTGTTTTATTTCATGACGCACACCACTGTCTGAAGCTAACCTCTTTATTGCCTTGCTCCTTCCTGGGACAGCAGAGACCGGACTGTCTCGCTCACAGCCACCTCTCCACGACCTAGCCTGACTGCTGGCACACAGTAGGAGCATAATAACTACAAGTCCAATGGAGCTGGGGCAGGGGAGGCTGGGATGGAGAGAAGGGGACCGATGGGTGGGGGAGTGATCCCGGAGGGGGGCGGCCAGGACGAGGAGACCCTGCTGTGGGAGGAAGGGGGCTGGGACCCCCATCAGCGAGATGGGGGCCCAGGAGGGGCATCCTGGACGTGGCTGGACACGCAGGGCTGGGGACACCTGGGAGACAGCTTGTGGAGGTGGAAGCAGTGCTCAGCGTGCAGTAGGTGCTCGGTGAGTCAGCGAATGCAGACACGGACGCTGGGAAGCGCCGCCTGGTCCATGGCAGGCCTTGGCTGGCCCCGGCCTCCTGTCCCTGGGCCCGCGGGAGGAATCCACACCCAAGGTCTGACTCCCTGTCTCGGCCAGGCGGCTTCGCGTCCACAGTCGCCAACCGGCTGGGGCTGCGGGGCCGTGAGCGGGGCCTCATGGTGGGAGAACTTGGGCCACGTCTAGAACTTCAAAACAGATGGCAAGCCTCCAAAGAACATTTGGGGATTAATATAAGCCGTTTTCCTTCCACTTGGATATTTTTTTCTCTTATGATTTCGCATTTATCACTTTGCACTGCCTGGAACGGTGAATGCAACCAGGTGAGGAATGAAAAAATTTCCCCAATAACCAACTTCCCAGAGGATATGCTACCTGTTCACTCCTTCCTTCCCTCCTTCCTTCCTTCCCTCCCTCCCTCCCTCCCTCCCTCCCTCGTAACAAACTCAGTGAGCATCCCCTAGGTCCAGGGTCCTGTTTTAGGGATAAAATACTGCAGAGGAAACTGGCTCCTTGACTAACGTTTAATAAGAAAGGAGTTTAAACACCCAGAAAAGTACAGAATAATATAAAAGACACCAATGTGTTACTATGTAGGTTAAACAAGTCATTTTTGTTTATCCCTTAAGTCAAGGGTCAGCAAACATTTTCTGTGCAGGAGACCCAGCAGAGGCCATCCAGGCGTCCCGGTGAGGGGAGTGACCTAAAGGCGGTTCTCACCCAGGGGGGCCTGCCCCCCAGGGGACACCGCACAAGGTCCAGGGGCATCTGTGGTCGTCACCCGGGGGGGCTCCTGGCACCCAGGGGGTGGCCGCACGGATGCTGCTCCAGCCCCACAGCACCCAGGATCCCCCAGGGGGTGGCCCGGCCTGACATCAGCGGTGCTGGGGGGTGGGGGGAAACCTGGAGCAAATATAAGGACGTGTGGGGCGGGCAGCAGGGCCCGCACACAGGTGTTGGTTACATTACTCCCTGGGTATTGAAAATATTTCATGATAAAAATAGACCCACTTGTACTATCCTGTCTGCTTTGCTTTCTGTTTGAAGTGCCGCGTATTAAGAGGCTACAGCACACACAGAGCCCCCCTGGGCCAGGCTGGTGCCCCACTAGCTGGGTCTCCAACCCCCTCCACACCCCTGGGAGGTGATCGCCATCGGACCCACTTTATAGCCAGGGAGACTGAGGCCCAGAGGTCTGGCAAGTTCAAAGGCTCCACAGGGCAGCCTCCCCTCCCCGGCCCCCTTGGTGCCCCTGTACCAGCCCAGGGCTGGGCAAGGAGTGGACCCCAGTGAGCATCGGCTGAGCGAGAAACCCTGGAGGGCTGCATGGAGGAGGCTGAGGGCACGCATCGCGCGTCTCAGACATGGTCCCTCGAGCTGGACGTCAGAGCAGGGCTGAAGGCCCAGCATGGCCTCGGCCGTGGTGCTTCCAGCCTGGCCTGTCCCAAGCGACGCCTTTGTCATCTCTCCTGTTCAGAGAAGGGGTATTCAGATGTTTTGAGTCGAGACAGAAACCCAATTCGTGCTGCTCGGAGTAAAAGGGTGTGTGTGGCGGGAGGAGTGTTTGTTACGGTTCTTCAAGGGCCAGCAAACCGCCCTGTGGACCAACCCCCGCTGCAGTCGTTATAAATAAAGTTTTATGGGCACACAGCCGCACCCGCTCATTCACAATCACCTCAGCATCCGCTCCCAGGGAGCCCACCCAGCCCCTCACAGAGAACGCCTGCAGCCCAGCAAGAGCAGGGAGGTCGGGGTGATGGGCTTCAAGCCTCGCTGGGACGGGGGCCCCGAGAACTCGGTGTCCCCATCTCAGCACTGCTGTCCTCTCTGCTGGCCTCCGGCAGGCCCAGCCCTCCTTCCTCTCTTTCCACCGCCTGTGTGGGGGGCGGGCAGGGGCTCCCCAGGGGAAATCAGGTCTTGGGCGCCAGAGTCCCTGAAGGGGCCGGCAGACGGGAGCCAGGTCGGAGGACAGCGGCCGAAGCGCGGCGGGGACGGCGCTCCCCCACCCTGCAGGCGCCTGGCGGAGGGTCACGCGCTGTCTCAGGACTGCTGAGAGAGGTTTCTCGGCCCCGTTTTCTCCCCGATGTATTTTTACTCTCTGGCAGCCCGGGCTGGGCAGCTCTCACCGCACTGCATCCCGCAGACGGAGGGCACCGCGGGGGGCGGGGCCACGGCTGGAGGCCCCCCGGCGGCTCACGGGTGGTGCTGCTGGCCAGGCGGGGTGCTGCTCTCACGTGCCAGTCCCGGGCCCCACTTCCCAGGGGCCTCCAGAACCCTGGGGGCCAGACCTGCCCAAAGTCCCACTCAAGTCGGCACCCAAGCCAGGCCCCCGACCCCAGCTGGGCTCCGGGGGTCACAGGCGCTGCTGCGCTTGGAGGCCCCTCTGAGCCAGGCGTGAGCTGACTGCCTAGCCCCACCCAGCAGGGCAAAGACTACCATGAGGAAAGGGAAGCCCCAAGGCCAAACAAGCTGCCTGACTGGCAGGGTCTCCAGGCACCCACACCGCCCCCCCCCGCCCCCCCCCCCCCCCCCCCGCTGCTGGGGGGGCGTGGCCAACAGAGCTGGCCACATGACAGCAGGGCCATAAAGACACCTGCATCCTCCTCGCCCCCACCCCTTGACTGCTCACAGCAGGAACAACCTCCACGTGGGGAGCCCAGACCTCCCACCCAGTCATGGTGGAGGCCACCCTGGGGGCAGCTCTTCCAGCCCAGTCCACTACGGACTCGTGAGAGATGGAGCCATGAGGTTTGGGCTAAGCCACCCTCAGATTCCTGACCCACAGGAAGTGTGAGATGATAAACGTTCCTCTCTATTTTAAGCCATGAAGTGCGGGGTAATTTGCTACATGGCAATAACTAACTGATGCTAAATGGGTCTCAACAAGGCCCCTGAGGCACAAACGGGAAGAGTGGATGGAGATGGAGAGCTGTCCAGACAGAGGGCTTCCCGGCCTTCATCCCCCCCGCACTGTGTTCCCACCACACGGCCCCCTCACTGCTCCTCACACGTGCCAGGCACGGTCCTGCCCCAGGGCCTTTGCACATGCTTCTCCTCTGCCTGGAACACGCTTCCCCAGCTCACCATTCGGGCCTGGATCAAACACCACCTCCTCAGAGAAGTCCTCCCTGACCACCAGCTGAAGTTGGCCCCCCATCCCACTCTCTGCCACTTATCGTAAGTCACACCCCTGCTTGGTTTGAACGTTCTCTTTTATACCTTTGCTCCTCCAACGGCTGCTCCCTTAGCGGCCATGAGACCCGTGCGGGTGGCAATTACACCCTCCTGCACGGCTACAGCCCCGGGAGCAGGTTCCTGGCACTTGGTAGACGGCAGGCACCAGCACCCACCCCTTCTCCCTGGTGGTGGCCCCAGGAGTCACGACGAGCTCCGGGGCCGGGCACCAGGACTTGGCTCAGAGGGCAAACGGCGGCAGCGGGGGGCAGGAGCCCCAGGGCACAGCCACCAGCTCCGACCCTCCCGTCACTCTGGGACCAGCCCGAGCAGCAGGGACACGGGCCCAGGAGCAGTCAACGCAGACCGCATCTGCACCATGAGGCCGGTGCTGCTAATTTGTTTAATCTGCCCAACGGCTCCGTAAGACAGGCGCTGTGATCACCTCCACGTAAAAGATGTGGAAGCTGAGGCTCGGAGAGGCCAGGTCACTCGCCTGAGGTCACCCAGGACAGAGAGGGGACGGATGCACCTGATTCCAGCCAGCAGCTCCAGCCTGAGCCACGACTGCACCCTGGGCAGGAGACGGGAAAGGACCAGCCAGCTGAGAGCCAGCACAACCTCCCAGGCAGCAGGAAGAGCCAGTACAAAGGTCCTGGGGCAGGACCCTGCCTGTAGAGCCGGGAGGTCAGCAAGAGGCTGGGAGGCCAGAGCAGAGTGAGTGACAAGAGGTGAGGGCAGGGAGGGGACAGGCCCTGCCACCACTGTCACCGCCAACCCTCTGTGGCTGGCAATGAGGGTCCATCTCCAGCCCTTCCCAGACTGGGGGCTTCCTGGAGGCAGGGCCGGGTCTGTCTTGGCCCCTGCTGTGGCCAGATGACCGGACAGGGGGAGACACTGGGGTCCCGACCACAGCGTCACAAACCTACACGAACGCAAGAGCTGAGACCATAAAACCCTTAGATGAAAACAAGGTAAGTCGTCATGACCTTGGGTCAGGCAGGGATTTCTTCACGACGACAGCTAGGGCACAGGCAGCCGAAGGAAAAAGACAGAAACGGGACCTGGTCAAAATTAAACATGTCTGTGCTTCCACAGACACCACTGAGAAGGTGCAAAGACAACGCACAGTATGGGAGGGAACACTGTGGATCATCTATCTGAGGAGGGGCTCGTGTCTAGAAAGGAGAAACAGTGCCTACGATGCAGTAGGAAAGGAAAGCTAAACCACCTGGAAAGCGAGCAAAGGACCTGAATAGATGTGTCTCTAAAGAGGACACGCAAACAGCCAACAGGCACACGAAGAGATGCTCAGCATCCCTAACTGTCAGGGAAATGCACCCCAAGCCCACGGTGAGCTCCCCACCCCCCGGCGAGGACATAGGAGGGGAAGCGGCCCGGCCGCCACGGGAACCGAGAGGCGGCTCCTCGGAAGGTTAAACGCAGTTTCCATCTGACCCGGCATCTCCACGGCTGGGTGTCCACCCAAGAGCCGTACCTGAATGTTCTCGGCAGCACGAGTCACAGCAGACAAAAGGTGCAAACACCCCAAATGCCCATCGACGGACGATGGATAAACACAAGCGTCCCTCCACACACGGGAGTATCACTCAGCCGTGAAAAGGGGTGAAGCCCTGACACGTGCTACCACGTGGAGGGACCCTGAGGACACGATGCTCAGGGAGAGACGCCGACACAGAAGGACACACAGGGTGTGACTCCACGGATGGGAAACGTCCAGAACAGGCAGATCCGCAGGCACAGAGTGGGTCCGTGGCTGCCACGGGCTGGGGGAGGGGGTGGGGGGGTGACTGCTCATGGGGAGGGGGTGGGGGGGTGACTGCTCATGGGGACGGGGCTTCCTTTTGAGGTGAGGAGAATGTTCTAAAATCGACTGTGGTGATACTTGCACAGCTCTGTGAATATAGGAAAAACCACTGAATTGCACACTTTAAAAAGGTAAAACCATGTGGCATGTGAATTATTTATCTCAACAAAGCTGTTACCCAAAAAAGTATTGAGAGGAAAAGTCTAAGTGCAGAATGAGGTCTGCAGGCTGACCTCGCTTTAACTGCACTGAGCAGATACCACATTTTGTTGTTTTTTTTTTAAATTTATTTATTTATTATTTTATTGGCTGTGTTGGGTCTTTTTTTGCTGTGCGTGGGCTTTCTTTTTAGTTGTGGTGAGTGGGGGCTACTCTTCGTTGTGGTACACGGGCTCCTCATTGCCGTGGCTTCTCTTGTTGCGGAGCACGGGCTCTAGGCGCGTGGGCTTCAGTAGTTGCAGCACATGGGCTCAATAGCTGTGGCTCACAGGCTCTAAAGAGCAGGCTCAATAGTTGTGGTATACGGGCTTAGTTGCTCCGCGGCATGTGGGATCTTCCTGGAGCAGGGATCGAACTCGTGTCCCCTGCATTGGCAGGCGGATTCTCAACCACTGCACCACCTAGGAAGCCCCAGATACCGCGTTTTTGACAGATGGAAGGTTTCTGGCGGCCCTGCGTCGGACAAGTCTATCAACGCCATGTTCCCAACAGCATTTGCCCCCTTCGCGCCTCTGAGTCACACTGTTAATTCCCATATTTGAAACTTTGTCACTATTATTATATTGTTAGGCTGATCTGTGGTCAGTGATCTTTGATGTTACTATTGCAAAAAGATTACTTTCTGAAGACCCAGGTGACCATTAGCGTTTTTTAGCAATAAAGTATTCTACTTTATTTTTTAAAATATTTTTAAAATTTAATTTTATTTGTTTATTATTTAGTCTTGGCTGTGTTGGGTCTTCGTTGCTGCGCTAGGGCTTTCTCTACTTGCAGCGAGTGGGGGCTACTCTTCACTGTGGTGCACGGGCTTCTCATTGCGGTGGCTTCTCTTGTTGCAGAGCACAGGCTTCAGGTGCACAGGCTTCAGTAGTTGTGGCACGTGGGCTCAGTAGTTGTGGCCTGCGGGCTCTAGAGCACAGGTTCAGTAGTTGTGGAGCATGGGCTTAGCTGCTCCACAGCATGTGGGATCTTCCCAGCCCGGGGATCGAACCCGTGTCCCCTGCATTGGCAGGCGGACCCTCAACCACTGCACCACCAGGGTAGCCCCTAAAATATTTTTAAATTAAGATATGTGTATTGTTTTTTAGATATAACACTACCACATACTTAATAAGACTACAGTATAGCGTGAAGACAACTTTTTTTTTTTTCTGGTCGCATGCAACTTGCGGGATCTTAGTTCCCCAACCAGGGATCAAACCCGGATCCCCAGCAGTGGAAGCACAGAGTACTAACCACTGGACTGCCAGGGAATTCCCAGAGATAAATTTTATATCTGCTGGGAAACCAAAACCCTGTGTGGCTCACTTTATTGAGGTGAGTGCTTTATCACGGGGGTCTGGAATCAAACCCGCAGCGTCTCCGAGGTCTGCCTGCACTTTAGAAACACAACAGTAGGAGGTGTGTGACCAGGGCAGGGGGCACAGCGAGCGCCTCACAAGGGGACAGGAGGGGCTGGGGACAGAGGTGCCTGGCGTGGGTGTGAGGGTGCAGCCAGGCCTGTATTTTCTGCCATAAACACATGGCCACTTTCCGAAAGAGGGAAAAGAGAAAATCACGAGAGGTACTTCCCTTGCGGTCCAGTGGTTTAGACTCCGAGCTTCCAGTGCAGGAGGGAACTAAGATCCCACCTGCCGTGTGGCATAGGGAAGGGATGTAAGAAAAAGAAAATCACGAGAGAGCAAGCTGAATTCTAAGCTGGGTGGGGGGGAGCACGTGCAAAGGTCCTGCGGCGACAGGACAGGACACGCTCCAGGAACAGGAAAGAGAGTGTCTACTGTGGCTGGAGGGGAGGGTGCAGCTGGGGGCCGAGCCCTGACCAGCAGCCCACACTGCCCACCCCCCATCTCACTGCACAGAGCGAGCGTTTCAGAGTGGTAAACAGGAAGGCTGCAAAGGACAGGGCCGGGGCGGCAAGGGGGAGGGTAGGAGGGGGGGCGGCGGGGGGGGGGAGGTATTAATCCAGAACTCCGCAGACCCTAAGAGAAAGAAGGTTCCAGAACCTCCACCACTCATGCCACAGACACAGCCTAACACCTGTCTGGGCCGAGCACAGGCCTGCCGCCGAAGTTCAGGGCCCGGGGCTCCAGGCAGAGACAGCCCACAGGGCGGTGGAGAATCATAACAGGGAAGGTCTAAGGCGGGCAGACTCGGCCAGGGAACTCGGGCGGGCTTCCTGGAGGAGCAGGCAAAGGACGGACTGTACAGGGTGGAGGAGGGAAGGGGCGGGGGTGCAGCTCCAGGGGTCACCGGGCACATTCTCAGTGGCTCTGCAGATGGAAGGGTCAGGGTGGCGGGGTCAGGGTCACAGAGGGGCAGTCAGCCCAGGAAGGAGGCTTGTCCAGTCTCAGGCCCTCGGAGGGCCCCGCTGACCCCAAGTCTCCAAACGCCGAGTGTGATCTGGACTGAATCCCAGAGAGGGAACAACAGCTACCACACAGGACAGTTTGGGTTAACTTGTGAAACTGTGACTCCTGACTGCGGGCCGCGCCGATGTCCCATTTCCTCCACGTGACCCCTATGCTCGGCTCAGACCGTGTCTGTGTGTATCGGATACACAGCCCGCCCTCCGTCCCCCTTATGCAGAGATTCCACATCTGCAAGTCCACCGACCGGCTGGAGTTTATCCGTGACCCACACGCATGTACGGGGCTGTCACACTTGTTCCCAGGTACGTGCAGGGCAGTGAGGTCTCGGGGTCCCCCCCACACGTGCCCAGTGAGGCAGAGCCAGACGACACCCTGCCTGCTGGGTTTAGCTCTCAGACCACAGACAGGTGTCCTTTTCGCAATCTCCTTAGTGCCATGTTTTCTGCATTTCTGTGTTTCTGGTGGGTGATTCTGCATCTAAAACGGCTCCCAAGTGTAGAGCTGAAGAGCTGGCCAGTGTCGCAAGTGCAGGAGGGTAGCAACATCCTCAGAGAGGCAGTGTGTGTGTTAGACGGGCTGTGTTTAGGCGAGGGTTACAGCCCCGCCGTGAATGAATCGACTCCTGGTACCAGACAAGGCGGCACAGGGATGGGATCGGTTGTGACTACATGTGACAGAGGGCGTGTGGGTGTCTCCGGAGTGTCCCTGCAACTTTCCGCAGGTTTCAAAGGTTTCAAAATAAAAGGTTAAAGAAGTAATAATATATACGGAAACAGGTAAACATCCGGAATGACGGTCATCACCTCCGCAGAAACAGAGGGTTGAGACAGAAATAAATGCTCACTTTCCACTGCCTGCAGGTCTCACTGCCGCTTTTTTCCACTAAGCATGTTATTACTTGTAGTGGAAGGCATGCCTTTTGCATGAAGACAGAGGCAGACGAGGGGAACCGAACAGAAAGTCCAGAAATAGAGCAGCCACACGCAGGAAGCTGGTCTGTAATCAAGGTGGCATCTGAGATCCCTGAGGAAAGCAGATTATCCAGGAAGTGGGGCTGGGACGACCCTGAGCCACCTGGGAAGACCTGGAGCGATTAAACCCTCGTACATCTTATGCCAGGATACATTCCAAATATAACAAGAATTTAGATGTAAAGGGGAAAAAAGTAAAATTATAGAAGTACTTGAAGAATTTAACTGTAACCTCAGAACAGAGGACACATTTCCACCGTGACACCAAACTGGGAAACCATAAAAAGTGAGCCTGAAAAATGTGCCCACGTGAAAACCAACACACCTGCCTGACACCGGTAATCACCATAGAGAAGATGCGGGAGAGCTACTTGCACTTACTTGTATCATGGGTTTGAAAAAAAAACAAAAAAACTTCCATAATATGTCCAGATCTCCCCCAGATCAATACGAAAAAGACTGGTAAGTCATTTGAAAATGGCAAAGATAGAAGCGGTACACAGTTCCCAGAAAATGAAGTAAGAGTCCTGACATGCGCAGGATTAAATGCAGGAACAGGCTGAGTGGGGAAACGGGGTCTGTGAGGGTGGAATCAGGACAAGACGGAGCGGGGATCTGAGAGCTCGCGGGGGCAGAGGCACCGCAGACCCCGCCGGTGGCCGACGCTCCGTTTTCCAGCTCTGACAAAGTGCAGGACGCTGTCAGGGTCAGGCAGTCCAGCCACTGCCCCCGTGTGACCTGGGCAAGTCCCTTCACCTCACGTTTGTCTCTGCTTCCTTCGCTGGGATACATTTTTAATAAAACAAAGAGAAAACATTAAAAGGAAAAGATACGTGAAGACCTTTCGCTTTTACTCCCATTATGACGTATACAAGTTGATACACACAAGCTGCAACTATGCCGAGACACCCGTTTGCACCATAAGTTCGGCAGAGGTGGAAGCAATGGAGGGCGCACAACGCTCTCACCGTTGCAGGAGGGAACCCGGGACCCTTCACCTTGGGTACGTCGTCTTGAGATGCTCTGACATCTCGGGGGCCTTGCAGACTAGGAACTGTCCCTCCTAGAGTCAGCCAACTCCTAGATCACAAACAACCTGCCTGTGAGCACATCTCTGCCTGGTGCAAACCAAGCCCCCACGGCCCACACCCTCACCACTTCTCATCCTGCTCACACACCAGCCCAGGGGCCCCGGCCAGGCCCGGCCCAGAGCCACCAAACCAGCCAACCCCAAGCCGGCTCAGGGTCCGACCCTGCGCGTCCCTCCCATCCTACGGGAATCCCAATAAGGGGCCGTGCTTTCTCCGCATCCAGCCAGGCCCCCGGGAAGCAGGCAGAGGGGCCCCCAGCGCCTGCAGAGACGGGACCCTTCCCGGCTCGTCTCATCCTCGTGGGAAGCCCGAGAGGAAGGTGTGCCTGGATCCCGCGTCACCGGGGAGCTTCCCGCGGCCGCTGTGACCCCGGGTCCTGCCCCTTCTCCACCTGCACCCGCCCCCTTGGTCACCTCCCCTGCTCACACACTGTAAAGGCCATGTCCTGCCAGGGGCACTAAGACACGTCCCCAGACGGGCTTGTCGGCTGCCCGGTCAGGGCTCCACATGCGGAGGCCCTCGGCCTGCCTCCCCCCACCCCCTCGCCCCCACAGCCGTCTGCCACCACTTCCCGGGCGCCAGACTCGGTCCCCGTCTCCATGTCTCATACTAACACCGGCTCCCCCCCACCCCCCACCTCTGCCGAGGCAGCTTGTCCTTCCTGGGGCACAGACCCCAGCCGGGGAGTCACCCTCTACTCCTCTCTCTCCTCCCACGCTCAACCCTTCAATAAGTCTGGTCAACTCGGCTTCTAGAACCTACTCTGAATCACTCCTTCCTCCTGCCTCCACCCGAGCCCACGTCCCAGCATCTCCCACCTGGACCAGTGCAGTCCCCTCCGCCCTGGTCCCCGGCTCCCCCCCTCCCCTCCACAGTGGCCTGTGAGCACCTGAGTCAGGTCCCACCCCTCCTCTGCCCACAGCACTCCAGGGTCCCACCTCCCTTGGGGTAAATGCTCAAATCCTCTCCGTGGCCCACAAAGCCCTGCACAACCTGCCCCGTCCCCTCCCTGCCCTCCCTCCTCCCTCTGTCCCCCTCACTCACTTTGCTCCAGCCCCACGGGTCTCCTCCCTGTTCCTCCAACACACCAGGCACGGTCCTGCCCCAGGGCCTTTGCACAGGCTGTGCCCTCTGCCTGGGAGTCTCTCCCCACATCCCCACAGTGCACGTCCCCTCTCTCCTGTAGATCTCTGACCAAATGTCACCTCTCCTGAGTACCTGGCCTCCACCAGCTCCCCCCATACCCATTTTTCTCTCCCCTTCTCTGCTCTGCTCTTGTCCACAGCACTCGCCTCCCCTGCCGTGTTACACCGCCTTCTCCTGTCCTCACGTGCTGTCTGCACACACCCCACCCGCACTGCCGACATGCACACAGGGACCGTGTCCATCTCATTCAGGCTGCTGCCCAGCACCCGGCCCGAGCCCTCTTCAGTCGCGCCTGCACACAGACGCCTGGCCTGCACCCCACAACCCCGAGCCTTCAACAGCAAGCCCGCGCCCCAGGAAGAAGGCCAGTACGCACATGACGCGTGCATCACTGAGAGAGCGGGGCCGCTGGGGCAGACGCGGGGTCCCTCTCCTGTGTCGGAGCCAGAGGCCAGGTCCCCAGACGCCTTCCCAATGGCTCAGGCCCCTGGGGCCCCTGAGGCTGGACCCCAACCCCTCCACGGGGCGGGCCATGCTCAGTGCAGGGGCCCCGAGGCTAATCCCCAGGTCAGTAATCCCCCCACATGGGCAGTCCCCGCTGCAGGCCCCACCGTCCAGCTGGCAGCAGCAGGGAAATCCCCAGCGGGGTCCCGACCTGCTGTCACGTGTGGTGTGGCCCGGTGGGGGCGGCAGGGACAGGAGGGCCTGGCCGCCAGGCTGGTAAGTGGCCGGGTCACGTGGCTGTCACTTAACCAGCACCGCCCGGGGGTGCAGGTCTTACCTCTTCCTGCCCCGCTGAATCCTCGGGACGCCTGCCCTCATCCTGAGGGGCAGAGGGAGGCACACCATCCAGCCCCATGGGGCTGAGCCCGGTCAAGCCCCAGGCGGCACTGCCCGGCGTTCCGTGGGACTCCACTTGCCTTGGGGGCTCCAGGCAGCCCCCCAGACCTGCTCCTCTCCCATCGGCACAAGAGGCCAGAGCCAGGACCCCCAGACCTGCTCCTCCTTGGGCCCTCCCTTCCGAGGAACCAGTCATGCTCATTCCTGCCCCAGGGCCTTTGCACGGCCAATCCCCCTGCCTGAACGCTCCATCGTGGCTGCTGCTTCTCCCTCGGTCACCTGCTCCTCTCACCACCCCGCGGCAGCAAGCCCTGGTCACCCCCCGGGGCCACAGTGCCTGTTTCACTGCCAGGGCAGCTCCCCGCAGGCAGCCTGGTCTGACTCAGGGATCAGCAAGCATTTTCCGCAGAGCGTGTCTGACTTTGCAGGCCACGGGGCTCTGTCTCAATGCTCAGCTCTGCCACTGTAAGTGGACAGTCCCGTAGACCACAGGCCAACGACAGGGCGTGGCCAAGCGCCAGTAAGACAGGACAGACAAAAACCAGCCGGCGGGGTGGACTGGGGCCTCAGGCTGCGCCCCCTGGTCTCACCCATTCACTGGCTCACCATCACATCCTGACGCCCACCAACCTGCGGGCGAGGGAGCCCAGGCACCAGAGCCCGCCCCCCCCAGCGCTCCATAAATGTCCAACAGGCCCTGCCCAAGGACAAAGCGAGAGGTGACCGCACATCCCTGTGAGCCGAGTCGGACGGCAGCCCCGCCCGCCCAGACTCTGGGGGACGTGGTCCCTCGAGCTGGCACCCTGTGGGCCGGCCACGCCAGCACCCTCCCAGGGCTCTACACGCCAACCTGCCTGACCCAGCCCCACGAGAAAGGCAGTCGCCACGCCCACTTCACAGATGCAGACGCCAAGGCAGGGGGTCCCCAGCTGACAAAGGTGGTCCGGCTCGCAAGGCCTCTCCACGGAGGCGCCCAGGCTGCCGGCCCAAGTGCCGGATGTCGCGTCACCAGAAAGCAGCCAGGGCGGGATCAGAACTGGGAGCCTTCTGCCTCCACAGGCCACAGCTGACTCGCAATGAGGGGGTGCGGGACACCGCAGCCCCCGGCTACCAGCCACCCACAGCTACAGAGGGGGCCCCGGTGAGGAGGCCCCACCCGGCAGCCCCGCTGGCCCCACGCTGCTTTTTGAGCACATGAGGCCTTTGCCTGGGTCCTGCAGGCTTCCTGCCACTCCTTCAGGCCTCCCTCAAATGTCAGGGGAAGCCTCCTTGAGACGACACATTAGAGCCAAAACTTGAAAGAGCTAAGGAAGCAAATGGCAGGGATAAGGAGGATGAGCCTGCCAGGCAGAGGGCACAGCCCGTGCAAAGGCCCTGGGGCAGGGCCAGGCCTGGTGTGCTGGAACGGCGAGGAGGCCTGGGTGGCTGGAGCAGAGTGAGTGCGGGGGAGAGAGGGAGGGGACGGGGCAGGTCCGGAGGGCCTTGCGGGCCGCAGGGAGGACTCGGGCTTTCACCCCAGGAGGGAGGTGGGAGCCTAGACGGCTGTGGGCAGAGGAGGGGCGGGGCCTAAGGCAGCGCAGTGGGAACCTCCTGGAGCCAGCAGGAGGGCGCGCGGGAAGAGACAGGGCCCAGGCCAGCCGCGCCTGACGGGCTGAATCAGGTGCCCGCAGAGGCGTGCGGGTGAGTGGGTGGATCTTCAGTCCATCTTGAAGGCAAAGCCGACAAAATTCGCCACCCGCTTAGATGTGGGAGGGGTCCGGGCCGGCGGGGAGCGCAGCTGACTGTTCTGAGATATCACAGAGGCAGGAAGGACAGAAGGGAAACGGCTCAGAAACACCAGGCCGCAGCGCAGCCCAAAGCCCACGGGCAGCTCCTGGGCCCCCAAAGGGGCCCCGTGAACGTGCCCAAGGGCCCAGCCCTCCCAAGAACCTCTCCAAAACCAGGCACGCCACACGGTCCCCAAAAGCCAGCGGAGAACTCCATCAGGTCTCCCCTGGACCGGGCCTCGGGATTCTGGGCATTTAAAGTAACCAGATTCTAAACAGCACCGATACGTTTCACCTCCCATCAGATTGACCAAAAGGACGGAGGCCGATAACATCCGGAGCTGGCGACGCTGCGGGGAGACCGACAGTCTCTCTCGGTCCCTGCCGGACCTTTCCAGAAAGCCAGCGGGCATCAATCTGCTTGCCCCTGACCCAGCCATTCCACTAGAACTGAAAGCACCACAGCTGCAGGCCCACGTTCAAAGATGTTTACTGCAGCATCGCTTGTGACGGCAAAAGGCAGCTCCAGAAACCACCCGATGGTCCCTCAGCAGGAGGCTCGTGCCGAAAGGGCGTGGGCTGTTGCTACAGTTCACCAAGCGCCCTCCACCTGCTGCCATGCTAACTCAGGTAAAGCTGGTAGCGTGGCCCCATTTTACAGACGGGGACACTGAGGCTCAGAGAGCTCAAGGCATTTGCCTGGTGAGGTCACACAGCAACTGGGTGGAACCCAGGGAGGATAAAGGGTTTCCACCTTCTCAATCACGGCACCGTGTTCCCTCTGAAGGAAAGAACTGATACCCGTGTAGGGAAAAAAAGCCATATGACGGGTAAAAAGCAAGCAAGGTACAGGATGACAGGTGAAGTATGGCAGACCTCACCCCAGGTGGCTGTGTCTCCCGGGGACACTGGCTGACGTCTGGGGACGTCTGTGGTCATCAGGACAGGGGGGCTCCCGGCATCGAATGGGTGGGGGCAGGGATGCTGCTCCCCCCACCCCACAGGGCTCCGGACGGTGCCCCCACCACAAAGAACTGTCCAGCCACAAACTTGTGTTGAGGCGTCGAGACCCTGGCGTCAGACAAGCCCCCTGGTGAACAAGCAGACCCGTGTGTGTTTACGCATCTGTGAGAGCAGCAGGAAAGGCGTGCACAGTTGTTCCCCAAACAACAGAAATGGGTTCGGCGCAGGAGAGGCGGCGATTAACCCTAATGTGAGTGACCTCAGCCAGCAGCTGTGGGAGTCAGATTTCTTCGGGTTTGGGGACAGGTGGGGGGGGGTGGGAGACAGCCCCTTATGGGCCAGGTCCCTGTGCTCAGACCCAACCACAGCCAGGGCCTGCGACTTTACCTGCCCCCAACAGGCCACCTAGCCCCTGATAAGACAAATGTTTGCTCTGTGGCTTTCTTGTGGGCGCTGCGTCCTAGGCTATTTTGTCTCTGCCCAGCGCAGGGCAGAGGGCTGCCGGTGGAGGTCAGGGAGCTGGGAAAGGACTTCAGCCGGGTCCCTCTGCCGTGACTGGTGCTGGCCAGGCAGGGCATGGCTGCCAGCAAAGGAGGGCGAGAGGGCCAGGTAGGGGAGCTGAACCGGGTCATCCAGCAAGCAGCTCCAGATGGCAGCGGGAAAGGAGGCAGCGGGAGTCCGCCGAGCCCGGGGAGGGGGCCTGCTCGCTCGCTCTGGCTCTTTCTCCAGACATTTCTCCCAACTCCCAGGCAGCACAGCACCTCCCCGCCTGCCAAGGAAGCTTCGGGAGGCCCGGGGGAGAAGGACGATGAATGCCCAAGTGGGTGTCTATAGAGACTCGCCAGCCAGGGCTGCCTGGGAGGAACAGAGAATTCTGCAGATCTGGAAACTTCCTACTTGGGAACCTGCAACCTTGACCAAGAAGGAACCAGGCAGGGGCTGGGCTCTGCACACCGCCCCAGGGAAAGGCAGACTGAGAGCCCACAGGGCTGCGCGAGGCCGCCTCCCTCCCCAAACCTGCTCTATTGGAGGGCGAGGGAGGCAGGCCATGGAGAGAGCCTTGAGAGAGCAGTGCCCCTACAGAGCTACGGCAGCCCCCTAACGTCCGGGGGAAAGGCTGGGGGGGCCCTCCTCCTCCCCTACCTGCTGGCAGAGCCCTGGCACTGAAGGTGTTTGGAGATGTCATCCCCCTACCCCCTCCTGCTACAGGAGGTAAACCGAGACCCAGAAAGGGAAGGAATGGCCAGTGCACTAGAAATCAGGTCCGGTAAATGCCACGAAGAAAGACGATGTAGTCAGGACGCTGACCCAGCTGGCCTTCGAGACCCCCCACTTCACCCGCAGCAGCCCCTGCCCTTCACAACCAGTAAGACGCGACCGGAGGATGTCCGCTTGCAGGGGAAGGGGTGAGGCACGGCAGCTGATACCAGCAAGGTGGGGGGCCCCGAGCAGTGGGTCCAGGCAGGGGGGCGCATGTGGGACAGCGTCACCGCTTGCAGGCAGGGCCCCCCACCGGAAAGGGGGTACTGCACTGTCCCACACGTAGAGCAGCCCCCTGACGAGACTGGGTGGGATGTCGTCCCCAAGCGCCCTCAGTAGGAGGCACTGCACCCACCCACGGCGCGTCCTACATGGGGGTCGCAGCCCTCCCCGAGGTGAGGACCCATCTTCCCCGTCTGCCTCCAACGGGGGCTGCTCCACCCACGGCCTCCCAGAATAGGGCCCTGCACCCACCCCCGCCCCCAGACCCGCGGCTCCCCCAAGGACCCCCGGAATGGGCGGCGCCACGCAGAGCCCCCAAGGCGGGGCGTTCCATCCTCCCTCGGGCCCCGGGCGGCGCGTCCCCCGGCCCCGGAGTGGGGCGTTCCATCCCCCCCGCGAGCGCCCCCGAGTGGAACGTTCCGGCCTCCCCGCTGCGGGTCCCGACGCCCCTCCGGCGCTCGGACGGGTCCACTGGGCCCCGGCAGGGGGGGCAGGCGGGTCCATTCGGGCGGGGAGGGAATGAGGAAGGTCCGGAACCGTTACCTGCTGCCGCACCGCTCTCCGCCGCCCAGGCCGCCTCCGAGGTCACGGCCCCCGCCTCGGCGCTCTCCGCCTCGTCCGGCACCTCCAGCTCCATGGCCGCGCGCGGACCTGCCGGCGGGCGGGCGGGCGGGCGGCCGGACGGCCAGAGGCTGCGACCCGAGCTGCGGCCGCCGCCGCTGAACAACAACCGCCGCCGGCTGGAGAGCGGAGGGAGGGGGCCGGGCCCGGGGAGCGAGGGGCGGGCCCGGGGCGGGGCCAGGCGCTGCGCCATCGCGCAGCGCGCGCGCCGCCAATCGCGGCTCGGGGGCGGGGTCTGCGTGCCTCCCGAGCCCCGCGAGCGCCCTCACGCGCCCAGGGAGAGAAGGGCAGCGCCTTTCCTGTCAATACTGCTGTAGTACGTAACCGCGGTATTGTATATAACGAGAGTAAATAATAAGCACAGTGAAAATGTATCAACAAATTAAAAATAACATTATATTACATATGCTATGTTTAATGTAAATAATGGTAACGTAACAATAACTTTAATTTTTATCATCGTGCACAATATGTGTGATAGTGTCATGATAGGTTAACCTTACTATTAAACAGTGATATTGTATTATAATAAGTAATATTAATATGTAACATAAAAGTATTACTTATGGGGACTTCTGGTCCAGTGGCTGAGACTCCATGGTCCCAATGCAGGGGGCCTAGTTTCGAGTCCTGCTCAGGGAACTAGATCCCACCTGCATGCCTCAACCAAGAGTCTGCATGCCATAACTAAAGATCCCGCATGCCGCAACGAAGATCCCGCACGCTGCAAGTAAGACCCGGTGCAGCCAAAATAAATAAATATTTTTTTAAATACATTATTTATGATGTATAACGTTATGTATAATGTAGCAAAAAAATTAGTTATACATAATAGTAATATTCTTCAATGCCAAGGTCAGTGCTAAAGCCTTTGTATGCAATATCTGCATAAGTTAGGGACCTGCTTTTTGTTGGGTTTTTTTTTAAACTACGACTATCTTCCCAGTACCTAACACCGAACATTACACCTAGAAGACAATAAATATTTGATAATATTGATCAACCAGATGGGAACTATTATCATCCCCATTTTACACATGAGAAGACAGGAGCGCAGAGAGCTGACACCACGTGTTCGGAATCACACTAAGGACCTTACTGTGAAGCAGCCTCACTACTTATTGTATTAATAATAATAATATTATTATTAAAGTCTAATGGGGAACTCATCAATGACATGGTTAGGTGGTTATTCATTCTGAGGTCATGGTTTGGGAAGTAATAAATGTTGCTATTAGCAGCTTTTTATTCATTATTAATGATGTCTGCTGGGAGGCAGGTAGGGGAGTCCGGGCACCCAGCTGGTGTGGGTCAAAGCTGAGATATTTTCACCCAGGCCTGTCTGGCTCCAGACACGTGACCCCTCTTTACCATCAGGGTGCTGGCGAGGTCAGCGGGAGACCGACAAGGCTGGGTTTTGGGGTGTTTGGCAATGGGATGAGGGGGAATTAGCAACATGGAGTTGGCCTCAGTCAGACTCAGGGCTTAGAAAGATGCTTCTGAAATGTTCTCCATCAAAACAAGGAAACAAATCAAGAAAAGGGAAGACATAGGACTTCCCTGGTGGCGCAGTGGTTAAGAATCCGCCTGCGGACGCAGGGAACAGGGGTTTAACCCCTGGTCCAGGAAGAGTCCACATGCTGCAGAGCAACTAAGCCCGCAGGCCTGCAGCCTGTGCTCCACAACAAGAGAAGCCACCACAATGAGAAGCCCGTGCATCGCAAGGAAGAGAAGCCCCACGATCTGCAACTAGAGAAAGCCTGCGTGCAGCAACGAAGACCCAATGCAGCCAATTAATTGAGTAATTAATTATTTTAAACAGGCTCCAGGAGGAGTTCTTTGGGCATGTGCGATGGCTAGAACTCCTGATTCGTTTTGAATCTGTCTCTAGAGATTTATATTAGTGGTTCTCAAAGTGAGGGGCCTGGACCTGCCTCTTCAGCATCAACCAGGAGCTGGTTAAAAATGCAGGTTCCCGGGCCCCAGCCCAGCCCTCCTGCATCAGAAACTGGATGGGGTGGGCAGGGACCCACCATCTGTCTTTCAGTGAGCCTCCCAAGGAATTCAGATTTCTGATCGAATTTGAGAACCACTGGTTCAGACAACTGTGAATGGAGAGGAGGGGCAGGGATGGGGGCGAGGGGGCGGTGGCAGCCACTTTTTCTCCTTTTGTTTCATCTTTCCACGATATTCCCATTTTGCTGGATGGAAAACCGAGGCTGCCCTGCTGGGGCGGGTTGCGTGGTTCGGACGCCCCCTGGTGGCTAAAGTGGCTGTTACCGTCAGTCCTGGGTCCTGCAGGTAAGAGGGACTTGATGAGTCTTCCGCCCCCTCCCCATATTCCACGCATTCATTCATTCACGCCACAAATATTTCTTGAGCCTCTATCACGTACCAGGCACTGTCCTAGGCCACGAGAATACACGAATGAGCAGGACCAAATCCCTGACCTCAGTGAGGAGATATCTAGGGAATTCCCTGGCGGTCCAGCGGTTACGACTTGGTGTTCCCACTGCCAAGGGCCCGGGTTCGATCCCTGGTCGGGGAAATAAAATCCCACAAGCCACGCGAACCAAAAGAAAAAAGAGAGAGAGACATCTAGAAGACGGATAAACAAGTAACCAAAATACGAGGCTGCTAATAAGTACTTTGAAAACAATACAGATGCGATAAAATGGAAACAGAATGTGATTTGTTAATACGTACTAAGCTCCTATTCCAGTATTTTCCGATAGGACCACAAAGCAAGCCCATTTCAATTTAACTTTTTGAATGTCACTTACATTTTTTCTAGCAACCACATTTTAAAAAATTTAAAAAAGCAAAAGCAGGTGAGGTAACTTTTAACAATATATTTCATTTAACCCAACACATTCCAAACTATTATCATTTCTACAGTGAATCGATAGGTAAAACTAATGAGCTATTTCACAATCTTTCCTGCACAGCGGCTCTTCCAAATCCGGTGTGTATTTTTTTTTTTTGGGGGGGGGGTACACCAGGTTCAATCATCTGTTTTTATACACATATCCCTGTATCCGGTGTGTATTTTACCCGCCTGTTATTCATTCAGGCCAGCCGCCTGTGGGTCGCAGCTAGAGGGTGCAGCCCTACTGCATGCCCGGCAAAGCTCTCAGCACTTTATGGACAGACATTCATTCAGTTACTCTAGGAAACAACCCTAGGAGCAGACGCCAGAGTTCTTTTACTTCTCTTTTTTTTGGCCACGCTGTGCAGCATGCGGAATCTTAGTTGCCTGACCAGGGATCAAACCCACACCCCCACTGCACTGGGAGCACAGAGTCTTAACCACTGGACAGGGAAGTCCCCTCATTTATAGTTTTTTTAGATGAGGAAACTGAGGGGGGCCCGTGACTTGCCCAAAGCCGCCTAGCTGAGAAGTGGTAGAAAATTCTCAAGTGTAGGAATCTGGCCGGTCACTTGGTGGCAGAGAAGCAGAGTTTGTGCTCAGGTTTGCGCGGAGAGAAGGAGCAGCCCTGCCATAAGCTGTGGGACGGCGTGCCTGGTGGGAGGCAAGGGGGGAAGGAGGGGAAGGAGAGGGCCAGGGATGCACCATTCATTTATCCAGATCCCTGACCTTATTCCACAGATATCTCCCCAGGACCTGCCACACGGGCCAGTCCCTTGCTGATGCCAAGGGCTCAGCGGTGGCCAGGGCAAGCCGGGTGCGGGACTGGGCATCCATGGCCTCCGGGCGGGCAGGGGTTAAGGCCAGCGGCTCCCACGTGAGAGCACCTTGCGACAGAGCCGCACACCCAACCAGGTCTCTCTCCCTCTCCCTGGCTTGCCTGTGACGGTCGCCCTGCTGGTTCCACCTGGCGCAGGACCGGATAGCCTGTGGAGGAAAAGTCAGGCCAACAGGTGGGGAGACCAGAGCTCAAGCCTCAGGTCCCCTCCCTGCCCTGATGCCAGGCAGACGCCCCGGCCCTGGCTCCCGCTGCCTGCCCAGAAGCCACCTAGCTTCCTAGACAGGTGAGTCCCCTACCACGATCTGCCCGCCATCCCGAAGGCATTTCCCAGACTGGGCTCCCCACCGTGGGGTCCCGGGCCCCCTGTCACCTCCCCCAACGGCCAGGCTCCCCGGAAAGCAGGAAACTGACACGCCTGTGTGGGCGTCTGACATAGTTTCTAAGGGATTATCTGGCCGGCAGTTACTGCCCCTGGCAGCCTGCCCAGGACACCACAGCCACAGACTTCAGAGGGTCATTGTTGTCCTGGCTGTTGCAGGGGGGGCTGAGGGGGCACAGGCTGGCCTCTGAGCCCCCCAAAGTGAGGAGGGGAGGCTGGTGGGGAGGTGGCAGGTGAGGTAGTCTGGCACCGGGTTGGTATCTGGGCCTCCTGGAACCTCTGAAGAGGTCCCCAAGTTTTCAGACAATTGCATCTTGTCTCTGCACCCCACCCCAGCTGTTGGAGCAGCAGGAACAGGGGTTCTGCGGCGGGGAGGGGGTGGTTATCTTGCTTATCTTGATTTCTTCTCTGGGTAAAATCTCCCAGCGGAGAAATGCAGAAAGGGGCGAATGGGTGGCTGTCACAAGTCTGCAGAGCCATCTGTGGACGAGAAGCCGGGACGGTCTCTGGGCAAAGGAAGCTCAGACCTTGGAGAGGTCAGGGGTCCAGTGGCAAGAGCTGTTTCTGGGTCATTTGCTCCCCAAAAGTGCAGGACAAAGAGAGCTTCCCAGCCAGCCAAGTATCTGATTGCACCTCAAGGCTCTTTGCCTGAGACCAAGAGGGCCCTCTGGGGCTTGGGAGGAATGAGTGTCCCAGTTGCGGGGTACAGAGTCGGCCAGGCATTTGGGGTCACTCCTGGGAAGCAGAGTTGTTTAAGATCTGGGGTCTGTGGGGTTGGAAAGGGGATACATCTCGACTCAGATCCCACCCTGCCTGGGGTCTGGAGAGAAAAACCCATGGAGTCAGATAGAGCTGGCTTCAGTCTTCCAGTCTGTAAAATGGGTATAATAAGAGTCACCACGCTGCAGGGCTGCTGAGAACAGCATATGATAGAGCAAGTAACAGATTCCCAGTTGTGCAGGGTTCAGGGTGTACTGTCCCACCCAAAATCAGAACTTAGAATGCCAAGCCAGTAGCAACGTCCCATGTCCTTCCTGTTTTGCGGAGGTCGAACCCGGGCTCAGAGAGGGGCAGCCACTTGCCCCGGGCTGCAGAGTAAAGTAGGGCTGTCAGTCTGATAGAAGTCAAAATGCAGAGTGGGGGGATCTGGGGGCTGCCTATCCCCCAGCCAATACCCCGGTTTCAGCATCTTGTAAGAGTCCTGCCGCCCTGGCTCAGGGCTTCCGTGTGGCCCCGGTTCTGGGGAAAGTCCACTGTGGGAATTTGGGTGCCTTTCCTGTTCTTCCACCTCAGGTGTGGCCTGGTGCCAGCGGAGCTGTGTTTGCTCAGGGTGGAGCCTGACACCCTTCGGAGTGGGCTGAGGTTAGCGGGGAGCATGACTGGGAGGAGAGGAGGCGCTGCCCAGGGAATGAACCTGCATTTAGGGAGCACCGACTGTGTACGGTTCCAGGCCTTGGGGATTCAGGGGCAATCAAGAGAAACAAAGACCCCTGCTCTTGCGGGGCTTGTGTTTTGGTGGAGGGAGACAGGCAAGACACAAGAGACACAATAAGGAAGTAAAGTGTATCCTAAATTGCATCCTGGGCTAGAGGATGGCCAGTCTTGGTGGGGGATGGGGGTGGGGGGGTGGGTAGGAGTAAAGCAGGCAGGGAGGTATTTTACAATCTGAAGTAGAAAGATTAGGGGAGAATTCATTGAGAAAGTGACATTTGAGCAAAGACTTGAAAGAAGAAAGTAGTTGGAGGAGGGGCATTCCAGACAGAGGGCACAGTCTGTGCAAAGGCCCTGAGGCAGGACCTGCCTGTGTGTTGGAGGAACGGCAAGGAGGCCCCTGTGGCTGGAGCAGAGTGAGCGAGGGGGAGAGAGGGAGGAGGGGAGGGCAGGGAGGGGACAGGTCAGGTCGTGCAGGACCTTGTGGGCCATGGGGAGAACTTGCGCTCTTACCCCGAGGGAGATTGGGAGCCGGAGGCTGTGGGAGGAGGAGGGGCGGGGCCTGACTCAGGTGCTCACGGGCTCCCTCTGGTGGCTGCTGTGGGGAGGACAGACTGCGGGGAGTGACGGCCGAACCGGGTACCTGGATGGAGGGGACTGGGCGGGGTCCAAGTGGGAAAAGATGGGGTGGGCCAGGTGGGGGTTCAGAAGTAGGGAAAAGTGGGTGGATTCTGGACAGATTTGGGGAGAACCCAAAGCATTTGCTGATGTATGAAAGACAGATACGGTTCAGGGTCATTAGGAAGAAAAGTAGGAAGAATGTTCCAGAGCTTGAAGATGGTAACGAGAGAGTAGGTGGGAGTCTCCTGAGGGAGGAACCTTGGATGCTACAGTGAAGGCTTTTGGTGTAATGGAGTTAAGGGATTTCTTTTTTAATGCAAAGCGTGACTCTAGCCTAATATAAAACAAACAGGTGCTTTACGAGTTTACCAAACTCATTAATTAATATGGAAACCAGTAAGATTTTACAGCTTGTTTAAAGGAGAGACTATTAAGAAAGAACACACACAGGCAATCAATGCTGAAATGAAATTACAAATAGTTGTAAAACTGGTCAGTAGCCACAGGGCAGTAATCAGTGGTCTCCAAGGGACAAAATTCACTTGTCTTTCTATGGACAAGAATCCTTTGCGATGCCACGAGTTTCCTATCATTTACAGGGTTGTAAAATAGTTCAAAGGCCATAAGAAGCACAGATAACTAAAGAGGGTGTCCAGAGGTTGGCAGTGATCAGATGATCGATAAATATTTTTGACCGAATGCTAGGGACCTATGGAATGTTCTTGAGCTAAAGCCACAGCTTGTTAACCACAGACTCATTGCTGAGACTATTTATTTACTTTTTTTTTTTTTCTTTTGGCCTCGCCCCGTGGCCTGTGGGATCTTAGTTCCCTGACCAGGGATCGCACCCACACCCCCTGCTGTGGAAGCGCAGAGCCTTAACCACTGGACCCAGGGAAGTCCCTGAGACTATTTGATGAATGTCTGCTCTCCCTGCTGGTCTGTGAGCTCTACTTCTGCAGTGTCCTGAGCTCCTAGAACAGTGCCTGGTATACAATAGGTGCTTCATAAATGAATGATAGCTCATGGGGAACCACCTAAGATTCTGACCAGAGTAGAAAGACTAGTGTTGTGTGCTTTAGCAAGACAGATTCCAGCTGTGGCAGGTTCAGCCGCAAAGCAGATAAGGATCAACAGGATGGGGGAGGTGTCTAGGGGGACCTTTCATGGGGTGCGGTGGGCGGAGCTGACGGGGGTACCGGCGCAGAGGCCAGACTGAAACCAGGCATGGTGAGAAAGGTGTCAGGGGTCCGGGTTCTTCCCCAAGCCATTGCGCGGAACGACGGAACCTTGAAATAGACATTTTTACCGGTGGCCCCATCCAGCCCTGGGGACACCATAATCCACTTTCATTTTTTCCCACCGGGGGCTTGTCTCCCTCCTTCTGGCCTGAGTAGAGAAGGAACTACGAGGAGCACCCAGGCAAACCTTTCTGTGCACCTGCTACGCGCCGGCTGCTTTAATCTGTGTACCTTCCCAACCATAGCGCTCAAAGTCGAAATCAGGTCCCATTATACAGATGAGGAAACTGAGGCAGGAAGCTGGGCAGGGGCTGGAATTCTCGCCAGGCACTGCTCTACCCCCTGTCATGGAGCTTCCTTCTAGGGCTTCCTCCCACCTAGGGGCGGGGGGTGGGGTGGGTGGGGGAACCCTCTGTGAGTCCCCTCCAGCCGCCCCTAGAAGGGTCTTCACCCGCCTCCCCTTCTCCCTCCAACATCAAAGTGCTCTCCCTAAGGTGCTTGGGGACCCCTACGGTGCCAACCGCAGAACATTCCTTAGCCGGGAGCTCATCAGCCAGCCCGCCCCACCCAGAAGCTGCCCTTCCTCCCACACCTTCTGCCTGAACCCTTAACCCCGGTCCAGGCACGAGGAAAGCATCAGACAAAGCCCAAATGAGAGTCATAGCACAAAATCCCCGCCCGGTCTCCTCCAGACGGGAAAGGTCACGGAACAAGGGGAACGGAGCCTGAGGAGACGGGATCCCACTGCGGGATGTTGGATGGGGTCCTGGGGCAGATTTGACAAGAGTAAAACCCGAATACAGCATGGAGTTCGGTGAATAGTGACGAGGATGTGGTTTCTTAGTTTTGGCAAATACATCGTGGTGGTAAAATGTTAAGGTTGGGAGAAACTGGGTGAGGAGTATAGGGGGACTCTCTGAACTATATCTACATCTTTTCTGTTAGTTTAAAAAATAGTCCAAAATAAAATGTTTGTTTTGTTTTATGGCGGCGCTGCAGGGCTTGTGGGATCCTAGTTCCCCAACCAGGGATTGAACCCCGGCAGTGAAAGTGCTGAGTCCTAAGCACTGGACTGCCAGGGAAGTCCCCCAAGTGAGATGTATATTTACAACATTTTTTTGCAGCGCCTCTGGGTTTGGACTCACTGCTTCCGCCGCTCCTGCCCAGGCCCCCCAGTCTGTCCGCCAGGCAACCGCCACGAGAAGGCGCCCGTGAGCACCTGAGTCAGGCCCCGCCCCTCCTCTGCCCACAGCCCTCCAGGGTCCCACCTCCCTGGGGTAAAAGCCCAAGCCTTCCCTGTGGCCCATGAGGCCCTGCACCACCTGCCCCGTCCCCTCCCTGCCTTCCCCTCTTCCCTCTCTCCCCCTCACTTGCTCTGCTCCAACCAGGCGGGCCTCCTCACTGTTCCTGCAACATGCCAGGCCTGGTCCTGCCCCAGGACCTTTGCACATGCTGTTCACCCAGCTCTCCCATGGCGCCTCCCTCACCTCTTTCAGGTGTAGCTGTTACCTCTGCCCACACTCTTCTCACTTAGGTCCTCCTATTAATCTCAGTACCACCTCCTCAGAGAAGCCCTCCCAGAGTCCCCAGCCTGGGTTGTGCCTCTGTGCAGATGCTCTCAGAAATCTAGATTGGACTTGTTATTTCTGTTATGAGACGATTTGATTATTGTCTATCTCCCCTGAGGATGCTGGGCTTCCTTTAGGGCAGGGACTGCGTCTGCGTCAGTGCTGGGTGTACACAGTGGGCGCTTAGTGAATGACCTAGCGCCCAGCCAGGCTGCAGAGCTGCTTGGGTTCTGGTCAGACCTGTTAGGCCACAGATAAAACCTCAGCCTCCTGCAGCCCCCGCAAAGCGGCCTCCACCAAGAAGACCCCCAAGCCCCCAGCGTGAATGAACCCCCCAGACTCCCACCCCTCCTGGTGGCTATGACTCACTGGGAGACCTCAGCCCAGTGTCCACTTGCTTTGGGCCTCAGCTTCCCCCTAGGAGCTCAGAAGGGGCAGAGCAGGGTCATCCCACAGATTCCTGAGTCCTCCCTTCCCCCACCCCTTCAGGCCATGCGCATACTACCCAGTCCTGGTTGTAGTCTGCACTGCAGTTTCAGGTGGGAATGCTGGCCCCCATCACTTCTCCTTTCTGTACTTGGTGCATAGCAGGGGCTTGCAATATTTTTGTTGAGTGAATGACTGAATGAGTGGGAAAATGAATGTATGAATGACACCACCTCTGGCCTGTGAGGCAGCACTGGACGCGCCCTTCTCCAAAACCCTGCATTTGAGCACAGGGTACTAGGGAGCCACTGAGTGTTCCTGAGCAGGGCATGAGTATGTGAGGCAGCTGAAGGAAGACCAGGTGTCTTGCGGCGGTTGCCCCGCTTCTTAGAGGGGTTTAACGTGGCGTTTCTCTACCTCAGCACTATTGACTTTTGGGGCCAGATCATTCCCTGGGATGTCAGGCTGGGCAGTGGAGGGGGCAAGTCACCCTATAGTGAGAAGCACTGGTGTAGAGTGAGGGGTGTGGGGTCAAAGAGAGCCAAATCCAGGGCCAAATCCAGCTCTTCTAGTTGCCGCTCGACCCATCTGGCCTCAGTTTTCTCAGCTGTAAAATGGGCATGTGGATATCTGTGTAACCGTGGCTAGAGCAAAGCAAACACTCAATAAGCATGAGCCAGCCTACTTGTCTGATTTTGCCAGACCTACATCCCAATCAGTAACTCCTCCCCAATAATTGTAGCCACAAACCCCTGCATGCACGTGGCAGTGGGAAACTTATTTATGTTTTGTCCTATGACTCATTAAAGCAAATACACATCTATTTAAAAAATGTTTGACCTTCTTCTACCTAAAATCATTTTGTGTGCCACCTGCTGGTGACCCAAGGTCACATCGGGAAAGGCTGAGCCTTCCCCGTTAGCCAAGAGGGTCCAAGCAGGTCCTTAGAAGGGGGCTTCAACAAAGGTTTATTGCCTTGGGGGCCTTTGGGGACACTTGAGGGGTTGATTCTGGCTAACTGGGTTCTCCAGACTAGGGTTTGGGAGATAATTGCAGTGAGACGGGGTGAGAAGTCAATTTTGGGGGCCTCAAAGATTTTGAATGTATTCTCTGCCTTGTATACTTCGTAAACTCTTATCCAACCCTCAAAACCCTAGTGGCAATATCCCCTCTTTCAGGAAGACTTCCCTGATCCCCCATTTCCCCTCTGCCTCCCCCCTTCCCACAGTCTGGAGCTCCTCTCTGCCCAGTCTTGACTGGAAGAGGCTGGAAAGGGGTGTCTATGTCCAGATTTGCACCTTCAACCTTAGCCTGAGGTGAGGCACGGAACAGCTGGGCCTCAGGGTCTATTTTTTTTAAGCAAAAAGGAATGTGTGGGTGGAGCCTACGGTGGCTCCAGGCATCCAGGTGACTTCCTCCCTCTCTCGCCTCCAGGTAGAGGGTTTCCTGTTTTGATCCTGTCCTTCCTAGACCCGGCTCCTGAGGGTAAGGCTGGGTGAGGAGCAGAAAGCGTGACCTTTACTCCAAGGAGCCTAAAGAATTTCCTCCACCCTCGCTGCCCTGCCCTCCGCAGCTGAGGACCCAGCCCAGTGCTAGGTGTGAAGACAGGCGGGTAGCATTGGATTCGGGGCCTGGGGTAGCATTGGATTCGGGCCAGGCCCCAGAGGCGGCTGCTGTGCGCTTTCAGAAAAGCCATGTCCCCTGCTTCTCTGGGCCTCAGTTTCCCCTCTCTAAAGTAGGGTAACCCTCTCAAAAAGTGGGGTGACCTGAGAAAGCCCAGTCCTATGCTCCGGAGGTCTCTGACCCTTGACTAGCTCCTAATCCAACAGGTCTTCCTCCTGAATTTCAACATTTTATGAGTGTTGAAATTTTTTGCACAGGTTTTCAGGGATGGAAAAGCCTTCCTAAGCGCAAGCTCCGTTCCGAACGTGGCTGCAATCCCTGCCGGGTCTTCCTCGCAGCCTTGGCTGGCGGGTCTCCAGCCCGGCCGCCGGCTAGTGCGCAGCTGGGCGGAAAACCCGGCCTGGAATCCTCACCCCAGGGCCTGGATCCTGCGTTGGGAGGAGAGGGGGGACGAAGGCCGCCTCGGCAGCGTCCCGAGGGCGTGGCGGGGCGGGGCGGTAGGGGACGCGGAGGAGGAAGAGGTGCAGGTGCAGCCCCGGCGGCAGAGCGGGCGGGAGGAGGGCGAGAGCCGGGCACCTGCTTCGCTGCGACCCTCCCCAGCCTCCTCCCTGACGCCAAGGTGGGGGCCAATTGACTGTTTCTAGGCCCCCCCCCGCCTGGGGCAGAGACGCTTGACGGCCCCCGGGTGGACTATGGCGGTGAGATTCCAGGCGAGTAGCCCTCCGAGGGCGGGAGGGGGAGGGTCCGAGCTGGGGCGGGGGCTGGGACCTGGATCCAGGACCCCGGAGCACCCTCTGCCAAGGTAACAGATGGGGACACTGAGGCCCAGAGGAAAGTGGTGGGAAGCCCGAGGCGGCACGGGGAGAGGCGTCCGCGCCCCCTGACCTCCAAAGCTGCCTCCGGGGGCTTCCTCTGCCCCGGGTCTGCCTGCCTCCCTTGGCGGGTAGACCTGGGTTCAAATCCCGACTTTTCTGTATAACTTTGGGCCGGCGAGTCCACGCCTCTCCGAACCTCCTCTATAAAGTGGCTGATGGTCACTTTATAGAAGGGCGTAGGGAGGATCCCAGGAGGAAAATGTTGCAAGGCGCCGGGCACGTAGTTGGTGCCCAGTTTCCCTGGGGCGATCCCCGGAGTTAAGCTTGAGCTCTAAGGGCGGAATGGTGGGCAGGGACCTCATTTGAAGGCTGGCGCGCTTTTGGCGAATGCGGCGAGTCTGAGAGCGAGGGCGTCCCCATTTATTGGGTGCCTACTGTATACAGAGCCTTTCGCTTGGGCGACCTGGTAGAGATGGGGGTCGAGAGCCCCGTTTTGCACTGAGCAAGCCCACCGGGGCTGCGGGAGGGAATCCCTGTGGCTCTGTCTGGGGGGGGGGGGGCTTCGCTCTCCAGGGATGAAGCTTGAATCGACTTCGCCGCAGCCACCCTACTGGGTCTCCGGTCGGGGCCCAGAGGGGTAAACAGGCCTAGAGGATACGTGGCTCGCCCTGGCCCGACCGCCCGAGGCTCTAGGGCCGGGCCGTTCTGGTTCCCGCCGCCTCCTTCCTGGCATCAAGGAACCGTTCCCAGAATCCCATCCCCAACTCGAGTATGTGTGGCCCCCTTCGCTTCCCCCTCCCCACCCCCGTCGGTGTTCCCAGAGGTGGGGGAGGGGAGGGGGAAAGTGGACAGCAGCCCGGTAGCCACGTGCCCGGGGCGGTGGGACTTGGTAAGACCTGTCCCCTCTTGAGGCGTCTCCTCTCAGGTGTTTGTGTCGCGCGTGGCAGGAGGCGGGGACGAAGGCCCGGGCCCCGCCCCCTCGGAGCTCACCTTGACGGGGGCGGGGCTGAGGAGGCTAGGAACTCGGGACGTACCGGTTGAGTTCCTGGAGGAATCAGCCTTCTATTCCACCATTCACGCATTCCTAAAACTACCCCCCGTACCTGGTCCTGTGGGGACAATGCTGCGGTCCCAGGGCCTCCATCCCTGCCCACCAGGAATCCGAATACTCTAGGGGCGTAGGGGAGACAGGTGGATGGGGACATCCCAGGCCCCAATAATCAGAGATGTAAAATGTGTGTAGGGGGACGTTGAGACAGTGGCACTGGGGCCGTGAAGGATGAATAGGAGTTTGCCAGGGAGTACAGCTTGTGCAAAAGCCTGGAAAGGAAGCTAATTGGAGGGCCCTTCACCAAAGTATCCAGAGAGCCCTGCCCAGCCGTCACAGCCCAAGAGGAAAGACCAGACACTCACAAACTGATGATTAAACGGGATAATTTAAGATGGTTTTGGGTGCTGTGAATAGAACCTAATAAATAAAGCAGGGAGGAGTGGTAGGGTGCCAGGGAAGATAGGCTAGTCTAGGAGGGTCCCCTGGGGAGGTGGCATTTGAACTGAGACCAGAGTGTCCGGGGCAGCTGTGTGCATTCTGGGGGGGGGGGGGTTATCTAGGCACAGGGGACGGCCAGGGAAAGCTTTGGAGGTGAGCTAAGCTGAGGTGGGCTGTGGAGTTAGGCATGACCCCATGGGTCATGGAGAGCCCTGCAGTATCCATGGAGGCAAACCTACACAAGCTGGGACAAGCCAGGGCCACCTGTCCCTGCCCCCTCAGGGGCCCTGATTCCCTGGAGCCCGTTTCTTAAAATAGCTCAGGAAATAAAGATTCTGGGAGGCCACTTAATGACACCAAGCATAAAATCAAAGCAAGTGAAAAGATTCTCTTCTGAAAAATAAGTTCAGAAGGAAAAAAAAATGTAGAAGGATGCTGTAGCCAACTGGTTAAGATCGAAGGTATGGGATGGGCTGCCAAGGTTTGCAGAGCGCTGTGTGACCTCTGGCAAGTTACTGAACCTCTCTGGGCCTCCTTTTCCTCCCCTGTAAGGCAGGAATAGGAGCGGTGCCACTTCCTCAGGTCACTCAGGAGTAAATGAATGGGTATGTG
This sequence comes from Hippopotamus amphibius kiboko, assembly GCF_030028045.1. Classification (NCBI taxonomy): domain Eukaryota; kingdom Metazoa; phylum Chordata; class Mammalia; order Artiodactyla; family Hippopotamidae; genus Hippopotamus; species Hippopotamus amphibius. The sequence continues at coordinate 2,755,289 of NC_080200.1, forward strand.
CAAAGCACTCGCCGGCAGAGCACGGAATAGTGTTGCTTATTAATAGACAGAGGAGGTAGGTCATCATTTTTACTTATCATAACCACTGCCATCTCTCCCAGAGGCGCCTTCTGCTGTTCGTGCATGACTCCACACCCCCTTCCCGAACCTCAGCGCTGAAAGACGGGGCAGTGGGGGTGAGGGAGGTACCCATTTCACAGATAGGGAAGGTGAGGCTGGGAGAGGCACCACCACAGCCAGCAAAGTGCAGACTGCAGGATCTGAGGCTCCGTTGAGAGAGCAGACCTGGCCCCCAGGAGTGCCCATGAGGCCCCACCCTTGGCTTTGTTTCCCTCTCCTCCGCCCCCTTCCTACCTCCTGGGAGTCTGGAATGCAGCTCTCCCGGGAACCTCTAAGAAAAGGCACCGGAACACACCAATGGAGGGCGCACAGGGAATCCCCCGCCCCTCTGTGCCGAGCTGGGCAACCAGGCTGGGGAGGGGGCGTCGTTTCTACAAGGTCCCCGGAGGAGTAGGACAGCTGGGCTGAAGATAAAGGATGGGTGGGGCTGGCTCCACATGCCCCCTTCTGCCAGCATCTTCCAGCTGAGTGACCTCTACTCCCGAAGCCTGTGATCTCATCTATACCCTGGGCTTCAAAATAACAGAATTCACACCCCTGGCCCCACCCTCCAGCCGCTCTGTTGTCTTGACAAGTGACTTCCCCTCTCTGTCTGGCTTTCCTCCTCTGTGACGTGGGGATAATAGAATGCCCCTTAGTGAGCAGATTCAATGAGATCTTACCTGTGAAGTGCCTGGTTCAAAGGAAGCACTTCACTCATTCATTTCATTCATTCATTCATCCTGTAGATAGTGAGAATCTCTCCTACATTCCAGGCACTCAGGACTCAGCTTTGAAAGAGGCAGACAAAAGTCTCTGCCCTCCGAAGCCAATATTCTAGAGGGAGAAGGGCAGTGACCTGATGAAAAAAAACCCAGAGAATGTCAAGGGATCACAAGTTCTGTGAATGAGGAATCAGGGAAAGGTGGATAAACTGGTCTGTTGTGGGGTGGGAACAGTTCCAGTTCTGGATGGAGTGATTGGGTGTAGGAGGTGAGGGAGCCGGCCAGGTGCAGATCTGGGGGAAGAGAGTTTCCAGCAGAGGAGACAGCATGTGCAAAGGCCCTGGGGCAGGACTGGGCCAGGGGTGTTGGAGGAAGAGCAAGGAGGCTGTGTGTCTGGAGCAGAGTGAGTCCCTTGTGCCTGCAGACCTTGCTAGATCCCCCCCCCCGGGACTGAGCCAGACCTTCCAGAGGAAAAGAGACAAGGACTCACTTTTTCTCAGCTCCCACTGCAGTGCGGCACTGTCAACATTTGGGGGTGGATCATTGCTTATGCTGGGGTCTGTGCAGTGCACTGCATGTAGGGGTTTGAGCAACATCCCTGCCCCCACCCACTCGATGCCAGGAGCATCCCCAGTCATGACAACCACAGATGCCCCCAGACACTGGCCAGTGTCCTCTGGGGAGGGGGTAGAATGGTCCCGGATTGAGAACCACTGATTTAAGTCCATTTTGCAGATGAACAAACTGAGGTCTCGAGAGAGGTAGCAACTAGCCCACAGGCTTGGGCCATGGGAGTGTCAGAGCCAGGCACCCCATACAGGGATGGGGACCCCTGAATGCTCTGACAAACCTCATGCCCACCTTCCCTGCCCCCTCCCACCAGGTGCTGGACATGGAGGAGCTGACCATCTGGGAACAGTACACGGCCACGATCAGCAAGGTGGGGCCTCCCTCTCCCTGCATGGTCCCTGTGGGACAGCCTTTGTCCCAGTGAGAAGCAAAATCACGTTCTGTCTCTCAACCGCCCTCAGGATCCCCGCCGAGGCTTTGGCATTGCAATCTCTGGTGGCCGAGACCGGCCTGGTGAATCCGTGGTTGTGTCCGATGTGGTGCCTGGAGGGCCGGCTGAGGGCCGGCTACAGTGAGTGTCAAGGCAGCTGGGTTGGTGGGGGAAGTACATCAAGAGGAGGGACCAGTGTGGGCCAAAGCCAGGATGCTGGAAAGTGCCTGGCACCTTCCAGCTCCATCAACACAGGGCTTGAAACTGGCAGCACGAAAGTCAGTGACTAGCCCTCACTCTCCTCAAGGCACTGGTCCTCCGCTGAGTCCTGGGGGTCATGGTGGCCCCAGTTTGCTCCTGGAATGAATATCCTAGAAACCTCTTTTTGGCTGGAGAGAGAGAGACCCAGTGTCCTGAGCCCTTGGGGGCAGGAGGCTCCTGGGAGTTATGTTGGAAAAATGGTTCTGGGACCTGAGTGGCTGACGGGTGATGTGGCTCAGAATCAGTGACCAGCTTCAGAGAGAGAGTATGAAGCAGACAAGGAGAGAAGGGGAGAAAAGCAGAGAAGAAGGGGCCCTAGAGAAAGAAATGAGGGGGTACGAAGACACCAGTTGTAATTGCAGCTTATGTTCTATGATTGTATTTCATTATTATGTGGCTTCTATGATCAGCCCCATTTTACAGATGAGGAAACTAAGGCCCAGAAGGATAAATGTCTTTGTGGACCTGGGGACACCAATGAATTAGAACCAGGCCTCACAGACTGGGGTTGGTGGTGGTGGTGGTGGGGGGTACCTGCTAGGGGCCCTCAGGGCAGGCCTGGGGAGAGGGGCTCCTAGCCGAGGCCTCCTCCTTGAGACCTGGCCTCCTCTCTCAGGATGGGGGACCAGATCGTCATGGTGAATGGGGTCTCCATGGAAAATGTCACCTCCACCTTCGCCATTCAGATACTCAAGACCTGCACAAAGGTGGCCAACATTGTGAGTGGGGGCTCGGTGGGAGGGGCAGCCCCTGGCTCGGGTGGCACCTCTGCCCCGGGCTGAGCCCTGCACCCCCTGGTCCTGCTGCCCATGGGCAGTATAAGCGTCCCCAGGCAAGTGGAATCTTGTTCCCATTTCACAGCTTGGATGCCAAGGCCCACAGGGACCAGGGTTGCCCAGGGTCACCCAGGCGGTGGGGCAGGGATTGAGCTGTCCACCCCGTGACCATCTCTGCCTCCCCTAACAGACGGTGAAGCGTCCCCGGAAAGTCCAGCTGCCCGCCACCAAGACCATCTCTGGCCTGGGACGCCAGGACTCGGACGAGGAGGATGGGCCACGGCAGCTGGATGAGGCTGACCATGGCCGGGGCTACGAGGGTGACACGTCCAGTGGCTCTGGCCGCTCCTGGGGCGAGCGCTCCCGCCGGCCGAGGATGGGTCGCCGGAGCCGGGCGGGCAGCCACGGGCGCAGGAGCCCAGGCGGCGGCTCTGAGGCCAACGGGCTGGCCCTGGTGTCCGGCTTCAAGCGGCTGCCGCGGCAGGACGTGCAGATGCGGCCCGTGACGTCTGTGCTGGTGCGGAAGAGAGAGAGCGACGGTGAGTGTGCGGCCACGTTTTTGGCGGTGGGGCTTGGCATCCCCAGAGAGGGGCAACACTGCTGCCCCGACATCCGATCCCATATGGTGTGTGGTCAGCAGAATAATGGCCCCCCAAAATGCCCACATCCTGGTCCCAGGACCTGTGGACGTGTCACCTCATGGGGCAGAGGAGACTTGGCAGGTGGGATGAAGTTGAGGCCCCTGAGACGGGGATGACCCTGGATTCCCCGGGGGGCCCACCGTCATCACAGGGTCCGTATAAGAGGGAGGCGGGGGCTTCCTAGGTGGCGCAGTGGTTAAGAATCCGCCTGCCAATGCAGAGGTCACAGGTTCGATCCCAGCTCCAGGAAGATCCCACATGCCGCGGAGCAACTAAGCCCATGTGCCAAAAAAAAAAAAAAAAAAAAAAAAAATTGAATAAAGCTAGTAAGGTTTAAAAAACAAAAAAAAAAGGAAGAAAGAAAAAAAAGAGGGAGGCGGGAGGGTCCAAGGCAGAGAGAGACAGGAGAGGCTGCGCTGCTGGCTGTGAGGAGGGAGGAAGGGGCCGCGAGCCAGGGATGCGGGGTGCCTCTAGACGCTGGAAAAGGCGGAAACTGATGCTCCCCTGGAGCCTCCAGAGGGACCAGTCCTGCCTGGATTTAACCCTGTGGAGCCCATCTTAGACTGTGAGATAAATTTGTGTTGTGTTATAGGCACTAAGTTTGTGGCGTATTGTTAGAGCAACAGGGAACTTGCACATCATGACATCAGTAGACGGTCAAGGTATTAGTAGGTATAGAACAGTAGGGACATGACCTCTCACCCGTGTCTTGATTCCATGGCAGCTTTGTGGCCTTGGAATCCTGGTCATGATGTGACAAATGGCACTGGGACATCTACCTCACATTGTAATTTTGAAAATCCTGAAAACACTCATCATGATGTCACTGAGTATTGGGGTTGTGACCCTGAAGCCCCTTTGGTGATGCCATCAGGGTGTCAGGAAGGGACAACGTGGGCTCTGCTCCTTCTCAGGGGCCTGCTACTGACTGCCCCACAATGACATCAGAATCCCTGCCCCAGGGCCTTTGCACGGGCTATTCCCCACCACCCCCCCCCAACCTGAAACGACCTTCCCAAGACCCTTGAAGGGTTTGCTCCCTTGCTTCATCCAAGATGTGGCTCAGACATCACCCCCTCAGAGAGGCCTTCCCCCGACCACCTGGCCCCAAACTGCCCCTCCAGACCACTCTCCCCCATCTCCCGGCTTTCTCTCCTTACAGCACTCAGCATCACCTGGTGCTTGTGTGTTGCATCTTCCCCCAACTACAGGGAACCAGGTCTGCTTTGTCACCCACCAACAGGCACCTGCAGGGGGAAGAGTGCCCGCTGGAAAGGGTGGCAGGCTGAAGCCTGCCCTTTCCCTGCAGGACAGCAGCCTGGAAGGCAGAATGGTCAAGGGCAGGAGAGAAAGCGGAGGTCTGAGAGCCCCCGGCAGCCCAGACCCCAGGCCCTGCCTCAGTTTCCCTCCTCTTCCCCCCACAGATTTTGGGGTGAAACTGGGCAGTCAGATCTTCATCAAACACATCACAGATTCAGGCCTGGCTGCCCGGAATCGCGGGCTGCAGGAAGGAGACCTCATCCTACAGGTGAGCCCAAGGCTTCCCATCAGGAAGCAGGGAGACCAGGGCCGGGGGGTAACGGTGTTACTGAGTCACATGGCAAGGTCAGCAGAGCTGGCCCTGAACCACTTGCCTCCTGCATTGTTGCCTGTTTCCGGAAGGATATTCCCCACTTCCCCTCATCTGCTACTAATCCATTGCCAAATGTCAGTTTCTAGTACCCTTTTTGGGTTGTCTGTTTCTAGTATCCTCAGAATCACATGACCAGCTGGCTATAGCGCTGATTCATGGACCTGACTTAGGTGGCTGAATGGTCTGGAGACCACGCTTCGAGGAGCAGCTCTGCCTTAAGAGCTTGATTTCCTTCCAGACTCCTCCCCTGAAAATCTGTTTCTAGTGATTCCTAGTGTTTGATTTCCAAATTACTCTGGTTGATTTTTTCTAGAGTCTCCTCAGAGTTGTCCGTTTCTAGTGACCCTGAGGAATTGTCTGTTTCTAGTAGTTTGGGGCTGACACTTGAAACAGAGCTTGGAGGTGGGACTGGGGGCTAGAAACTCACAGTCCCAAGGGTTACTGAAAACAGATATTCCCAAGAGAAAATGTCAGGAATGGATTCCTGGTGAGTGGAGATGACATTAAATCCTTCCTAGGAATTGGATGTTTCTTTTTCTTTTTCCCTTTAAGAACTTTTATTGAGATACAATTGACATACAATAAACTGCATATATTTAAAGTGTATAATTTGATTTTTTTTCTTATTAGTAATGTATATATGGCAATCCCAATCTCCCAGGAATTGGATGTTTCTAATCCACTTCTAGCTATTTGTTTCTAGTACCTCCTAGAAATTGTTTCTAGTATCTAGGTATTTATTCCCTCTCCCCCAGTGAGAGTTGTCACTAATATCACTCCTGAGTTGTTTCTAATATCTATTCCCAGTGTCTCTTGAGAAATTTCACCCACTGGGGAGATGAGTCAATTTATTTTTAATTTTTCCCAAGTGCCTCCCCCACCCCTCTTAGAAAATTCTGTTTCTGGAATTCTTCCAGAGGTCAGTTCTTGACATAGTCTCCTCTCACAGCAGGAATGCAATTCTATCATTTTCTCTTGAGAATGTCTGTTTTTAGTAACCCCTGAAGGTTGTGTGTTTCTAGTCCCCCCACCAAGGTATCTGTTTCTAGTATCCCCAGCTCTCATGAACTTGATTCTTCTCTTCCTTCCTGATCCCTTTTAGATCAATGGGGTGTCCAGTGAGAATCTGTCACTGAGTGACACACGGCAACTGATTGAGAAGTCAGAAGGGAAACTGACTCTGCTGGTGCTCAGGGACCGAGGCCAGTTCCTGGTGAATATCCCTCCGGCCGTCAGTGACAGCGACAGCTCCCTCCTGGAGGGTGAGGGGCCAGGAGGCCGGCCCTGGGCAGGGAGGTTCGAACGGAGGGCCAGGGAGGCAGGCTGTGCCAGGCAGGGCCAAGCAGGAGTTGGCAAGCCTGGCCCTGAGAGGCTCAGAGAGGGACAGAAATTTGCCCAAGGCCACACAGCAAGTCAGGGCTGGAGGCCCGCAGCTGAGCCTGACTCTGGTTTGGGCCCCTTTGCTTAGAAGGGTCTGATGTGCCCGTCTGTGAAATGGGTCCAGCTTGGAAGGCGTGACTGTGGCTGAGACGTGCTTTCCCCCGCAGATATCTCAGACCTCGACTCAGAAATGTCCCAGGCGCCACCATCCCACATCCCACCACCACCCCAGCACGGGCAGCAGAGTCCGGACGCCAGCCGAACCAACTCCCCTGTGTATGTCACTCCATTGGCAAGAATGGCTAAATGGGGGGGGAACATGAGCATATCTTTTCCAACATGGGGTAGCCTTGAGGGTGCAGTCATGGCGGCCTGCCTGGAAGAGGCCTCTCCTTCCACACTCAGTCCTTTTTGCCTCCTTATTGTGGCTCAGAGTTCTTGGTCTCGGGAGAACCAGGTATGAGTGGACTTAAAGCAGAAGGGATTGAATTTTATAACACATCTTAGAAGACTTCAAAATGCATAAGCCCTTTCACCCAGCAAGGCTTCTTTTAGAGAGTTCTCTTGGGGGCAAAATAGCCATGGCTGTGTGCAAGGATTGGAGGATGCATGTTTGTTATGATGTTCATAAAAGGGAAAAAGTGGCAGTTATCTTGTTAGTCTCCTGGGGCTGCAGTAGCAAAGTGCCACAAACCACGTGGCTTAGGACCACAGAAATTTATGGTCTCAAAGTCCTGGAGACCAAAGTCCCAAGTCACAGTGTCAGGGCCATGCTGCCTCTGAAGGCTCTTAAGGGAAAATCTGTTCCAGGCATTTCTCCTAGCTTCTGGTAGCCTCCTTGGCTCCCAGGGGGCCCTCTCCCCGCTTGTGTCCTCATGTCATCTTCCCCAGTGTATGTCTCTGTGTCCAGATGTCCCCTTTTCCTAAGGACACCAGTCAGAGTGGATTAGCGATCCCCCCACCCTGCTCCAGTATGCCCTGAAGTTCACTAATCACTTCGCAATGACCCTGTTCCCAAATGAGTTCCCATTCTGAGATCCTGGGGGTTAGGACTTCAACAGACACAATTCAATGCCTTCAAAAACATAACTGCCTCACACTTGGGGACTAGGTAATGGGCACCTCATTTAAGCCTGAAGCCCCCTGTGAAGTAGGGGGTTGTATCTGTTACCTACAGCTGCATAACAAATGAACCCCAAACCTGGCTGTTTGAAACAACCAAACTAGTATTATCTCATTGTTACTGAGAGTCAGGAATCGGGGGCGGCTTAGCTGGGTGGTTCTGGTTCATGGTCTCGTGAGGTTATTGTCAAGACGTGGTCTAGGGCTGTGGGCTTCTGGGGGTAGGTGACCCCCTTCTATGCTCCCTCACATGGCTGCTGGTGGGAGGACTCAGGCCCTCAGCAGGTGGGTCTGTTCAGGGAAGGGGACTACACAGGCATGATGACCAGGAGGTGGGGGGATCATTGTGGTCTAGCTTAGAGGCCAGAGGAGCACCCACACCAAGGCCCCAACTCTCACTCCATCATTGCCTCTTTAGGGCGCTAATTAGCAGTGACAAGGAGACGGTGCATGTGTGCTTAGCCTGTAGTGAATGCTCTTTATTACGATTGTTATAATATAATCCTTGCTTGGGAATAGTTGATAGCCATGAAAAAGGATGTCTCTGGGAGTATACTGAAAAGGCCTTGGGAAAATGCACTTGGCATCGTGTACAGTGAATGAATCAGATTGTAGAATGACACAGGGTGGCATCTCAAAGGGTTTGGGGGACTCTTGTGTGATCTTCCTGGGGATTCCATGGGCACACAGAAGGATCTGTGGACAGACGGCTCCGAGTAGCTTGTTTCTCTGACACAGACCCTGTACTCTTTGCACCTGCCCCGAGAAGCCTGGGCTGGGGGTGTGTCATTCTCAAGTGTCTTTCCCCACCCCCACTCACTCAGGCTGGGTGTCGGAAATGCTAACATATGGCCTGATCTTGATTTTCTTTCAAAAGTATATATTTCCCCACATGTTTCTTTGAAACCATCTGAAAGGTCTGGAAAGTAACTCCTCCGAGCTAACCGTGGGTTGATTTTGCAGGGGATTTCTTTCCGTCCTGTGGTTTAACTCTGTTAGTCAGCTTGGGCTGCTAACAAAATAGCATAGACAGGAGGCCGGAAGTCCACAGCCAGGGTGTGGCATGGCTGGTTTCTGATGAAGGCCTCTTCCTGGCCTGTGGATGGCCGCCTTCTCGCTGTGTGTTCACACGGTGGAGAGAGTGATCGCGGGTGCCTCTTATAAGGACACGAATCCCATCATGGGGGCCCCACCCTCATGACCTCATTTAAACCTGGTCACCTCCAAAGGCCCCGCCTCCTGATACCATCCCGTTGGGGGTTAGGGCTTCAGCATGTGAATTTGGGGGGACACAGACGTTCAGTCCAGAGCACCTTCTATAACTTCACGAATATTAAAACAGTAAACATGACCGTTTGCCACAGCCTCATCTCATTTTGAGGCCTTGACTCAACTCTGCCATCCCAAGGCTTGGAGGAGGAAACTGAGGTTCAGAGAGGGGAAGCAGAGGGCCTGAGGTCACACAGCTGCAGAGGGGCAGGACCAGGATTAGAACCCAAGTGCCGATAAATTAAAATTCTCCTAAAAATTCCTGCCTGATGTCCCCTCCCCCCCGCCCCACCGCAAATCTGTTCCCTACCAGGGAGAGCCCCCAGCTTCGGCGGGAACGTTCAGTGGATTCTAGGACTGCGTCAGAACCAGGTGAGCAGAGGGTGGTGACTCTGAGCACCCCTCCTCTGATTTTTCTGATCCCAGCCAATGAGGCTGTGCCAGGCAGAGCGGGGGGAGGCTGCCATGAGCCTGAGAGGTCAGGGACAGTTCCCTGGGGAGGAGCGGGGGCTGGAAGGCCGCATTCCAAGGGGCAGGGACACCCTACAGCAAAAGTTTGGTGGCTGGGGACTTCCCTGGCAGTCCAGTGGTTAAGACTCTGTGCTTCCAGTGCAGCGGGCGCGGGTTCAATCCCAGGGCAGGGAACTAAGATCCCGCATGCCGCGTGGAGCAGCCGAAAATTGGGGGTGGGGTGGGAGATGGTTTGGCGTCTGGACAGGTCAGCATGCTTGGGAAAAACTGGCTGTTCCCTTTCAGACTCCCCGAGGCAAAGGAACTATGACATCTACAGGGTACCCAGCCATCAGAGCGTGGAGAATCACAGGTATGTACCCCAGAAAAAAAAAACCCCAGCTGAGGACTCTCACACCCCAGGCTGCCTTCCCAGACCCCATCACCTGCCTTCCCAGACCCCATCGCCTGCCTTCTAGCATGGGACCACCATGTGGGACTGTTTGGGCGGGGCCTCTCCCATGCGTCTGACACCACCTCCGCCTCCTGGTACAGGTACAGCCCAGACTCGCGGGTGGTCCGCTTCGTCAAGGGCACGAACGTCGGGCTGCGGCTAGCTGGTGGCAACGATGTGGGCATCTTTGTGTCCGGGGTGCAGGCGGGTAGCCCGGCTGACGGGCAGGGCGTCCAGGAGGGAGATGAGATTTTGCAGGTGAGAGGGGGCAGCTGGCGGTGAGCGCGTGGGCGTGATGGGTGGTACCCGAGTCTGTTACTGGTTGTGTGTCCTTCCCCCGGGACCCCCTGGGAACTGGCAAGACCCCCAGAGACATTTGAACATATTAAGGCTTCCCTGTCTGTATCCTGACCTTGTTGATTGGGTCATGACCTCGTCCATGTCACATCCTTGTTGTCCATGTCATGACCTCGATGTCCAGCTCGTGACCTTTCCCAGGTCACTGCCTTGTTATCGATGTCACAGTCTTCTTGTTTGTATCACGCCTGAGTTGACCATGTTGTGACCACACTGCGCACGCCACAGCCTCGATCCCCACATCCACCTGCAGTCCCTTTCTGTGCCACCTCCATCTCCCATGTCCGGGTCCTGGCCTCATCCAAGTCGGGCCTTCGTGGAGTGTCTTTACTGCGAAGATTATCAGTGTCTGTGACCCACTGTCCGGGTCTGTATATTGTGTCCCTGTCATGAGCCCACGCTTCTCTTGACTCTTTTGAGTATCACAACATTCCCACCAGGATCCTGATTCTGTCACAGCTGTGACCCCTGTTCACATGTCTTTCTTTTTTTAAGATTTATTTATTATTTTACTTATTTTTTTGGCTGCGTTGGGTCTTCATTGCTGTGTGAGGGCTTTCTCAAGTTGCGGCGAGCAGGGGCTACTCTTCATTGCGGTGCACGGGCTTCTCATTGCCGTGGCTTCTCTTGTTGTTGTGGAGCATAGGCTCTAGGTGCTCAGGCTTCAGTAGTTGAGGCACACGGGCTCAGTAGTTGTGGCACACAGGCTTAGTTGTTCTGCAGCATGTGGGATCTTCCCGGACCAGGGCTCAAACCCATGTCCTCTGAATTGGCAGGTGGATTGCTTTTTTATTTCCCTTTTTTTATAAATTTATTTTTATTTATTTATTTATTTATTTATTTATTTATTTATTTTATTGGCTGTGTTGGGTCTTTTTTGCTGCGTGCGGGCTTTCTTTTTAGTTGCAGTGAGTGGGGGCTACTCTTCGTTGTGGTGCACGGGCTCCTCATTGCCATGGTTTCTCTTGTTGCAGAGCATGGGCTCTAGGCGCATGGGCTTCAGGAGTTGCAGCACATGGGCTCAATAGTTGTGGCTCACGGGCTCTAAAGCACAGGCTCAACAATTGTGGCACATGGGCTTAGTTGCTTCGCGGCATGTGGGATCTTCCTGGAGCAGGGATCGAACCCGTGTCCCCTGCATTGACAGGCGGATTCTCAACCACTGTGCCACCAGGGAAGCCCAGGCGTTCCCATGTCTTGATGCTGAGAACCCAAAGGGCCTTGGTTACACCTGGACTGACCGCATTTCCCGTGCATGTCCTGTGTCTGGTTTCTGGGCCAGACCTTCGTGTGTATGTGTGATGTCTGGGCTGCCACAGGGCAATGCCCCTTTCAGAAAGCCGTGCCCCAGTGTCCGGGGCTCTTGACAGCAGCTCTGGAAAGAGTTGGGGGGAGGGCTTTGTCCGGAGGAAGAGCTGGGATCTCTTACCTGGATCCTGTCCCACCCATGCATCCCCATCCCGGCAGGTGAATGATACCCCGTTCCAGAACCTGACCCGGGAGGAGGCGGTACAGTTCCTGCTGGGGCTGCCCCCCGGCGAGGAGGTGCAGCTGGTGACGCAACGGAAACAGGACAGTGAGTGTGTGTGAGTGTGAGTGTGAGTGCACGTGTGAACGGAGCTGGGATCCACGGCCAGGCCCTGGGGAGGGGTCGGGTCTGGGCGGCGGCCCCGCCAGCTCACGGAGCCTCCCCATCCACAGTCTTCCAGAAGATGGTGCAGTCCTGCGTGGGCGACTCCTTCTACATCCGCACGCATTTTGAGATGGAGGCCAGCCCACCATCCGGCCTGGGCTTCACCCGCGGAGACGTCTTCCATGTGCTGGACACGCTGTACCCTGGGCCCGGGCAGAGCCTCGCCCGCGGAGGCCACTGGCTGGCGGTGCGCATGGGGCGTGACCTCCGGGAGAAAGAGCGGGGTATCATCCCCAACCAGAGCAGGTGGGGACCGCCCACTGGAACTCGGCACAGCATCACGATGTATCATCTTTGGTGATTCACTCTGGGGAGGCGTGCAGAAGGCTCAGGGCCGACCAATCAGTGCTTGTATGAGTTTCCTGCAGCTGCTGTAAAAAGCTACCATAAACCTAGGGGCTTGGAAGGACACGCATTTGTCATCTCATATTCTGGAGATCAGAAATGAGTCTGACGGGGCTAAATCCAGGCGTGGGCAGGGCTGGTCCCTCCGGAGGCTCCAGGGGAGCATCGGTTCCTGCCTTTTCCAGCTTCTAGAAGCGCTGCATCCCTGGCTCGCGGCCCCTTCCTCCATCCTCACAGCCAGCAGCACAGTGTCTCCCATCTCTCTCTGCCTTGGACCCTCCTGCCTCCCTCTTATGAGGACCCTTGGATGACACTGGGCCTCCCGGGGAATCCTGAGTCATTCCCATCTCAGGGGCCTTAACTTAATCCCACCTGCAATGTCCCCTTTGCCGTGAGAGGTGACATATTCCCAGGCCTGGGGATTAGGCCATGGACGTCTTTGGGGCTGTGATCCTGGACCGCGGTGCTCACTCATCTCCTCCCTTCTCTCCAGGGCGGAGCAGCTGGCTAGTCTGGAGGCTGCCCAGCGGGCCGCAGGGATCGGGCCCGGAGCCTCAGCGGGCTCCAGCACACGCGCCGAGTTCTGGCGGCTGCGGGGTCTTCGTAGGGGAGCCAAGAAGACCACCCATCGGAGCCGCGAGGATCTGTCGGCTCTGACCAAACAGGGTCACTACCCGCCATACGAACGCGTGGTGCTGCGAGAAGGTGGGCCAGGGAGGCTGGGGGCGGGGGTGGGGGGGAGTGGCTCAATTCAGAGTGTTCAGAAGCCACGATCCTTACCTCTCTCCTTCACCCAATATACTCCCTTTTGATTACTTTAGGATGAAAATACACAGGCACAAACCCAGCACATAGATCCTTTCCCTACCCGAGAACCAGGGGTAAAAATACACCTCATTCAAGGACTTCCCTGGGGGCACAGTGGTTAAGAATCCGCCTGCCAAGGCAGGGGACACGGGTTCGATCCCTGGTCCGGGAAGATCCCACCTGCCGCGGGGCAACTAAGCCCGTGTGCTGCAACTACTGAGCCTCTGCTCTAGAGCCTGTGAGCCACAACTACTGAGCCTGTGCACTGCAACTACTGAAGGCCACACGCCTAGAGCCCATGCTCCGCAGCAAGAAAAGTCACAACAAGAGAAGCCACGACCTGCACACCGCAACAAAGAGTAGCCCCCGCTCGCCACAGCAACAAAGACCCAATGCAGCCAAAAAAAAATAAAATAAAATACACCTCATTCACGTTTCAGGAAGGGAAGAGATTAAGTTCTTGCCCACAGCCTCAGGGCAGAAGGATTAAAACCAGGTGCAGAGGCTGAAACCGGCGGGAGGTTGGGAATAGCAGGTGACCCAGGAGGGGAAAGGGCTGAGCTGCTTCCCAGCAGCTGCTCCAACGTCCAGACAAAAAAGACTCAAACATAAAAGGCAATGTACTTAATTTCTACCCCCAGCCAACGAAAGTTTAGAAATCTGAACGTGTTGAGCTTTTAAGAGCGAGGGAGGCCTAGAAAGAGAGGCGAAAAAGAGAAGGGTCAGGTGTAAAGAGCGGGCCGGCTACTCACTTTTCTCCAGCCAAGATGCCTTCCGCACCCGCTTCCTCATTGGTGAAAGGGAGTATCAGTGAGGCCAGGGGTCAAATGAGGTCTTCCTGCAAAGGGATGGATGGTATTTTAGGCTTTGCAGTCCAGATGGTTTCTGTTCAAACAACTCAACTCTGCAGGAAGGCAGCAGAGACGGGACATAACTGGATGTGACTCTGCACCAATAAAACTTTATTTACAAAAACAGGCAGTGGTCCGGAAGTGGCCCAAGGATTGTAATGGTGGTTGCCAACCACTGAGTTAGCTGTGTTCAATTGTTCTAACAGACCCCGAATTGTATAAACAAGAAGTTTCCTTTTCAAGTAACAGTCCCTGTGTAAGAAGGCGAAGAGGTCTCACACCTTCCCTTGAAGAATGCAACCCAGATGGCACACATCATTCTGCTTGCATCCTATTGGCCAGGGCATAGTCACATGGCCACCCCTAGCTGCAAGGGACGCTGGGAGTTGTAGTCTTTAGCTGGGCAGCCATGAGCCTGGCTAGGTCTGCTATGGAGAAAGTGGAGAAGCAGTTGTGCAAGAGGCTAGCTGCCTTTGTCCCACATGGGATCCTGAGTCTCGTCATTGCTTCTCTGCCCCGCAGCCAGTTTCAAGCGCCCGGTGGTGATCCTGGGACCCGTGGCGGACATTGCTATGCAGAAGTTGACTGCCGAGATGCCTGATGAGTTTGAAATTGCAGGTGAGAAACCAGGTCCCATAGCAACCTCGCTGGTGAATCATTTCAGAACCCTTTCTCCGCCTCTGGAGTTGAGGCATCTTGATAAGGGGGTTCCTAGTGATGCTGTTTTGGGGAAAGAGTTGGAACAACCATGCCAAACATGAGGCAGATCAGCCATCAGCGCCCGCGCCAATGCCTGGGCCAGACATCCTCAATCAATCTTGGCACTCTTTGCCAGGACAGAGCCTCAGAATCCTTCTTAACACAGGTCACCAGGCAGCCATTGCCAATGAAGCTGATTGGACAATTGCCAATCGTCTGTTCTTCATTTGTTCAAGAGATTTGTCTATTGAGCTATAGACACAGCACCAAACAAATACACAGGGTCTCCTGAGGAGACCAAAACAACTATAGAAACAATTAAGCTAGAGTAGGGAATCAGCAAATTACAGCTCCTGGGCTAAATCTGGCTGTTTTTTTTTCAGCCTGCTAGTTAAGAATGGTATTTATATATTTCAAATGGTTGAAAAGAAGTCAAAACAATTTTTTGTGACACGTGAAAAGAACTGAAAGCTGCAACTTGAACCGAAACTTATACATGAAGGTTGAGCACAACTCATAGCAGCTGAAAGGTGGACACAACCCAAGTGCCCATCAACAGGTGATGGATAAACACAATGTGGTCCCTCCACACTGTGCAATATTATGCAGCCTTGGAAAAGGGAGGAGATTCTGACACCTGCTACAACACAGGTGAACTTTGAGGACGTGATGCTCAGTGAGAGAAGCCAGACACAGAAGAACACATACTGTCTGATTCCACTCACGGGAGGTCCCTAGAGAAGTCGGACCCACAGAGACAGGGAGTAGATGGTGGGGTCAGGGGCTGGGGGAGGGGATGGGGAGTCCGTGTTTCATGGGGTCGGAGTTTCAGTTTGGGAAGATGAGAAAGTTCTGGAGATGGACGGTGGGGATGGTTGCCCAGCAATATGAATGGACTTAATGCCACTGAGCTGTGCACTTAAAAGTGGTTAAGATGGTACATTTTATGTTACACACATTTTACCACAACAAAGAGAAAAAAAGGCAAGGTTGTGTCCCCTTCCCTTTTAGGCCCCTCAGGGCACGGCGTGCCTTTTCCCTCAGCTGCCAGGCTATCTAGGAGGGCTTCCTGGAGGAAGCAGTGCTCCATCTCAGGTCCTAGAGGGCACATAGGGGATGGCAGTGTAGCTTCTCTTGGGTCACTACCCAAGCAAAGGCCCAGAGTTGGGACCGAGTCTGGGAGAGTGAGTGTCTGGAGCAGACATCATGCTAGTCGTTGGCTCAGTGACTCTGAGCTGGTGACCTTATGTCCCTGAGGCTCAGTTTCCCCATCTGCCAGATGGGCCAGTAATAGCCACCCCTGTTCAGGAGGAGGAGGAGTTGAGGGCCGTGGTCAGGAGGGGACCCAGTGTGATGTCAGGCGTGGGGCCAATAGGAGCTGCTGCTGCCAGTGTTAGGAATTCTCTCAAGGGCCATGGGGAGCCATGGTGGGTTCTTGAGCAGGGGAGGTGCTGGTAGACACAAATTTGAAAGGCCATTGGACTGCCCTCCTGAAGCTGCTGGTTGCCTCCCCCCTCCACAGAGAGCGTGTCGAGGACCGACAGCCCCTCCAAGATCATCAAACTGGACACCGTGCGGGTGATTGCAGAGAAAGTAAGCAAGGCTCTGCTGTGGGTCCCATTTCATGGATGGGGAAACTGAGGCTCAGGCCTCCAACCTGTTCTGGCTCCACACCCCGCAAGTGTGGTTTTCCACGGAGCCACCTCTTGGAGGCTTTGTGATGTGGGGGACTTGAGGGAGAGAGAGCCTGCCCAGAGTCACACAGCAGCAAATCCAGGGAAGGAACAGAGACTCAAACTGGGGCTCTGGTGCTCAAGACACCGTGGCCCGGGCTATCACCAAGCCCCATCCCAACACGCTGGCCTGCAGATGTGAGAGGCTGGGGTCTACTCGGACCTCAGACTCTTCATCTCCATCTCTCCGATTCTTCACCTGTCTCTGATGCTCTCTCTCTGGGTGTTTTTCCCTCCACTGTCTCTCTCTCTTTCCCTCTGTCTCCCTCCCCCACTGCCGCCAACACTGGCCTGGCCCAGGACAAGCATGCGCTTCTGGATGTGACACCCTCAGCTGTAGAGCGCCTCAACTACGTGCAGTACTACCCCATCGTGGTCTTCTGTGTCCCTGAGAGCCGGACAGCCCTCAAGGCACTGCGCCAATGGCTGGCTCCAGCCTCCCGCCACAGCTCCCGCCGCCTCTATGCTCAGGCCCAGAAGCTGCGGAAGCACAGCGACCACCTCTTCACAGGTGATGCGGGAGCAGAGGGTCCGGGGTGGGTGGTGGGTCTTGGCCTGAGTCTCCCGGCCATGCTAATGCCCCCTCCCCGCAGCCACTATCCCCCTGCACGGCACAAGTGACTCCTGGTACCAAGAGCTCAAGGCTATCATCCAAGAGCAGCAGACACGGCCCATCTGGATGGCCGAGGACCAGGTACCTGGGCCAGGGTTTGGGGCCTGTCTGGACTTAAGGCTGGGTTAGGGGCCGGGGGCATGGCCAAGGCCAAGATTTGACCTGAGGCTAAGGGTCTGGACCTAGTTCCTGGGGTGAGATGGGATTGGGTGACTTGGTTTGGGGATTGGGGTCTCCTCCTGGGGCTGGAGTCAAGGGTTGGGAATTGGCTCATATTTGGGGGCTTAGTCTGGAGCAAGGGCAATGTCAGTACTCACCTTGGGGTCAAGGGTTAAGCCTCAATTTGAGGTTGAGGACTGGAGTCTGAAGGGTGGTGTCCCAGGTCTGGGGTTTGGTCTAAGATCAGGGAGGGCCGGGGCTGGGGGTCTCGGCTCAGCCCGCCATGCACACCCGCAGCTGGACAGCTCCTCGGAGGACAACCTGGACCTCCCTCACCGCAGCCTGGCTGACAGCTCTGCGGATCTGAGCTGTGACAGCCGGGTCAATAGTGACTACGAGACAGATGGCGAGGGCGGCGTCTACACAGATGGCGAGGGCTACACGGACGGCGAGGGTGGGCCCCACACGGACACGGAAGAGGGGCCTCCGGCACCAGCCCTGGCCCGGTCCTCAGAGCCCGTGCTGGAGGACGAGCCCCGGATCCTGCAGGATCACGGGAGATCCTTGCGTCACCGAGGGGCCCAGGTGAGCAGAGCCCTGGGGTGGCCCCGGCAAGGGTCTTGGGATGGGGCTGGGACACCTAGGGAGCCTATTTTCTGCCAGAATGTTGAGGAACAGAAACTTCCCCGACCAGATCAGTATCTGGGACCTAGATCTAGGGTATTAGAACCACTGAGTCACTCAAAGCAAATATTTAAACTCTGCATGAGTTTCCTTATCTGAGATACAGGGGTTGATAGTAAAGTCTTGATGTCACAAGCTTGTTGTTTATTTTGTTGTTGTTTTGTTTTGTTTTTTGGCCGCACTGCACGGCTTGTGGGATCTTAGCCCCGGACTGGGGATGGAACCAGGATCCCCTGCAGTGGAAGCTCAGAGTCCTAACCACTGGAACATCGGGGAAGTCCCACAAGCTTGTTTACACTGAATACACTTAGTCCAAGTCGCCACCCACAGTAGGCGGGTTTTAACAATAACAAAATTGACTTAGTACTTATTCTATGTGAGGCTGCCTCAGCCCCTGAGGTGCCTTTGTGTGAATTTGACAAATTCCTCCAGACCCTCTCTAGGAAAATGTAAAAACGTACAAATCTATGTCTCTCATAGAATGGTGCTCCTTGGGGTTGTGCAGTACCCAACCTGCTCAACTGTCCACGGCATCCTGCTTATGGGGCAGACTCTACTCTAAGCACTTGACATACATGAATTCATTTATGAACTCCTGAAAACAGCCCTCTGAGGAATGTCACAGATGGGAAACCCCACTATCCCTTTGCTGACAGGCTGGGAGATCACAGCCATGGCCTTCCCCTGTCCCAGCCTGTTTTCTCATTTAAAATTGGGGATGAGCTCCAGACTTCTGTGGGGGCAAGCAGAAAGCCTGTGGGTAGCACTCCCCAAAGGTGGGGAGGCAGGATGGGGGTGCTTACTCATCCCGACTGATCATACTTTAGGGGGAAAGTGTTAACCTCTTTTCTCCCTCTCCAAGGTGGATGGCCGCCACCCTCAGGGTCAATGGCAACAGGACAGCATGCGGTAAGAGCCCCTGTACTCCACACTGGGGCCCCTCAAGCCTCCCTGTGGGACTCAGGGTTTGGGGTAAAGAGACCTAGAGCAAGCTATGCCTTCATGGTGCTGGAGCCTAGTGGGTGAGATACAGCCAGACAGAGCCATTCCAAGCCCCATGTAATCAGGGCCATGGGAGTAGGAATCCTCTTCCTGGGAGGATTGGGAGGGCTTCCTGAAGGAAGGGGGCATTGGAGCTGGGGCTTTGAAGGATGTATAGGAGTCTTCCAGTCTTGCTCATCTCTGACTACACCCACTGTGCCTAGCCCAGGGTCAACTCAGTTAATGGTAGGTAAGTCCACATCCTACCCATCCACAGCCTCTATTCCTTCCTCTGACCCCTAGGACATATGAGCGCGACGCTCTGAGGAAAAAGTTTACACGGGCCCGAGATGTGGAGTCCTCTGATGAAGAGGGCTACGACTGGGGACCGGCCACTGACCTGTGACCCCACCCAGGTGGCCAGCTGGCCTGTCCTCCCTTTTTCTCCCTGGAACTGAGGCTCAGTTTCCCATACAGAACCTGGCAACCTGCCTCCCTCTGAACGGTCTTTAATAAATAGAGTATTTTCACAGCACTGGCTTCTAGTGACTTCCAGGGACAAGGAGCCAGAGGAGGGTGTTGTCTTTCCTCTCTTGACCCCACAGACCCCGATCCGAGACTCTGCGCATTCAATAAGCTTTTCATTTTTTTACATCACAAAATAATATAGAGCCAAGAAACCTTTGGGGCCCCGACCGAGGGTCCGCAGACGGAGTTCCAAGGCCGGTGGGGGCTAAGGCACCGTGGTGGGGGTGAGTGGTGGGGGTGAAGGTGGCGGGTCACAGGTACACCGGCTGCTCCTGACCTGTGAGCAGGCGGTAGGTGGCGACAGGCATCGTCTTGATGTGGACCTGGGGGCGGAGAGGAGGCGGCGGCTGGAGGCGGGCCCCTCCCATTCGTGCCCCGCCCACAGCGGGGCTCCTCCCACCCGAGCCCCGGCCCGCCAGCCCCGCGCACCTCGATGTGGGCCTCCGTGAGCAGCTCGATGATGCGGGCGTGGGGCGTGGCCACCACACTCTGCCCATTGATCTCAATGATGCGGTGCCCGACGCGGACGCCCCCGCGCTCGGCGATGCCGCCCCGGAGGAGGCTGCAGATCTGGGGGGACAGGGAGGGCCACGCTGGTCGGGGGGACGCGCTTGGGGCCGCCCACACCCCACCCGCTCCCTGGGCTGGGGGCTCACGATGCCGTCCTCGACGCAGAAGCCCAGCTGCTCCCGGACGTGGGGCCGGCGGATGACGGCCGTGGTGACCGGTGGGCAGTGGACAATACTGAGGGTCACCAGCGTCTGCGACTTCACTTCCTGTGCAGGATGGGGGCTGTTGGCCTGGCTGGGCCTCCAGGGGCCAGGGGAAGGGCTCTCGCAGACTTCTTGTCGAGCTGCATCCCCTTCTGGGCCTCTGTCTACCCACTCATACTCAGAATGGAAGCTGTAGATTCTACAAGACCCCTTGAGATGCGGTTAAGAACGGAGGCCAGAGCTGGGCGGCCTCAGAGACAGAGCTGTGCGCCTCTCCTCTCCCTGGGCCTCCGTTTCCTCATGGTCAAAAGCAGTGCCCACAAGGCAGGGTTACAAACACTCAGGAACACGCTGCGTGGACCCCATGGTCAGGCCTGCCCTTCCGGCCTGGCCAGGTCCCTCCCCACCTCTGGGTCTCAGTTTCCCTGTCTGGGCAGAAGGTCAAAACTCAAGAACACATTTGCTGCCTTGCGGCAGAGGAAAGGCCTTGCCTTCCAATCCTGCTCCCGCAGCAGCAGGGGGGTGTCCCTGGACCCCCCCCTCTCTGAGCCTCGGTTTCCCTAAGTGCACGGAAGCGGGTAGGACTTGACGCTCGACCTGCCCCTCCTGGGCTGAGCCACAGAGACCCGGCCTCGGGCTCCCCTTCCTGGCCCCGTGGGGGAGGCGGGCCTGACACCTGGGGGCCCTTGCAGGCCCTCTGCCACCCGGGAGGACTCACGCGGACGGCGGCCTGGCAGGCGGCCAGGGGCAGCCCCACCAGGCTGGTCCCGTTGATGGCGGTGATGCGGTCCCCGATGCTGAGGGCCCCCGAGCGCTCGGCGGGGCCCCCGTGCAGCAGGTTGGCGATGACGGCCGTGGGCAGCAAGGAGCCCCAGCCCGACTCCACCAGGGCCACGCCCAGACCCTCGCCCCGGCGTTTCTCGATGCACACCTGGCGGGGCACGGGCGGCGCCTGAGGGCTGCTTGGAGGAGGCAGGGGAAGGTGGGGGAGGGGGGCACCGCAGGCCTTCAGGGCCACTCGGTGCGCCGGGGTGGGGGGACCCGCTGGCTCACCTCTCTGCAGTTTTCGCTGTTGGAGAAGTGGTCGAGGTCCCCGTTGTGGAGGTGGCCGGGGCCCGAGGCCCCCTGGCTCTGCTGGGAGCCCACCTGGCTGGGGTCAATCCCACTTTCCCGCAGGAACTGGCTGTAGGCCACGGCAAAGGCCTGGCCGATGGCCTGAGCAATGAGCTGGGCCTGGGGGGGAGGGGGGGGCGGCACCTCTCTGGGGGTCCCACCCACCTCCACGTCCCCGCCATCCACCGACATCCCCAGAGCTGGCCCTCCGGCCCCCAGGTGAGACTGCCCCCCAAGCCGCTAGGGGGAGGGGAAGGGAGACAGGCCTGGGGCGCGGAGGGTTTGGAGAGCTGGCTGCCAGTCTCAGGGTCTTACAGGAAGGCCTGGAATATACGGCTCAGGGCCCAGAGGGGGAGGAGGGAAGGATGCTGGGGTGAGCGTGGGGCCACGTGGGGCTCTGGCGGAGAGCCGGGGCCGATGTAAGTCCCGCCCCCCCTCCCCCCACCTCCACCCCCAGGACACCAGAGGCTGCGGCTCACGTCCTCTGAGTGGAAAACGTGGCAGATCATCTTGTAGAGCCGGCGGCTGTGGGGCTGGGGTGCCGGCCGCCGGGCCAGCCGCCGCCGGGCCATGAGCACCAGGATGCTGCCGATGTCGGCGATGTAGGAGATGGTCTGCAGGGCGTGGTCCATCATGGCCTCCTGGAGCGGGCGGGGAGACCGGGCTGGGCAGGCTGCGAGGGCGCCTCAACCGGCCCCACCCTCGGCAGAGCCCCCCACGGCCCAGAGGCCAGGCCCTGGCCCCGCACCTGGGAGTCGGCCGTCAGAACCTTGACCCTCTTGGTGGAGACGAAGAGGTCCACCTCCGTCATGGGCTGAGTCTCCCCATCCGGGGCCTGCGGGGGCGGGGTGGGACGTGGAGGCCCCCAAAGACCCAGACGCTGACCCGCCAGGCTGGGGGGGCCTCGGGGGACCCAGCCTGCAGTCCGCCCGCCCACCCACCCGCCCGCTGGCCCCTGGCTTCACCTTGACGCGGTCCATGGCTTCCTGGGCCTGTGCCATGCGCGTGCTGGGGGGCGGGTTTCGCTCCGACACTAGCTGGGTGGAGCCCAGGTACTTGGCCCCGAATATGACACCGTCTAGGAGGTCTTCGTGGTCACAGGGGCCGGACACTGAGGGCGACAGCAGAGGCGGGTCAGCCCCTTAGAAGTCCTGCCAGGCTCGCCTGCGCCTGCAGGCTCTGCTCAGAGCCCTGAAGGGTCTGCAAGCACAGAGAGTTCTGGCGGCTTAGCCCTTGGAGACGCACAGGCCCGCCCACTGGCCCAGGGCGCCCCCATCAGCTGGAGCCACAGACCAGCAGCTCGGTCCTCACGGAGGTAGAGCCCTCCATCCGTCTAGAGCCGGCTCTGCCCACGGCTCAAGGACTCCCAGGCAGAGGACGTGGTTTCAGGAGCTGTGCGTCCAAAACCATGGCCAGATCCAGACACAGCTCTAGTGCCCACAGACACTGCTGCCCTGTGTTTCTAGCATTCCAGGAAGCAGGCCAGGACCAGACAGTCCCACCTATTTCTAAGACCCATGACGTTACAGAATAATAGGCAACTCTGCTGGATATGCTTCTGGAATCCCGATCAATCTAGAGCCAGTAAGCTCTGCCCACTGTTCTAGAATTCTCTCCTATTAGCCGGGGACCACGGACAACTCAACTCCATGGTCACAGAACTGCACAGACTCTCCACATACCTCAAACTCTCATACTGTCCGGGACCCCAGGTGGCCCCTGACCTGTGATTCTAGAAGTCCGTGACAGGTCTCAAACCCCAGAATTCTGCCAGGGATTCTAGAAACCTACAACACTCCAGAATCAGACTTTTCCACTCTGTGATTCCAGAACTTCTTAATCAAGGTGACATTGGGTGGGGGTGAGGGGGGGCTTCCTAGGTGGCGCAGTGGTTGAGAATCCGCCTGCCAATGCAGGGGACAGGGGTTCCATCCCTGCTCTAGGAGGATAACATCTGCTGCGAAGCAACTAAGCCTGTGCACCACAACTATTGAGCCTGCGCTTTAGAGCCCATGAGCCACAACTATTGAGCCCATGTGCTGCAACTACTGAAGCCCACGCGCCTAGAGCCCGTGCTCCGCAACAAGAGAAGCCACGGCAATGAGGAGCCTGAGCACCACAATGAAGAGTAACCCCCACTCACTGCAACTAAAAAGAAAGCCTGCGCACAGCAAAAAAAGACCCAACACAGCCAATAAAATAAATTAAAAAAAAAAATGACATTGTGGGGGCTTCCCTGGTAGCGCAGTGGTGAAGAATCTGCCTGCCAATGCAGGGGACACAGGTTCAAGCTCTGGTCCGGGAAGAT
Organism: Hippopotamus amphibius kiboko; assembly: GCF_030028045.1. NCBI lineage: Eukaryota > Metazoa > Chordata > Mammalia > Artiodactyla > Hippopotamidae > Hippopotamus > Hippopotamus amphibius. The sequence continues at coordinate 2,778,683 of NC_080200.1, forward strand.
CCCATATGCCACTGAGCAACTAAGCCCATGCACCACAACTACTGAGCCCACACGCCACAACTACTAAGCCTGTGCTCTAGAGCCTGCGAGCCACAACTACTGAGCCCATGCACCACAACTACTGAAGCCCTTGCGCCTAAAGCCTGTGCTCTGCAACAAGAGAAGCCACCACAATGAGAAACCTGTGCACTGCAATGAAGAGTAACCCCCGCTCACCGCAACTAGAGAGAGCCTGTGCACAGCAACGAAGACCCAACGCAGCCAAAAATAAAAAATAAATAATAAATGTTAAAAAAAAGAAAAAAGACAACATTGGGAATCTCTTCCTATGGTTCTAGAATCCCCTCAATAATTCACAACTGCAGGTGTCCCCCGGCAATTCTAAGAATTATCGGAACAATCTAGAAACAAAGAACTCTGCTCATAGTTCTAGAATCTCCCCAACCCAGCCCAGAACCACAGAAAGCATTGCCCCCATGGCTCCAGAATTCCCTGAGCAACGGAGAGCCAGACAGCAGTGCCAGTGATTCTAGATTATTCTAACCCATAGCTAAGGCTTTTTGGAAAACCACAGATAGAGGCCCCAGGGAATGAAACCACATTCCTGTGAACTTAAAGGACAGCCACTTCTACCCATCATCCTTCATGATCTAAGCATTCTGGAACAACGGATAAGCGCTCTGGGGTGCTTAGAACTGCACCATCCAATATGCCAGCCAGGTGCCAGTGGGTGGGTACTGCGCACTCGAAATGCGGCTGGTCTGGACTGAGATGTGCCGTAAGTGCAAAACACACGTGGGATTGTGGAGCTCTCACGTAAAAAATATGTAAAATAATTACAAAATGGTGATTATATGGTGAAACATTTAAAATATATCAAGTTAATTAAAATGTTATTAAAGTTAATTCTAAGTGTTTGGCTTTTTAATGCGGATAACTAAAAAATTTCAAGTGAAAAAAATTTCAGGTGACCTGCGTCTCAAAGTATATTTCTGTCGGATAGCTCTAAAACTTTCTGACAACTCTAGAATTGGACAGCTCTGCCCAGTTCTAGCACAGCTCCCAATGGTCTAGAATCGGAGATAAATTCTATTCACTCCACAGTTCTAGAACTCCCCAGTCTGAGTAGAACCCGAAGCTCTGTCCATCATTCCAGAACACCCTCATCAGCCCAGGTCTCTTTAATCTAGAACCACAGGCAAAATGCCAGGTTCTGGAACTCTCTAGGTGAATCACACCTCCACCCATGACTCTAGAACCCTCTTGGAACTACAAGTTCAAACCAGCTCCCTTTCCCACAACCACAGAACTTGTTCTTTGACCTAGAGCCTCAGATAGTGGGAGAGGATATTCTAGAACATTCCAGGTGGCCAGAACAGTACTTCTCGTGCCTGGAGGACAGACTGGCAAACTTTTCTGCGAAGGCCCAAACAGAAATATTTTTTATTTTGTGGGCCAGATGGTCCCTGTTGCAACTACTCAATCTGGGAGTAGTAATATGAAAGCTGTCACAGACAACACGTGAATGACTGGGCGTGAGTTTGTTCTGATAAAACTTTATTTGCAGACACTGAAATTTGAATTGTCTATTGTTTTCACCTGTCATCTTTCAATTTTTTTCAACCATTTAAAAATGCATGGGACTTCCCTGGTGGTCCAGAGGTTAGGACTCTGTGCTTCCACTGCAGGGGGCACGGGTTCAATCCCTGGTTGGGGAACTAAGATCCTATATGCCGCTAGGCGCAGCCAAAAAAAGATTAAAAATACATAAATAAGTAAATAAAAATGTAGAAGCCATCTTAGCTCACAAGACATACCAGAAGGTCCACGGATGATAATTTGCTAGCTCTAGAATCAAGTGCTACCACCTGCCCTACCACCCCCTACTCATTCTAGAACATTCTCATGACTGTCTCTCCTCTTTCAGGTGTCTGGAATCTACTCAAAACCAACCTCAGAGCCTCTCTAGAAGCAACTCCTTACTGGCAAACTTTGTGCCAGATTTTGGGGGCTTGAGTTGGGCTGTTCTGAAACCCCTAAGTCCCTGGGGTCAGGATGGGCGGGACACTCACCCTCCTGGAGGGCAGGGTAGGAAGCCAGTGTCTTGGGGCTCTGGAAGAAGACAGAAGAGGGCAGGCCTGAGTCCTCCTGCTTGTCTCCTGGCAGTGGAGGTGGCCTGGGGGGGCGGGGTGGGCTCTACCTGGGCACTGGCAGGTGGCTCTTCAGGAGTGACCAGAGGTACTGTCTCCAGCCAAGGTTCCGGGGAGCTGCTTGAGCTCCTGCTCTCTTCCCGCTCGGCAGAGGCTCCCTCTGCCCACTCCTGGGAGCCAGCATCCTCCTCTGGGTCCTCAGGGGGCTGCAAGAGACGAGGAGCAGGGTCCGGAGGTTCCCGGGGACCCGACCGGGAAGGAGGGCACTCATCTTGTTGCAAGAGGCTCAGCAAGTCTTCCCGGTCGGCTTCGGCGGACAAGAGCCCGTGGGCATCGGTGATGTCCCTTGGGGCCAGGCCATGGCCAGTGGCAATGTGCAAGGGGCACGGGGGTCCTTCCAGGGACAGGCCCACCAGATCACCCGGCAGAGCTTCAAACTGTTGCACCAGGTCCTGAATATTTAGCCCGTCAAGTTCCATCTGACTCAGGCTGCTGGGGCCTCCTGGTGCCGGGTTCCACTGGCGATCAGGGGTGAGGTCCTGAGAGGGTGAAAGTGTATCCCTGGGCTCCTCAAGGTCCATGGCTGGAGGTCCTGGAGGGGGCTGGGGGGTTGTCAGGAATTCCATGCCTGGACCCTAGGCTCAAGCCAGCATCTAAAACACAGAATCAAAGATGACATTTCCTGGCTTCCAATTTGGTACTAGGCTGTACCTGGGTGCTGTTCTCAAAGGACACAGAATTTAATCCCCATCATACCCTGCAAGGAAGGCTCTGCTATGATTCCCCATTTTACAGATGAACAAACTGAGGTGCAGAATGAGCAGTCGTAAGGCAGTGGCTTCCCGGGCTCCAAACCCCAGGGGATTCCCCTGTAGCCGTCACGCCAGATCTCTCCCCATTCGTGGATCCTGTTCACCCCAGCCCTGGTTCTTCCAAATCTTCCTGCCCGGGGATGTGGAACCCAGGCTGGAGACACACTCTGACTATACAGACCCGACAGGTGTAGGACCCTGAGACCCAGGACTCCAGACCTCAGTCCAGGACTTTAGACCCAGAACTTCAGACTTAACACTAGAATTCCAAGATGCCAGAAAGCAGACTCTCATCTCAAAACCTCCAATGCCACGCTCAAGATCGACTCCAAGGCTCAGACCTGCACCTCAGACCCAGCCTGAAGACACAACTCGACCCTAAAGCTGAGAGTTAAGACCCCAGTCTTCTCGCAGACCCCAGGCTCAAGACTTCAGACCCGTGACCTCAGGCGCTGTCTTCAGACCTCGCTCCGCCCCGCCGGAACACTCACTTCCCAAACCGAGGTGGCCCCAACCCGTGCGGCCCCCAGGACCCCGCGCCGGGGCTGGTCCGGTCCTGCCAGTCGCTGCCGCTCGCCGATTCCCGGACAGGGCGCCGGCTGATCTGTCCGCGCAGCGCTCCCGGGCCACTGGGCATGCGCAGGTCCGCGGGGCGTGCTGGGAAACGTAGTTCTTCCAGCCCGCCTCGCCGCGCGGGGGCGCTAGATGTTGGGGACGTGAGTTCGAATCCCGGACCTTCATTTACGCAGAGTGAGCGCTCGAGCTGCCTTCTGAGCCTGTTTTCTTAACTGCAGAGTGAGGTGGGAAGCCACTGCTCGACTGCTACGGCTTTGGTGATTAGCCCAAGGGGTGGCACATGGGAAGAAACGGGGCTGGAAAATACTAAAGGAGCGGGAGGGACGGACTCTTCCGACGCCAAGGACACCGGAAGCGTCGCGGGGACCGTGCAGTACGTGGACTTCCGCCTTTGGCACACGTAGGGAGCTTCCTGAGCTTCCGGCTTCCTCCACTGTAAACTGAGGATGGTAATAGTGCCGACCTCCTAATTAAACCGAATCGAACTGGTTACAGAGTTAGCAATAGGTCTGGAAAATGGTGAGTCTAATAATAGTGCTGGTTTTTATTCCTTTTAGGTTTTCAGTGATTGCTGAATAGAATCAGGGATGTATAAGTTGTGATAAGTAAGTAACTGAAGGGCAGGAAGTCAATGAAACATCCCATGAAAGTCGCCTCGTGCAGTAATTGAGGATATCTATAAAAGTTTAAAGAAATCACAGTAAAGGCGAGCCTACGGCCGGAATACTACATTTCCCATAAATCTCTAGGAGCCTACAACTCCCAAGCACCCCCTCGGCCGTTGACGTCTTCCGGAAACGTGCACGTGCAGGCTGCCGGCATACGTCATGGCGGCCAGATGCCTCTTCGGTGCCACCCGGAGCTGGGCCGGTTGGTGGGCCTGGGAGCTCCCGGACCCCGCCGCTCCTGTAAGACTCCATGTACGAGGCTATGCCAAGAGACCGGGTGAGCTGGGTTAGGAGGGACTAAGATGGGAACGGTACAGATATTGGAGGGTTGGTAGTGCGCAAGCGTTAGTTGGGGAGGCGCGCCCTAGAGTCCACGCGCAAGCGCAGAGGCAGACGCTAAGCATGTGCGCAGGCGCAGTGTGAGGTACCTAGGGCGCGATTGGACTTAGTGCGCAGGCCCGAGGGTTCTTTTGGCGGGGGGGGGGTGGTTAGGAGGAGGTCCTGAACTTGGGTCCCTATCACGTTTCTGCCCCTAAACCAGTCACCTTTGGCAAGTTACCACCAGAAATTCGGATGATATGGGGCCCATCTAAGCATTAAAACCAAAGCAAGTTTATTTAAAGTTTCTCTGGATACAGCCTTGCCTGATCTCCTTTGTTGAAAGGCGAGGCTTGGCAAACGTGAGGTCTTAAGGACACGGAGCAGCCAGCGGAGACTTTCTCCGTGAGATAAACAGAAGGCGTGACAATGGGATGGAAAAGGAATGACTTGGTTACCCTGAACGTCAGTGTCATTTCATGCAGTATCCGTATCCCAGTTAAAATCATTTTGAGTGCAGCAGACAAGGGTCCAGCCAGGGCAGAAAGGGAAGGCTCGGGAGCGAGGGCGGAGCTGGGCTGAAATGACTCTCCCTCGCCGTAGTCATTAAGGGGGGCAAAGGCGGCAAAGGCGCTGTGGTCGGTGAGGCCCTGAAGGACCCGGAGGTGTGTACAGACCCCGTCCGGCTCACCACGCACGCCATGGGTGTCAACATCTACAAGGAGGGCCAGGATGTGGTCCTGAAGCCGGACTCCGAGTACCCAGAGTGGTGAGTGGGCCAGGACTGGGTGAGGAGGGTTTGGCTGATCAAATCTGAGGTTTTCGGAGGGCTTCCTTGGGGAGGTGCTGCGTGAGTCAAGACCTGAGTGGGTGCACAGAGCTTCAGAGGAGGGCAGGAACAGCCAGTGCAAAGGCCCCACGCAGAACTGCACCTGCTTTGTTAGTGGACAGCAGGGGGAGACAGGGCAGGAACTTGATGGAGCCCAGCGTTCAGGGGACTGCCGGGGGGATGGTAGGACGAGGAAGCCATTGCCAACGTGCCAGTCCTTCAAGCTGGGGAAGGTCTAGAAAGGTTGAGCGAGTGGGTGGGGAGGACTTACAGGCAGGCAGGCGGTAGACAAAGTCCAGGAGGCAGAAGCCTCGGCGTGCGCCCACCTCACATCTCAGCATCCTTGGAATGGGGGTACCCCCTTGTTCCACAGCTCGGGACCCGGCTCAGGGTGGGGAGGGACTGCCCTGAGGTCGCGCGGCCCCTGTGGGACCCAGCCCTGCTGCTGCCTGGGCCCAGGGGGTCTGCGGTGGGGAAGCCGCAGGGTAGGGGCTCTGCAACCCCGACTCCTGCCCACTCCCCGTCAGGCTGTTCCAGATGAACGTGGGCCCTCCCAAGACGCTGGAGGAGCTGGACCCTGAGACCCGGGAGTACTGGCGGCTGCTGCGGAAACACAACATATGGCGCCACAACCGGCTGAGCAAGAATCAGAAGTTCTAGCGGGGAAGGGGCCAAAGCACCCTGACCCTTGGAGGACCTGGAGGAGGTGGCGTGGGTGGCGGTGTACCTCCCCCAGCTCACCCCCTGGACTTTTTATTTTCTGGAGAAACAGACTTTTCCGAGAACAAAGGAGACCCCCTCACCAGGGTTACTGGATGTCCCCTGCAGTGAGGCTGAATCAGGGCCCTGGGGCCCAATAAAGACTTCTTGGGGCAATTGTTGGCAGCCCCGGATACCACTGGGTGTTGTCTACTGTCAGGGCCAGGAGGGACTTGGGGCAGGCAGTGGGGAGTGGTTCCATGGCCCAGCCACCACGCTCAGTGATTGGCGGGGAATCTGCAGGTCCATCTTCACCTCCCGGCCTCACTGAGCTTCTCACCCTGTTTCCTGGAATTCCTAGCATTGCCCAAGAGGCCCCAACCCCTATCCTCAGGGGAGAGGTTTTTCTAGCCAAGGCTCTCTGAGTTGCAGTGGACTCACACCTGAGCCAAGTCATGACTTGTGAGCTTCAGGAAGTGAAATAGCCAGGGGTAGGGTCTGGACTTCAGGCATGGCTGGATCCAGGTGCTTCAGTATTCAGCTATGTGGCTCTCTCCATCTCTGGGTCCTTTTAACTCCAGTACATAGTTCCCTCAGGCAGGGCTGGCTCCAGGGCTTCTGGCTGACATCCCCCTACCCAGTTCAGCAAGCCCAGCCAGAGGGAAGGGACTTCTCGTTCCTTCCTGCCAGGGTCACAGGGGTTATCTTCATTGGCCAATCACTTGAGCTGAGGGACCTGGGCCTACCCACCATCCTGCTGTCCATCCACACTGGTGCCCCCCAGATTGGAGAAAGCTGGAGGGGACACACACACACGGTGCCAGGGCCACACTGCCTGGGGGGCTGGACCGGGGCGCTCTCACCCTCCAAGCTCCTCCAGCTGGACGGGTGGGGCAGGGCAGGGTCTCCAAGGCTAATTCTGTCTGGTCACAGGAAAATGAGAGCCCTCATCCTCTTAGGAGGACTCTGCCGGGCGGATTACCGCACACCTGCCCTCCCTGCTGGCCTGATCTGGGCAGGCGGATCATCCCATCCCTCACATGGTTCCCCATGGCTCTCAGCGTAAAAACTGAAGTTGTGACGGCCGTGGGCCTTCTCACTCTTCCTCCAACACGCAGCCATGGTGCTGCCCCAGGGCCTTTGCACAGGCTGTGCCCTCTGCCTGGGTTGCTTCCCCCCGAGGTGTCCTCAAGGCTCCCTCTTTCACCTCCAGGCCTCTGCTCTGATGTCACCTTCTCCTGAGGCCTCCCCTAAACACCCTATTAAATTGCAACCCTGCCACACACTCCTGATCGCCCTTCCTGGTTTTAGTTTTCTCCCAAGCACTTACCACCAGCAGGTGTTTCATGTTTTACTTATTTATTTTTAAAGTCACGGTTCTTATCTGTCTCCCGCTGGAGGGGCAGCTCCGCGAGGGCAGGGGTTTTTCTCTGCTTTGTTCACCGCTGTGTCCTCATCATAAGTTGGGCGGGTGGATGGATGATGGGGTGGATGGGTAGCCTGGCTGCTGCAGCGTAAACAGCACACGGGCCGTCGGGTTCACGTGTGAGGTGCCAGCCCAGGTTGGAAGTGAGCAGGCCAGCTGGGTGTGAGGACCCGGAAGTGAAACTCCTGGAATTTCGTAGCACCTGTGGTCACTTCCTGGCCAGAGTCTGGAGCAAGTGGGATGCTGGCCCCCACCCCCACCTCATGGCACTCTCCTGTCGTGACCCTGGCTTCCCCATCCCACAGGGAGGTGCCCTGTTGTGGACAGTGGGCCAGCCACAGCACCAGTCACACCCCATTCCTTGCCAGACCCACCCCGCCGCCCCAACATCCTTGTCCTGGAGCCCAGCTCAGCCCTGGGAAGGATGGCCATCATGCCTTCATGAGCCCTGAGGGGACATGATTGGACAGAACAAATGCTGGCCTTGCCATCAGGGCCCCAAGCCCCCCTCAGTGGTCTGGGAGACACGATGGGGCTGCGGTCAGCGGGGACGTAAGCCACGCTTTGAGAACTGGAGGGACAGACAGTATTCGCGCAGCCTCAGCAAAGGGAGTCCCCTGTTAGCACCCAGCCCGGGTCCAGTGTAGTGCCTGGGCTGATGGAGTCAGGCAAGGAGTTTAAAAAGAGCCCCACCCCTACTGGCTGTGTGGCCTCAGGAAACTGGCTTCCCCTCTCTGGACCTCAGTTTCCTCCCCTTTAGACTGGGGCTGGTGGCCATGCCCACCTCATGGGGTAAAGCGATGGGCACACTGGACACAGTGAAAGGAGGCGGCTCGCACGTGAGCTGCTACTGCTGTTACTTCTCAGAGAGAGGACGGCTCGGCTCTTGGAAGATTCGGAGCAGGCGGAGGGATTTAGACTCATCAACCCGGAATGCACATCCCCGTGGCTCCTGATTGCAGCCTTACAGCCTAAGAACCTCGGAATCCACCCCACCTGTGCCCATTTGACAGATGGGGAGACTGAGGCCCCACGAGGGCACAGAGTTCCTTGAGATCAGGCCAGGCACCCACCCCCTGGCCTCGGAATCCTCTGGTCACCTCCTTGAAATTGGGTGCCAGTTACCCTGCAAAGCAGGGTAAGGAGGTGGTGGTGGGGTGGGGGACCCGGCGTGGGTGGCCACAGACAGGTTGAGAAGGGAGGACTGGGCAGGCAGTGGCCTCAGGCCGATGGCCAGGCCCTGTCCAGAGCCTGCATGTGCTCCTTGGCCAGCAGCCGCAGGGATGCCTCCTCCAGGGTGAAGCCGTCCGTGAAGGCCGGACCAAAGGCGTGGGGCCCAAAGGACCCCTGTAGCCCCGGGCCCGGGCCCAGGAAGTGCGGGAGGCCTGGCGCGGCTGGGGGCCCCGGGCCCAGCCAGGGCTCCAGGGGCAGTGGCATGGTGGGAGAGCGGGCAAAGGGCAGTGCTGGGGCCTCGGGGAGCCTCGGGGCTGCCACGGCCCCGGAGCCTGACTCAAGACGCTCCTGGCGGCGCCACTTGGCCCGGCGGTTCTGGAACCACACCTGGAGGCAGCAAGAGAGGTGCTCCCAGGTCAGGCCTGGTGGGGTGGGGTGAGGTGAGGCCACTCTTTCCCTCTCTGGGCCTCCCAGCCCCTTGGGGTCCTGCCCGCTGTCTAGCCTGACTTCCACCTGTTGCAGTGCCAACATATTGTGTTACCTGCCTCAAGGAGATGGCTGTTTTGAGAGCAGGATCCCTGCCTCCTGCCCCCCCGTCAAATCAGCCCCGAAGTCTTCTGAATCCAGGCTGTCCTTGCCTTCCCCTCTGCCCAGGCCCCCTCAGGCTCCCTGGCCTCCTCCCCAGTCTCTCTTGGCCCTCACAATGAAGGTCCAGCCACTGAGCTCGGCATTCAAGGCCCTTCACAAGCTCTCTCTCTCTCTGCCTCCCTTTCCACCGGCCTCCCCACCCAGCTTGGTGGAAATACCTCCAATTTAACCCCTCCACACCTTTGCACACATTGTTCTGGATGCCTAGAAAAATGCCTTTTCTCCTTTCTAGCTGGCAAACTCCTACTCAAACATCAAGGCCCCAGTCCCACATCCCCTCCTCCAGGAAGCCTTTCCATGCACTGGGAGGATTCATCCCTGGCACTGGCTCCCTCGGGCTGTTAGGGAGTCCCCTCACCTGCACGCGCACCTCAGGCAGGTGCACCTTGGCTGCCAGCTCCTCGCGGCTGTAAACATCCGGGTAGTGGGAGGCCTCGAACGCCCGCTCCAGCTGGTGCAGCTGGTACGTGGTGAAGGTCGTGCGGTTCCTCCGGTGCTTCTTCTTGGGGGCCTCCTCGCCAGGCCCTGGCCCCCCACCCTCAGCCACCGGCCCCTCACCTGGGCTCAGGAACATGGTTCCTCCTCGCCCCCACCTGGCAGGGTGGCAGGAGGACAGACGGTGGTGAGAGGGGAGGGACCACGGCTGGGGAGCCCCAGCCTCTGCCAGGCCTGGGGTAAGATCTGGAGGGGCTTCTCCCTCCACTGGGTCATGTGTTCCTTCTGCCTCCCCAGCCTCTGTCCATCTTGCATTATCTGCCTCTGTCTCCACTTCCTTCTCTCTCATCATTTTTCTGTGTCTTTGTCCACCACCCCCCCGCCCCCGCCTCTATTTCTCTGTCCCTCCGGCGCTCTCCCAGACTGCCTCTGTCTCCCTTTCTCTCTCTGTCTGTGTGTCTAGGACCCCTGGGAAAAGCAGGAGCTGGCACACTGCCCTAAGGAACGCTTCCTTACCTCCCAGTCTGCCACCCTGGTGGGGCTCTCTGTGCCCCCAGCTCCCACCCAGGCCCACCTGTGCCCACCCGCCCAGTGCTCACCGCTCCCAGCAGCCCTCTGACAGCCCCCGCGGGTCCAGCGCTGTCTGCTGCTGGCCTGGTCCAGCCAGACCCGAGGGGGTTGGGGTCGGGCGGGGAGGAAGATTAGCGAGGTGATTAATTGAGGGGGCCCCTCCCGCCCAGGCGCTGGCTGTTCTGAGCCACAGAGTTAGGGCCGGGCTCCAGGGGTTGGAGGGACACCGTTAGCCTGGGTCTGCCACCCCTCTCTGTACAACATTATTAAGAGCCTCCCCATCTCTGGGCCTCAGTTTCCCTAGCTGTAAAACGGTGACAACAGGACTTACCCCATGGGGCTCTCACAGGCATTCAATGAGCTGATGAAAGGAAAGAGCATTGCACAGTGATTGGCATACAGTGAGTGCTTAATGCATGTCCACTGTTACTGTTTTTTTGTCATCCAGGGTAAGAAAAAGAACCTCTCAGATTCACAGATGTCAGCGGGGATTGGGGAAGCTGAGGTCCCCAGAGGTGGAGGCAATTCCAGTTGGCCCCCCTGGGCATTGTGCAGGGCAAGGAATAGGGGGCATTTTAGCTGGGTTTTGAGGTATGAATAGAAGTTCACTTTTTAGTCACTCAATAATCATTTATTGGGCTTACTGTATACCAGGCACTGTTCACAGCAGTGAACAAAACAGGCACATCTTGGAGCTGACATCTTAGCAGGGTAGACAGACAACCCGTAACTATATAAGCAAAATATAGCATGTCAGGTGATCAGAAGCCTGGTGAGAAAACTCAAGCAGGGGAGGGATGGTTGCTCTTTTAAGGAAGGTGATCAGAGTGGGAGATGGAGTGCAACGCTGTAAATTCTGGACAAGACTGGGTATGAAGGGGAGGGTACTGGGGAGCCATGGGAGGTTGTGGAGCATTGGAGGGGCACCAATGGCATTTTGGATGAGTAGATATTGGGGGCAAGAGGGGAGGCTAGGAGGAGGCCAGAGGCATGGTCAGGGCAAGGGCAGGGTTGAGGGGGAGAAGAGAGAGATCTGGGGGGAGAAAGTCTGAGGAGGAGGGAAGAGGACAGGTATACCGAGGCTGTTTTGGGGACAGGTGGCTGATGGACTGTCCCTCAGGCGGTGGAATCTGAGAGCCAGAGCAGGATGGAGGGAGGTTGTCCCGGTGGAGCGAGGTGGGAGACCTAGGCCCGGGGATGGACCAGGGAGGGAGTGTGAGAGGAAGCAGAGATACGTCCTTCCAGAATGCTGGCTTCGTGGGGGAAAGACACACACGGAGCGAGAGATGGAGACAGGCACTCACACGCGTGCACACGTGCACACACTCAGACACTCACACGCAGCAGAGGGGTGCAGGCCCTGGAGGAGTTGGGGGCAGGGGGGAGCAGCCTGGGACAAAGAGGGAGGGCCGGGTGGGCAGGGGGCTTAACGCCCAAGGGTCAGCCAGGCAGGGAGGCCCCCGAAGCCCTGAGCCCAGGCCGGAGGGGCGGCGAGTGCTTCCAGAGGCTCCTGCGGCCCCTCCGGGCCTCAGCTGCCTGTGTGTAAGGTGGGCTGGGGCCCTGTGGCCAGGGCGGCGAGGCCTGTGGGTGGGGGGAGGTAATCCCCCTAATGGCTCGTCACTTTCAAACGCTAACGAGCTGCTCTGTCCTCAGACCCCAATTAGCTAATTGGCCCCGGTGGGTTAGGAGGCGCAGGAGGGATCCGGGTGTTAGGCGTGGGGGGCTCTGGCGACTTAGCAGGACGCGGCCGGACGTCCAGACGCTGTGTCAGCTTAGAGGACCGGATTAGGGGCGGGCCGGGCGCTGCGCGGCCGAGGTGACAGGCGGCCTCCTCCGGCCGGATCGGGCGGGGGCCAGGCCCCGCTCAGCCCCTCCGGCCTCCCACCCTTCGTTTCTCCCCTAGGAAGCATCGCTCAGCCCCTTCAGGTGCTGGTGGGGAAACTGAGGCCAGAGGGTGGGCGGGGCTCGGGGGGGATCTGCCTGGGGTCCGCGTAACCTTGAGACACTTCTCAGGCTCCGCTCGAGCCCGTGTGGGCCAGTCAAGGTGGGATGCCGTGCTGCGGGCGGTCTGGTGTCCCCTCACCAGCTCAGGGGCCCTGGGGCGGGCACCACGCCCACCAGAAACCCCCCCTCCAGGCCTCCTAGGCGCTGGCCGTCTGGGAACGTCATCAGAGAGGGCACGGTTGACAGTCTCATTAATAACTGAGCACCAGCTGTATGCGTCCAGTCCCTCACTGGCGTGAGCCCCTGGGGTCCTCACGCCTCCCTCGGAAAAGACTCCCGATCGTAGAGGAGGCCGTGGGGGCCCATGGAGGGGGGCCGCCCCCCTCGTTTGCCCAGGACACCCCCAGTTTAGCACTGACCCCCCCCATCCCAGACACGCCCTCAGTCCACGGCGGTGGGTCACGAGCCCAGGCCACACGGCTGGGGTCAGCAGGATTCGAACCCGGGTGTGCAAGCCCGGAGTCCCAGACCCCACCCGAGAGCGGACAGGAGGGGCAGGGCCTTGGGGCAGGGCCTTGGGGCAGGGCCTTGGAGCAGGCCGTGCAGCCGACTCTTCTCAACAAGTGTCCCCTGGAGTCACTGGGTGAGGCTGTTGGGTCGTGACAGGTGGAGGATGCCGCTGCACTGGAGCGCCCGGGGAGGGGACATTACTGCACCGGCAGGCCCCCCTCCCCCCCCGACCTGGACTCCCACGTGCCCTCTCCGAGGGGCAAGGCTGGGGGTAGAACAGGATGCCGGACAGGGCACTCGGATCTCCTGGGACGCCGAGGGCTACGGCGGGGTCCTCACCACCGAAGGAGGTGGGGAACCAGCGGCTGAGGGCAAGTCCACGGGCAGCTGTGATCCTTGGCCTGGGGGTCTCCTGGCTCCATCCCCAAGGAAATGTGGGGGCTGCAAGGTCCTAGGTGGGTAAACCCCTCTGTGGGCAGACATGAGTGATGGGGCCCCCCGGGTGGACAGCAGGGGCAGCAGAGAGAGACTCAGACACCCAGTCCTCAGAACCAGTCTTTATCCAGGCGCTAATCCTTGGCCTCCCTGGGGCCGTGGTGCCCACGGGCTGCCCAGAGCCCTCCACGCGGCCAACCCCCGGGACGCGAGCCGGGCGGGCAGTTTCCCGGCCCTGCCCCTCTTCAGGCCTGGCCCGCGTCCCCACCCGGCGTCCCCCACTCTCTTAGTCCTCCGGGGCCTGAGGCCCCATGGGCAGGGTCAGGGCTCCTGGCCGTGGGGCAAGGTGGGACCGTCCGCGTCCTGCCCCTCGTTGGGGGCTGAGGCGCCCGCGCTGCGCAGCTCCCGGGCCAGCTTCTCAGCCAGTTTGCGGAACGGCGGCCGGCGAGCGGGCTCCGCCTCCCAGCAGCTGCCCATGAGGGCGTGGATGGGTCCCGGGCAGCCCTCGGGGGGCTCCATGCGGTACCCCTTCTCCACAGCCTCTGACACCTCCTTCAGCGACTGCGGGCAGAGGGCGCCCCAGTGTGGGCTGGGGTTCAGGGTCACGACCCCTGGACCCACAAGGGACTCAGCGCCTCCTCCCCACCCCCTGCCCTTGCTCACCATCTTGGGGTATGGCGCCCGGCCGTATGAGAAGACCTCCCACAGCAGCACCCCAAAACTCCAGACGTCCGACTTGCTGGAGAACTTCTGTGGGGACCGAGATCAGGGCGAGAGGGACCCCTCAGGGCTTCTGCTCCAGCCCCTGCTTCCTCCAGGAAGTCCCCCTGGGTTGATCTTCACTCCCTGGTCTCCTCCCAATAGACTCCTGCCCCTGAATCCGCCCCCCCAACCCCCAACCCAGGCTCAGTGCAAGAACGAGGTTGTTCTTGCTCTCACTTGCTGAGCCCAAGACTGTTTCAGAAATGAGGAGACCAAGGCTCAGGCTAAAAGGAAAAATTATGGGCCAAGAGCACGGAGGTGGAGATGTTTCCCTTGGAGGTTCAGAGAGGTAAGAGACAGGCCCAGGGTTGCACAGTGCAGCTAGGGTTCCAAGGGCCCTGGGGGGGTAAGGGGGGGCTCACCCCGTGTTTGAGAGCCTCGGGGGCCGTCCACTTGACGGGCAGCCGGCTGGAGTCCAGTCCCTTCCGCTCGGCTTTGGCCAGGCCGAAGTCGCTGACCTTGGCCACCAGGTCCTCGGACACGAGGATGTTCCTGGCAGCCAGGTCTCGGTGCACCAGCTTCTTGCTCTCCAGGTATTCCATGCCCTCAGCCACGTGCCTGGAGGGGGTGGGCAGTGGGCACGGGCCTCAGGTGCCCGGACCACAGACTCCAAGGCCCCTCCCTGCTCTGTGCCTTGGTCTCCCCGCCCTGGGAAGCCCCACTCACAGGGAAAACTGCAGGAGCTGGGGGGTGTTCACAAGGGCCCGGCCCCGCGTCCGGAGAAAATTCACCAGGTTGCCCTGTGGGGGGACACGGGAGGGGTGGGGGATGCTGGAGGCTGCTCGGCCGCCCCGCCCCCACCCGGCTGCCCCTTGGCCCCGCACCCACCTTGCTCACGTGCTCCATCACGATGTAGAGACCCTGGTGCAGGATCACACCCAGCAGACGCACCAGGTTTTTATGCTGCATCTTCCTGGGGGCAGGCAGGTGAGGGGTGAAGGCGGGTTGGGACCCCGCCCCAGGGCGTCCTCCCCTCACCAGGACTCACGTCATGACTGCCGTCTCGTCCAGGAAGGCCTGGGCCGTCACGTCGCACTTGATGTTCTTCACGGCCACCTTCTGTCCCAGGTACTCGCCCTGCAGGACGGCTGGGGGGAGGTGGGGGCGGGGATCAGGACCCCACAGAGACGGGACAGACATGGGGACACGCCCACTCACAGCGACCCCCACGGATGGAAACCCCTCCTCTACAGGCTCTAGACCCCCGAGCAAAGAGAATCACCTAAGCTAGGGGTCTGCAAACTCCGGCCCTCGGGCCCAATCCAGTCCCGTTGCGGGTTTCTGCAAGGCCCGCAAGCTCAGAGTGGGTTTTTACATTTTTGAATGGTTGAAAAAAATCAAAAGAAGATTTTGTGATGTGAAAATTACACAAAATTGGACTCCAGTGTCTATAAATAAAGTTTTATTGGCACACGGCCACACCTGTTCATCTCCCTGTCGCCTGTGGCTGCTTTCCTGCTACAAGGGCAGAGCTGAGCAGATGTGACAGATGGAAAATATGCGCACTCCAGCCCTTTCCTGAGAAGGTCTGCAACCCCTGATCTAGGCCCCAGGTCCTCCCAGGATAACTTCAGGCGATGGCATCAAAACAGAGGGACCAGGGACTCCCCTGTTGGTCCAGTGGTTAGGACTCCACACTTCCACTGCAAGGGGCACGGGGTTTGATCCCTGGTCGGGGACTAGGATCCCACATGCCTTGAAATGCAGCCAAAACAAAACAAAAGAAAAAAGAGAGGGACCGGGGCTTCCGTGGTAGCACAGTGGTTAAGAATCCGTCTGCCAATGCAGGGGACACGGGTTCCATCGCTGCTCCGGGAAGATCCCACATGCATCACAGCGACTAGGCCTGTGCGCCACAAGTACTGAGACCACATGCCACAACTACTGAAGCCCATGAGCCTAGAGCCCATGCTCCACAAAAAGAGAAGCCACCGCACCACAACGAAGAGTAGCCCCTGCTCTCCGCAACTACAGAAAGCCTGCGTGCAGCAACAAAGACCCAACACAGCCAATAAATAAAAATAAATAAATAAATTTATTGAAAAAAAAAAAAGAGGGACCAGTGTGTGCAAGAGCCCGGGGGTGTGGACGCACACCCGCTGGATGCCTGCCCACACTACCTCTCTCCTCGTCGCGGCTGCTGTGAACCTCCTTTCACAGAGAGGAGCCCTTGGGTCCTTAGCCACACGGCAAGTAGGTATCAAATGTGGGTGTGAACTCATCTCTGGGACCCCCTACCTCCCTTGAGCCCCCGCCACGCCCCCCACTCACCTCCAAACTCTCCCTCTCCGATCTGCGCTCCCAACGTCAAATGCTGCAGGTTCAGTAACCAGCCGGCTGTGGGTGGGGGAGTGGGGGAGACCCAGTCAGAGGGCTGCTGGGTCCCAGCCCCTCCCACGGCAGCTCTACCCACCGGGAGACCAGGCCACGTCTCCCACAGCATGCTTTCCCAGCAGGGGCCCAAGGGCATGTCTGAGGCACTGCACTCCTGGTACCAGTTATCAGGCAGCCAAAAACAACAGAGCCCTTCTCTCTTCCACCTGTGTCCTTCCAAGGAGCCTGCAGGCTCTTCCTTTACCGTCCTTTATCCCTGGCCACCCAGGGACACACACAGACCAAAAAATACAACAGAGTCTGGTAAAGCTTCCAGAACCTTCTGGCAAAGGTTCTGGAACCTTCCAGAATCTTTCAGTGCTCTAAGTCGTCACCTGTGTTCCAGTCTCCCTGATCTTTCTCTCAAGCACATCTGTGTTCTCCCCCTACTCTGTCCTCCAGCAGATGTTGTAGGCCTCCTCCTCTTCCTCCCCAAATCACGAGCTCTTAGGTACAATCAGGCACCGTGACACCAGCCTCCACCTGAGTGCCATCCCCAAGATGCTTCCAAAGAAACAGCCATGATCACCGGGTTCAAAGGGGTGGCCACGGTAGGGCGCATGGGCTCTGAGTATGGAGAATTTCACTGCTCAATGGCTGGAAAAGCATTTCAGGTGAGGGGAATAGAATGCAAACAGTACAGAGGCACGAGAGGAAACGAGGAGTCACAACTCGGGGGGCTTGTGAAACACAGAAGAGCCTTGTAGATGAAGCAGGAAGGATAGCTCAGCCACAAGGGAAAGTTCTGGAAGGCAGTGGAGCTGCCTGGACTCCCCGCTTTAGGCAGGGAAGTGATGTGGGTGGATTTTCACAGTAGGAAGTTGCCTCTGAGGCCACAGGATTTGGGAGGAAGGAGGACTCTCCCGCTCAGGAAGGAGGTGGTCAGATGGGAAGGTCTGAGGCTGGGCCAGCCAGGTTGGCAGGGACCAGATTTTTTTTTTTTTTTTTTTTTGGCCGCTCTGCACGCGTGTGGGATCTTAGTTCCCTGACCAGGGATTGAACCCGTGCCTCCTACAGTGGCAGCACCGAGTCCTAACTACTGGACCACCAGGAAATTCCTGGGGAGGAGCCAGATTTAACTGGTGTTAGAACTTAGTCACAGAGGGGATGCGGGAGCGTGGGTGGATGGAGGATCTGCCGGGGTTTCTGGCTCAGGTGATGGGAACATGGAGGCAGCAGGTGTGGGACCCAGATCACCATTGTGCCCCGCCCGGCTCAAGAGCAGCCCAGGTCTTCTGCCTGCAGAGCCAGGCACAGCGACCTGCTCCGGTGATGTGGCCTTGGCCGTGTGCCCAGGCCCCAGGGCCCTGCCCCCCCCAGGCCAGGCTAACAGAGGCAGGAAGGGCGGGGCCCCCTACCCTTGGCCAGCTCCTCCTCCGCGGACTTGGCGCCCTGTTTTCTCTTGGGTTTCACCAGCTTCGTGCAGATGGCCCCCTTGTCCTTGCTGTAATGCTGCAGGGAGGGGCAGGGCAGAGGCAGCCGTGAGCCCAACCCCCCTGGGTTGCAGGGAACCCCTGCATCCCGTCCCCTTCCCAGGGGGGTCTCTGGTTGGGGTGGGTGGGAGGTGCGAAGGAGGAGAGGGGGTTGGTTCCCACAGGACTCTTTAGGCTGGTTTCCATGGGAACAGGAGAGGATGCGGACTAGCAGGAAACAGGAGGATGGGGGGTGTCTTGGGATTGGTGTCAAATTGGAGGTTCCTGGGTGTCCCTGGAGGAGTCACCCCAGTCCCTGGAGGACTCAGACCACCCGTAGGGTTGGTGGTCCATGGAGACCAGCCCCTCCTTCTCCGCACTGGGGAGCATGCGCCGCTGGGGACCCATGTTCACCCAGCTTTGGGGATGGGGCGGAGCCCGGCGTCCCTCCATCTCCGCACTGGAGGGCATGGGCTCTCAGGTCCCCGGCCTGTGGCGGCCGCACCTCCACCATATCCATGAGGTTGCAGAAGCAGACCGCCTCGTCGATGGTCAGGTGGCCGTCGCGGTGCAGCACGCGGTAGTGGATGACGTCACGGCCGAAGCTCACGCACAGCACGTAGTCGCCCGGGTGCCGCGCGGACTCTCGCACCAGGAACAGCCCGTCCTCGGGCGGCTGCAGCTGCTGCACGGCCTCCTGGCCTGAGATCTTCCCGTGGAACCACCTGCGGCCGGCGGGAGGGCGGGCTGGGCTGGGCTGGGCTGACCGGGCCCCGCGGACCTCACCCCGGGGCCGGGGCTTTTCCCCACGACTCACGGCATGAGGCTGAGCTTGGGGTCCGCCGACAGGGCCTCGCGCTCCCGCAGCGCGCCGGCCGCCAGCAGCCCTTCCTGCCCGCTGGCGTGGTGCTTGGCGCGGTACCAGCTCTTGTTCTGCGGGGAGGGAGCCAAGGGTCGGTGGGGGGGTGCTTTCCTGGCCAAGCCCCCTCCCCAAACACCCCCCACACACACACCTACTCACCTCACAGGCCTCCAGGATGGTGACCACGTCACCCTTGCGGAAGGCCAGCTCCCCAGGCTTGGGGCGCATGTGCTCACACTTGGTGATGCATTGGGTGCCCGGGGCCCAGCGCCTCTGGGGGGGGCGTGCCAAGAGGGGGAAAGGGGTCATGAGAGAGATGCAGGGGTGGGGGGGGCCCAGAGGAGAGAGAAAGACTGCAAGGAGGCAGAGACCAAGAACAGAACACAGCGAGAGAGAGGAGAGGAGAGGAGAGGAGGGCGAGGAAGCGGCCAGCAGAGGACATGTCAAAGTCACAAAGAGAGGGGGGCCCGGGGCAGGAGATCAGGAGGAAAGGGTGAAAGAAAAGCAACACCCAGTGACAGAGGAAGATTGGCAGACACCGCTTAAGGGGACACGGGTCAGAGAATAACCCCACCCCCACCCCCATGGTGAGTAGAGGAAACGCCCAGGCACAGGCACCCAAGTTGGGGGTACTCACCGTTGGCATCCTGGCTGAGATGGGTGGGGGGTGCCAGGTGTGGAGGAAGCGAGGGCTCCCCTGGGGAGGGGGCAGAGACTAGCTGGAGAGCCCAGATTCAAGCCAGGCTGGGGCCCCAGGGGCCGTTACTACCACTTACAGCCCAGGCCAGCTGGAGGCGGCAGCCAGCTGGCCTCCACAGGGTTGTGGGGACTCCCCAGGCCTCTTTGGGGAGGTGGTCTTTCCCTGGGAGAGTTCCTTAGCATGGAGCCTGGCCCTGCCATCATCCCCAAAGGGAAACTGAGGCACAAGGCAGGCACTGAGCAAGCAGCCCGGGGCTGGCTCAGGCCCCAGCAGCCCACACGGCACGTGGGGAGCTTAGAGCTACCTTACGGAGCCTGGTTCTTCCTCTTTTCTGGTTAGTGGGCAGGGGCAGAACAAGGAAATAGGGGATGATTCAAGGTCATTCCAAGAATCTCTGACCCTGGAGGGGGTGGGGACCGGGGCAGTGCTGCCCTGCTGGGCTCCTCCAGCTGCCAGCTCAGGCTCTCTGATCCCCCACCCCACCCTCACCCAGGATGGACACACACAGTCCTTCACGGCTGCTTTAGTGGGGGCATGTCTGCCCCCTGCTTCCCCCATGGACCGCACCAGGTGGCTGGCTGGGCAGTGGGACAGATTGGGAGGGGTGAGTCTCTGCTCCTCGAATATGTGCCCCCAGAAACCCCCAGCCCTATGTGTACTCACACGCATACTGATCTATGTACACACGAGAACACACAGGGCTCGGACACAGGTGGACACAGGTACCCACAGGCACGCGGGTATGCAAGCAAAAGCAGTTTCTCCTAGAGACAGTTGTGCACACACGTCCACACGTGTGAACACACGCACAGACGCTCAGACATTCGGAAACGTGTGTACTGCTCCCCCCGCCCCCAACCACACACAAACCCGCACTTGAACACCTGGGCGCCAGACGCGGGGCCACCCGGGCACGCAGAGCTACACGCAGGGCCGCGCACACGCAGCTCGGAGACACGCGCACATCCCTCCACGTGGACGCGCGGATACACACACCCAGGGGCTTGCAGACGCGCACACTCGCACCCACAAAAATACCACCCCACCCCACTCCTGGTCGCATCTAGCCACCCCCAACCCCAGTCGCGTACCGGCCACGGGCCCGGGCCGCGAACGCTCGCGCTCGTACACTGGCCCCTCCCGCGCTCGCCCGGCATCCCCCGACCCGCGAACCCTTGGGGTCGCCCCACTGTCCCACGGTCTCTCCCCACCATCCCCGCCGGCCGGCTCACCTGTTCAGGGGTCGCCCCTGGGCCGCACCCCGCGCCCGCCCCCAGGAGGGCCCCCGCGCGCCGGCTGCGCAGCCCGAGGCGGCCCCGGCTGCACAACTTGGAGCAAGTTGCTCCGTTTCCTCATTTTGGGGGGGAGGGCTGGGATTGAGGTGGGGGGAGCGGGAGGCGCGGCGGCCTGGGAGGCCCCCGCGGGTCCTAGCGCCGGCCGCATTGCGGTCTGCTCCGCGCGCCGCCGCCGCCGCCGGCGGCCCCTCCCCGCGCCGCCTCCCGGGCCCCCGGCGCCTCCCGCGCGGCCCGGGCGGGGGCCGGCGGCGTTCTCCGGCTCCACGCGGCTCCCCGGCCTGGCGCCGCGGCGCGCGCACCCCCGCCCATCCCGGGAACTCACACCTTGGAGCGTGGAGCTAGTGCCGCGAGCGCACAGGGAGGGGAAGAAGAGTAAGCTTCCTGTCTGGGGAGGTAAGCAAGTCACAGAGCCTCGACCACACAGTGGACCCTTCTGACTCGGATTCCAACGCCCTCGTCAACTCCTCTAACAAGGGTCTCATTTCAGTACCTGGCCCCTGGAGAGGGCCGTTGGTACTGGCGCAAAGAAAGCCCTCATCCGCTATGAATATCCTTATCTTCATCAACGGCATTAAGTGAAAATTGGGGCCACAGGAAAAAAATCATCTGGAACTGGAGGCCGCCTGGCCGAGCAGCCATCCTTGGAGGGTAACAGTGGGGTTTCCTCAGGGCCAACCCAGCTGTGCCAGAGGCAGGTGCCGCCCTCTCCCAGCCTCGGTTTCCTCCTCTGCAGGGCCAGGCAGCACCAGCTTCTAGCTCAGAGGACAACTTGATGAGCACTTGATGGCCTGGGGGCCTGGCCCCCAGCTGTTGCCCTGTGAGTTCCCTGACAGTTCTAACGGATGAGTGGGTGACTCCGCTTGGACAAGGATGCAGCTGATCTTAGAGGGTGATGAACCAAGATGCTCAGAATTAAATTTTCTGGTACCCTAAAAGGCTAAGTGTCTGTGCCCCTAAGAGGTCATGTGACTTCTGGAAACTGAAGCCCTAGGTTACAAGAATGACAGATATTCAGCATCACGCAATATTATGCAACAAAAACTAGGAGACTATGTGTATTAAAATGCTAAAATCTCTGGTTGTCAAAAACAACCGCCACTTACCAGAATGTGATACGATACCAACTGCAGGATCCCATTCACATTATACAGGAGGCAGTAAGTCCAAAGGGAACATTCCAGAAGGGGACTCTCCAACCGGCAAAGGGTTATTCCCAGTGAAGGAAGCAGGCAGGAAGTGAGCGAGCGAGGGAGAGGACGTCTTTCTCTGTGGTGGTGTAATTTACTAATAGTGGCAGCGTTTGCAGGCAGGTTTCCTGCTCATCCCTGTGCCCCATGGATCTGGCCGTGGGATGGTCTCAGGGTGTACCCCCGCCCCCAGTGACCAGCCACGAGCACTGCTTTGAACTAAGGGCCTGGGGACCCTGCAGCCAGCATTCAGCGGGGTCACTGGGGGCCAACCATATATGGCAAACCATCATTACTTGCCCAAAATAGAAACGCAGCGTCAAAGTAGCCACAGCGGAAACCCAGCAGCACCATCAGAGTCACACCAGCCACGGCAGCGGCCCCAGGCCCACGACGGAGGTCTGCCTGCTATGCTCAGCAAGGCCCCGAGCCTGTGCTTGAGACACCCCATTGCCTGGCACCCCATGGACGCTTTCTCCTTGATGCGGCCAGAGAGGTGGCAGGAGGTGGAGGGGTCTGCTTTCTCCCATGCAAAACCATGATACTTGGTGTCTGAGAAACACTGACATCCTCCCCAGGACCCCCAGGGGTCCTTGTCCCACTCACACTCTGGGAGGCCCCTACCCTAGAAGGAGTAACCAGAGAAACCAGAAGTGTTGAGACTGGAGAAGGGCGGTCTTAAAAGGAGACAGTGTCAGGTGCCCAAACCAACAAGGGCTGGCCTGGGTGACGGAGGCCCCCATGGTGTGGGCACGGGGCACGGAGCTGTGCCTGACTCCAGGGGAATAGATCTGAGTCCATGGTTTATTTGGGTCATAAGGGATGAGCTCCCCATCCCTAGAGGAATCCAAGAACCAGCCACTTTGAATCATGAAGACGTGATGGCTCTTCCAGTCCCCGGAGGTGGCAATACCAGCTTCTCCTCCCTCCCGCCTCCTACCAGCTTAAAGCCAGTTGGTAGACTCCCAGACTTCCTCAGCTCCGGGCTCCTCACCCCTCCAGGTTTCAGTCCTGTTGACTTGATTCCAGAAATTCTCTGACCACCCCAGCCCAATCCCGGCCCCTGGCAAGCCATGTGGTGCAGGCTGGTGACACGGAAGCCCCCTCCCTGCTTTCCTGGTTGCCTCCAGTTCTTCAGTTTTCTGCCTTGCTATCAGTCACCTTCCACTGCACCAAAAAGGGATGGAAACGTGATTGTGGCCCTCCCCTGCTCTATAGCCTTCCACAGCTCCCAAGTGCCCAAGGACAGAGCCTCAAATGCTCAGTCCGGCATTCAGGGCTCTTCTTGTTCAGCCTCCAGCCGACCTCCTGGGCCTCGTCTCCTGCTGCTACCAAGCACCCACTGGTCTGGCAGCACTGAAGTGCAGGAGTTTGCCTGCTTCTGTCCTAGTTGTCTGCTCTGCCTGGAATGTCCTTCCCCCTTGTCCAGCTGGCATCTCCGGGTCTTGCCATCTTTATGAAGCCATCTTGGATGTCCCCACTCTTCTCAGAGTCAGACCCCACTTCTGTGCCCTGAAAGGACATAGCACTAGCCCTCTTGTCTCGAGTGATGGGCTTGGACCTGGCCTTGGTGACTGAGCCCATCACCCTGCCTGAGAAGGAGCCGGCCCAGGGGAAGCAGAGAGAGAGACTGACTCCCTCAGGAAGGGTTCAGATGCTTGGATCCAGCCATGCCTGGAGTTCATGTTCTGCCTCATGTTGGAAGCTGGGTTTTGCTTTTTGGTGGCTTCAGGAGGGAGTTTCTGCCACTTGCAACCAAAGGGATTCCTAATACTGAAAATGGGACCAGAAGTTGGGTGTTGAAATGAACAGACTTGGGGCTTCCTTTGTGGTCCAGTGGTTAAGACTCCGTGCTCCCAGTGCAAGGGGTGCAGGTTCAATCCCTAGTAGGGGAACTAAGATCCCAAATGCCGTGCAGCCAAAAAAAAAAAAAAAAAAGAATGGATGTGGACCTGGTGAGTCTGATTAGGCTGCCCTAAACCCAGGGAGGAAGAGGGAACTCCTGGGTGTCCCTCTCCACGAGCTGACAAATCCGCCTTCCACCCACCAGGTCAGGTGGTGCTGGCTTCGGTCACTCACAACCGAGGAGCCCTGATGCACCCACCCTGACGTCCCCCTCCCGAAGGCTTGTCCAAATCTCACTGTTCTAACCCTTCTCATCTTTCTCCTGTTTTCACTGCTGCAGTTTGCCTAACCCTCCCTTCTCCAAGCTCCTGGAGGTTATTGGGGCCAATCTTCTCATTTTGGAATTGGAGCAGCTGAGACACAGAGAGGCAAAGCTGTTTGCCCTTGGTCACACAGCCGGGTCCAAGAGTCAGGCTCGTGGACTCCCCTGCTGGGGTTGTAAACTTCTCGAAGGCTGGGCACATTTCTTATTCTTCTTTACTAATACAGAGGAATATTGCAGCATGCATGAACAAAGGGCGTCATGTGACAGGCACGTTACGTAATGCATCAGTTGTAATTAGGATTAGCTACAAGGGGTGGAAGACTCCCAGTGCTAAAGGTTTGAATTAGCTAGGAATTAATCCTCTCTGAGGGAGGCAATCCTGGGCTGTGACAGGCACCCAGGATCCTGCCATCCTGTGGCTCTGCCTTTCTCAGCACTTGATCCAAGATGACTGCTCAAGCTCCAGCCATCCCATCTGCATTCCAGCCCACAGGAAGCAGGAAGTTTCAGAGAAAGGTGTACCTTTTCCCTTTAAGGACTTTTCCTGCAAGATGCACGTGACACCTTCACTTCATCCTGTTGGGTGGAATTTAGCCACAAGGCCAAGCCCAGGAGCAGGGGAGGCTGGGAAATACAGACTTTAGCGGCCAAGGAAGAGGGGGAGGTGGGAGCATCGGCTTTCTCTTCCTCAAAGCTCCCAGGCTCGCTCCCACCTCAGGGCCTTTGCATTCCTGTGCCTCCCGCCTGGGACACTTCCCCAGAAATGCCCAACATTCCAGAAATCCCACAGAATATTTCACCCCGCTGACACTTCACATCCCCTTCCCTTTGAAGCTCTGTAGAACCACCATGGTCAGACAGAACATATATTTTACCTTATCTCATTTACTGGCTGCGTCTTCTCTAGAACGTCAGCTCCCTGAGGGCAGGGATTTGGGACACAGCAGGTGCTCCGAACACACTTCTTAAGCCAATGAATATTGGGGAGAGAAGAGGTGAAGAGGTAAAGAGCAGTGCCTGTCACTTGTGAGGTGAGCACTCTTATTGGACCCATTTTGCAGATGAGAAAGCTGAGGCTCAGAGGGTGTTGAGGCATGCCCCGGGACTGGGGACGTGGTGGGCTGGGCTTTGAACCCAGGCCCGTCTGGCTCCAGGGCCCACATACTGGCTGCTCGGCAAGGTGTGGTGTACATGGTAGACCTCCAAAGAGAATGAGCCTGTAACAGCTTTCTGGATGTGGAGGGCAGCTGCTGCCAGATGTGGGGATGACTGAGCTGCTGGGGCCCCAGTGGATCCTTGGCTGGAACACGCGGCCCGATCAGACTGCCCCAGTTAGCACACCTTTAAATTTAGCTTTCTCTCCCTGCCAGGGGACGCGGGGATTCAGCGCAGGAGTGCTCCCCTCTTTCGAGGAAAAACGCTTTGCAACCAGAGTGCGGTCTGCCGTGCTGTTCTTGACTTGTCCAAGGAAGGGCCTCTCAGGTGACCTTCTTTGGGTGCTGGGGGTGAGCTTCAAACGGATCTGCCTTTGATGGGAGAGGCTGCCTGCTCTTCCCCTATGTCCCTTGTCCTGTCTTCCTTGTACCAAAGGTGGAGCCGGGCACCTAATTTCCCAGCCACGCTCATGGGTTCAATATGTATAACCTGGGTCTGTGTCACTTCCTGGCTTAAAACTTTCCCTTGGTGCCCTCTGTGCTCATGAAACCCAGCTCCCCACTGTGGCTTGGTGGGCCGCTGTCACCTCTCTGGTTCCAGCTCTCGTCTGTTCCTCAGATCCTCCAGGCACACTCCAGCCTCAGGGCCTTTGCACATGCTGTTTTTTTCCTCCTCATATGTGCTCCTCCCAGCTCTTGGCAAGGCAGCCTCCTTCTCAGCATTTCTGACTCCTCCAAGAGACCCTGCCTGACCACCTAGAGGGCCCCCCACCATCCAAGCCTGAGTCACTTTCTGTTGCCCTGTCTGAATCACTCCTATCAACTGCCTTTCAGTTGCCTTGCTCCCCTTGACAGAGTGCAGGCTCCGTGAGCAAGGAGGGGACCAGCTGTGGCCTGGGCAAGCATTTATCTCTGGAGCCCTCCCAGAACAAATGAACGCAGAGTCATGTGAGAGGGTAAAGTCAGAGGGACAGAGGGCCATCCACAAGGTATTGGAAGACTTGCCCCTGTGCCCCTGGCTACAGGATCCCGCCTTGATCCTCTGCATCCCGTCCCCGTGCCCTCATCAGCAAACTCTCTGTCCAAGGTCAAGTGATTGCTGTCTTTTTTTTTTTTTTTTGGCTGCATTGGGTCTTTGTGGCTGTGCGTGGGCTTTCTCTAGTTGCAGCGAGCGGGGGCTACTCTTCATTGCGGTGCGCAGGTTTCTCATTGTGGTGGCTTCTCTTGTTGCGGATCATGGGCTCCAGGAGTGCAGGCTTCAGTAGTTGTGCCACATGGGCTCAGTAGTTGTGGCACGGGCTTATTAGTTGCTCTGCAGCATGTAGGATCTTCCCAGACTAAGACTCGAACCTGTGTCCCCTGCATCGGCAGGCGGATGCTGTGATCGCTGTCCTTGCTCAACTCTGCTGTCGTAGCATGAAAGCCACCATAGAGAGAGAACACAAGGGCAAGAGAACAGGTATGGCTGCATTCCAATAAAACGTTACTTATGGATGCTGAGATTTCAACTTCATGTACTAGTCACATGACATGTGGTATTATGACTCTTTTTTCCCCCACCATTTATAAACGTAAAGAACCATTTCTAGCTCACGGGATGCACAAAATCAGACGGTGCATGCTAGATGGTGGGTAAGTGGGCTGTAGTTTCCTGACCTCTGGTCTCTGTATTTTCTTATAAGTAGGCACATTTTCTCATATATTTGATCCTATAAGTGCACTTCTCATCTATTAAATTAAATGTGTCACTATTCACAGCACATAGTAAGCTAAGCGCTCTCCAAATTATACAAAGCTCCCTGACTCAGCAATGAGCCCCTCGAAGGTACGTATGTTTTCTTCTTGTCCAAATTAATAGTAGCAATAGTTGTAGAGTGTTTGGCTGTGTGCTGAAGAGTGTGCGACGCTTAAAAAAAAACTGTTTTAAACAAAGCCCTGTGTGTCTCACTCCCCAAGGGCTGCCTCTGCTGTTTCCATTGGCTGTTTCTCCGGCATTTGCTTCTGTCTTTCCAAATCATGGTTTACACATCTATGGATTTATCAGTTGAAAGCTGCCCATCGATTTCCTACTCCTGAGAGTACAGATTTAGCTCTATCAGGCATATTGCTCTACCAAAAGTTATATCACAATTTTTGTTTACATGAATATTCAGTACTTATGTTATTATATGAAAATATTGTTCATAGCACAGCACTGTACACTAAGGAACACTTTACTTTTCTAGGACTTGTTTTTCGATTTGCCTGGAGTTCGTGATTGCCTTTGTTTTTTTCCTATGTCGGTGGCTCTGTCTCCCCAAACCCCTTGGGTGGAACTAACTTCTCCATGCAGGGGCAGCTGTTGCCCAGATGTGCTACTGGCCCCTCTTCTTCAGCTCCTGGGGTTCCTGGGGTGTAGCTCCCCATTTCTTGGGTCCAGGTCTCCCGTTTCTTGGTTTGTGCCCTGGTTTGAGGAAGGTACACTCCCTGGGCATTTCCAGAGGCAGTGTTCTCTTTCAGCTCTCCTGCGTGATTGGTGGTTTGGCTGAGGAAAGGTGTTCTGGGTGGAGGATATATTCCCTTGCCTCAGGTCCTCCAGCTTCCAGTCTTGGGCAGCTGAACACTCTGAACTGTTCTGCTCCCTCATTTTCTGCTTATCACCTTTTTTTCCCCCTCCCTTTGTCTCCGGAAGCTTGTAGAATATTCTCTGTCTTCTCTTTATTCTCCACATTCTGCATTTTCACAGTGTGGGTTTGGTATGGGTCTGGTTTTCACCTGTGGTGCTGTCCATTCAGTGGGCTCTGTCATATCTTCCATTCCTGGCAGGCTTTTTTTGGATGATGTCACTGGTGATGTCTTCCAATTTTAATGTCTCTGGTCTCTCTATGTAGAATTCTTTGTCATATATTGGGCTTCCTGGATTGATCTCATTTTCTTGTCTACATTTTTTTTCTTTTTATCTCCTCATTCTGTTTTTTTTTTTTTTTTTCCTTCCAACCCTTCTGTTGTCATTTGAATTTTGATCATCAGGTTTTTCACGTCTGAGAGCTTTTTCTGGTTCTTCGAATGTTCCTTTCAAAAGGCAAATTTAAACTTGTTTCCTGGCTAGTATACTTTGTATCAGCTCTCTGAGGATAATATATATATATACAGAGGTTTTTTTCTAGAACTACTTCTGTTCTCATTCTCTCTTTCCTCCAAGTTACTTTTGCCCCCTCTGTTTGGGTCTTGGCCTCTTTTCTGGCTAACATGTATGAGTGGAGGGCTACAGAGCCAACAGGAAGCTCCTCGCCATGGGAGTGGCTCCACTCTGGGGTGATTATGGGGGGACTGGCCACTGTTGGGGAGTCCCCAAACATCAGCAGCACCTGTAGGGCTTTTCTCACACATGTTCCATGTGTGACTTCCATTTCAATCACTGGTTTCACTCTCACCCCTGCCCTCCATCATGCCCTGTCCCTGGGGCTAAACCTTTTTGGGCTGCAAGCATTTAAAAAATGCATTTTATTACTGAGTTCTTACCACAGCTCTACAGGGTTGGTGCTATGATTTTTTTTTTTTTAATTTTTGGCTGTGTTGGGTCTTTGCTTCTGTGCGCAGGCTTTCTCTAGTTGCAGCAAGCAGGGGCTACTCTTCGTTGTGATGTGTGGATTTAGTGAGGTGGCTTCTCTTGCTGCAGAGCACGGGCTCTAGGCACACGGGCTTCAGCAGTTGCGGTGTGTGGGCTCAACAGTTGTGGCTCGAGGGCTCTAGAGCACAAACTCAGTAGTTGTGGCACGTGGGCTCAGTAGTTGTGGCTTGCAGGCTTAGTTGCTCTGCGGCATGTGGGATCTTCCTGGACCAGGGCTCAAACCTGTGTCCCCCACATTGGCAGGTGGATTCTTAACCACTGCGCCACCTGGGAAGTCCCGGTGCTATGAGTTTTAATCCAGTTTTCTAAGAGGCTCAGGGAGGTTCAGTGAGCACCTGACACCCCACAGCTAGTATGATAAAGGACCATGGAGTCACCCTCACTGCAAGAAGCGACAACTCTGGTTCATCTTTGGGTTCTCCCAAGGAAGGCAGTATTTGCTGACTGAATACTGAATAAATTTCAACATTCTCAGTGGGAGACACAGGGAGGCCACGTGAGTGACGGCCCACAGCACATAATAGGTGCTCGATCAACACGTGCTGAATGAAAGAACAGCAGCTGAGGACACGAGACGTTGCAGAATGAAACCTAACTGCTAAAGGTATGTGCAGAAAAGTGTTTTGGAAATATTATCATCCATGAAAAAGAGTGAAGCACTGACATACACTGCAACATGGATGGACCCTGAGAACACGATGCTCAGGGAGAGAAGCAGACACAGAAGGACACACAGGGTGTGACTCCACTGATGGGAAATGTCCAGAACAGGCAGATCCCCAGACACAGAGAGTGGGTTCCTGGTTGTCAGGGGCTGGGGACGTGTTGTGGGGGATGACTGCTAATGGGGATGGGGCTTCTTTGGGGGATGATGAAATGTTCTGGAATTAAATAGTGATGACGGTTTACACAACACCGTGAAAATACCAAAAACCACTGAGTCATACACTTTGAAACAGAGTGGCGAATTTTATATTATGTGTATTTTAGCACCATAATAATAATGAAAAAGATCTGTCTCCAAAGGTCTCCGGAAGAATTAAATTAGAAAAAGTATATCTAGGCACCTTGAAAACACAGCTGAGAAATCAAAGTTGTTATAATGTCAAGTGAAGAAAAAGGAGGAATCAAAGTGGTATAAACAGCCCATCTGTAACCGAGAGTCTGGAAAATGAGAAAACTGGAAGGAAACAGAATATTAACAGTGGTTGACTTTGTTTCCCTTCTTCCACTCTTCTGAAACTCCCAAGATTTTTGTAATTGGAAAAACCCAATGCGTGAAAAAATTTGTGTTAAAACAGACACAAAATTCACCATTTTAACCATTTTTAAGTGCACAGTTCAGTGGCATTAAGTACATTCACTTTGTCGTGCAACTAACCCCACCCTCCATCCCCAGAACTTTTTCTTCCCAAACGGAAACTCTGTCCCCATGAAACACGGACTCCCCACCCCCTCCCCCAGCCCCTGGCCCCCACCGTCTACTCCCTGTCTCTGTGGATCTGACTCCTCTAGGGACCTCCTGGGAGTGGAGTCAGAGAGTATCTGTCCTTCTGTGTCTGGTTTCTCTCCCTGAGCATCATGTCCTCAAGGTTCATCTATGTTATTTGCAGCAGATGTCAGACTCTCCTTCCTTTTTAAGGCTGAATAATAGTCCACGCTATGGAGGGACCACATTTGTTTCTTCATCTGTTAGCGGTTGCTTGGCTTTTGGCTTTTCCCCACCATTTAGCTGCTGTGAATCATGCCACTGGGAACATGGGTGTGCAAATATCTGCTTCCCAGTATCTTTATTTTTTAGAACTTGGGGAGATATAAACGGGGTGATACCCCCTGTGCCCCCTACCCCAGGCTGCCCTCTCCACCTTAAGGAGAAACATGAGAGTCCTCTGACTTGTACACTCAGCAAAGCCTTAACCTGCTTACCTGAAACATCGTCTCAGCCCCGGAAGCCAAACTAACAGGTGACCAGGGAGAAGACGGAGCCAACATTTCCCCAAACACGCCTCAGGCCGGCCAAGCCTTGGAGATGCTCCCTCTGCCAGCGGGTGCGACTCATTTGGACCCGGGACGCGGTGTGTTTTCGTGGCTCTCTTTCTGCGCTATTGGTGATTTGGCAGGTGGGGTCAGCAGACCGGCCCTTCATGTTTGTCTCTGCTGGTCTGCTTGCCAGGTCTGGCTCCAGCCCTGCCCACACGGCCCCCGCATCATCCCTCCCACACTCACCGCCGTCTCCTAGCAACCGGGCTGGCCCGCCAGCATCCCGCAGCCTAGGTCCCGCGTCGCCTTCTTGGGCTGCTTCTCCCGCCCCGCAGCAGGCCGAATCCTCAAGTGCCTCGTCCTACGTCCCCCCCGCCAGCCGCCGGCCTGCTCTGGGGTCCTCTGCCTGGTGGGGAGAGGGCTGGAGAGGAAAGATGAGAAGCGACCGCTCTTCAGGCCTGTAGCAAGCACCATCGCCCAGGCGTCCCATCCATCTGGATCGTGTACGACACTAACCAACTGTCTGATTTTGTGGCTGCGTTGCCTAAACGCGGTGTTTTGAAGTTGCTAGGGGGGCAGATTTAACTCTCTGTCAACTGGATTGGTTTTAAAGCACCGGATGGAGAAGATCATATCTATCTTCCCCGGGAGGCGGGGATGGGACAGTGAGCGGTGGGTTGTGAGATTTCCTGGAGCTGCCACGGCCGGGATGTGGGGGAGGCTCATGGTAGCGGGACAGGGGCTTTCTGCAAAGGTGCAGCGGTGACGCTCACCCCTGAAAGCCAACCCCTTCTCCCGTCCCTTCACCCTCTTGCCAGGGCCTTAGTCAAAGGCTCTCATCCTGATCAGTACGGTAATCTCCTGGGATGAGACGGAAACAAATGGGGTCTTCTCATCTGCTGGGAGGTGAATCCCTCCAACACGGAGACCCATCTTTGAGGGTCAGAGCATGGTTTCAAGCATTAACATATTTATTGAACTTGGTCTGTTCTAGACTGGGGGTACCGTGGTGAGTAAGGCAGATACACTTCCTGCCCATAGACAATTCACAGCCCACCCCGGGGTGGGGGAGAGGGAAGGCAGACCACAAACGATTTTGATCTGTGACGCGTGGCGTAAAGGAAATGAACAGGGTGATGTGACAGGTTGAGGCAGTCAAGGAGGCCTCGCTGAGACCCGAAGGAGGAGAGCAGCGGCTGGCCATATGGACCAGGGGAAGAGCTTACCAGGCAGTGGGAACAGCACATGCAAAGGACCTGGGGCAGGAAGACATTTGGCTGGTTCACTGAGGACCAGCAGAGACTAGTAGGTCTGAAGTGGAGTTACTGAGGCACATGGTGGCAGTTGGGTTCTTTTGGGGGCTTTGTCTGGATTTGGGGTTTTGAGTGCAACCCTGAGTTTTATCTTGAGCCCCCAGCTTCTGGTGGGTTGACTCTTCAGAGCGCCAGAAGCTGTGAATGGAGAGCAGCACAAGTGGGACCAACAGGACTTCTGGATGGCTTGGCCCCAAGCACAGAGAAACCCAGGAGGACTACCCGGTGGTGGTGGTGGTCAGCCTGGGCAGCTGGGTGAATAGCGGGGCTGTCAACAAGAGACGCAGAGGGAGAGGGGGTGTGTGGGTGAAGCACCCCTGCAGGAAGTGGAGAATGTCCCCTGTACCTGGTCTGTGGCTGTGGCCAGGACCAGCTGAGGGGTTGCTCTGTCTTGCTGGTGTTGTTGGGGTACTGCTTCTTCAGGAAGGGGCCGGAAGCAGAGGAGCGTGGCCTGCCCTCCCGAGGACGTTGCAGTGGTCAGGCACCAGCTGGCCACTTCCTGTTTCCGGTAGATAATTCGCCAGCTAGAACCAGGCTACGCTTTGCTTGCAGAGGGGGGGGTGACACCCTTGGCCCAGCTCTGAGAAGGGGGTCCTGGCCATCTCCCTGTGCCCAAGGGCACATGCCACTCCCGCTAGGGGCCACGGCAACCCCGCCTGCCTCCTGCCCTCTCCGCCCTTCAAGCACTGCCTGGGGATGCCCTGGGGGCTTGAAGCTGCCAGAGGCTCGGCTGCGCCCGCGTCTCCCTCTCTGGACCGCCCCCTTAGGTCTGCATTGAGGATTTGGGGAAACTGCGGGGGAGCTCTTGGTAGGAGGCCTGCAGGTGAAGAGCTACCCCTCCCGACTCTGCTCGGCCGCCCCCTCTTCCAGGAAGCCTTCTGGGTCCCCGACCCGCCCGCTGATGGCCCCGCTGTGCACCGCCTGGACCAGGCCAGGGTGGGCTCCTCGGGTGGCTGTGGGAGGTGCGTGAGATGAGTGCTTCTTGCGCTGGATCCCCGGGAGTGGGGGTGGGGTCTGCAGAGCCTGGCTCCTCTGCATCCCAAGGGGACCTCAGTGTGGCGATGGCCTGGGAAGCACCGGCCCCTTGAACCTCCCCCGCCCCCCATCCACACTCCCAGCCTCAGAGCCTCGAGGAGAAGCGCCAGCTGGTCAGGGCCCCTGCCTGGAGCCCCAAGAGGCTGCGGGAGCGCAGCAGCGTCGGTCACTGCATCCCGAGGAAGGACTGCGCGGTCCACACCAAGAGACAGGCATATCTTGTTTATTCCCCACCCCCCAAACTTCCGGGTAGTTCTACGAAGACATGAGATGTGAAGCCACACGTAGGCTGTCCCTCAAACACAGAAATGAGCGTGAAATAATCAAGTGAGCAGAAGAGATCGTGTCGGCCCAGAGATGGACTTTGCCCCTTCAGCGCCACCGGGCAGCAAGCTGAGAGAAGCTGTCGCAAAGAGGGAAGTTCGGACGGATCGGGGCGGGGGCTGGGCAGGGGCGCCCTCACATCCACCAGTGCCGGGAGGAGCCTGCCTCTGGGCCCTGCTTCCAAGGGGCGGGCCCTGGACCCGCGTTGGCTGCAGCTGCGCAAGGAGGCCGGGAGAAAGCCCCGAATGAGGTGTACGCAGCGGCTCCTCGCGGGGCAGAAGGCACGCGGTGGCACGGGGTGCGGCGCCGTGGCGGTCACCGACGTTCCCGAGGTCAGCCAGCATCCTCACCACCCTTCGGCTCTGCGGCGCTCTCCACGGCGGGCGGGGGGATGAGCCCTGAGAGCTCAGGCCCTGCAGACCTCTGGCCGCGGGGCTGGCTCCAGGCTGGGGAGCTGGAGGGGGGCAGCGTGTTTGGAGCCGACTGGGCTTGGGGCCCAGGGACCCCGGCCTGGGCACACTCTCAGGCTTGGCCACCACCCCAGATCATCCCGACCTGCCTCCGGGCCGGGCTTCCTGATGTGGGACCCCCATGGGCGTGCCCGCAAGATATCAAACCCACACACGGCTGGCGCGTCCACACGAAGCCGTTGAAAAGCCCACACCCTTAGTCCACTGCAGGGTGAGTTTAAAGCTAGCAAGAAGTGCCAGGGTTTAAAACTGCGCTGCACCTTCCTGCCCGGGGGAAGGCAGGCCTTGGGGTGCTGCGCCCGCACCCCCTGCAGCTCAAAGCGCCAGATGAACAGATTTCACTAATGACTGAACACGTGTCTTTAAAGAAATCTACGGAACGCTACTGCAAAGGAGAACAGGACTGTCCAGCGTCAGGGGGGAAGCAGCCACTCGGCGGCGTGTCAGGTCCCGTTGGGGAGGCCAGGCCGCTCACCCGGGCCCTCCTCTGCCCCGCCAGCCCGCTTCCTCTGGCCGGCGCCCTCCTCGGCCTCGCCCACCTCCCGCGGCCTCTTCCGGAAGCGCGCCCCAGGCCTGCTTTTGGGGGGCGGCAGAGGGTCGATGCCCAGGATCTTGTGGATCTGCCGGAACGCCAACATGCGCAGGGCGTGCTGGGGGCAGACGGCCCGTCAGGACCCTCTGCCCGCGCCCCGCGTGCCCGCCTCTCGCGGCCCCGTGGGGACTCGGGGGCTGGGGGTGGGGGTGGGCATCCTGGGCAGCCTTTTGGCCAGTGCCGAGCTCCCGTCACCCTGGCACGTGAAGGACTGTGCTGGGAGTTGCCTGCGCCGGGGGGAGGTGAGGACGGTGCCGGGAAGCCCCTGGGAACACCGGCTCTTTCTCTCCTAGCTGCGGGGACCCCAGACCCTGCCTCTCCTGCGTCAGCTCTGACCAGAGCAGTGTGACTCTCTCCACTGAAGGCCATCCAGGAACGTCAGGCCCAGGGTGATTTCTGTACTGCTGGGAGACTTGCTTATAAATAAAAATTTGCAAACAAAAAGGAAGCCACAGGTGAGGGCTCTGCTTTGACACTCGAAGCTGTTGAGGCCCAGCGGGAGGCCTCGGTTGGGTGTTTGCAGACTGCAGGGTGGGGGGCGGGGGTACCCAGGACGGTGCCAGCCAGCGAGGCCCCAAGTCTGCGCCTCATCACGGGACCAGCTTTGGTTCTGGGCCAGGCTGGCCCGGCCCCCTGGAAGCAGTCCTGCCACCCACAAGCCACCCGTCTCCACAGGGCAGGGGGCGGGAGGGGGAGCCCCAGACCGTTTCCTGGGACGCAGCACCGATGCAAACGGTTGAGCCGGCCCGAGTGGGCCGAGGGAGCCTTGTGGGCCGGCCTCCTACCTGGGCACTGGCCGTGATGTCCTCCCGCTCCTGGAGGGTCATGGACCCGAGGGCGTCCATCTGGTCTCTCTCGCAGGGATCCTGGAGCCCGGGCCCATCTTTGCGAGGAGAGGTAGGGGCGGCAGAGAAGGAGAGCGCGCCTTTGTGAAGGCTGCCGCCGCGGCTCAGCAACGCTGGGGGTCTGCACTGGACCCCACGTGCCCACAGGCCACACCAGGCCTCTCCCCCCCACGTCCTCCCTCCAGCCCCACACGCATTCAGAGGAACTCCTCGCCGCCTGTCGGTGCGTGTGCGCACGCGTTGGTGAGTGTGGAGTTACATAAAAGGCTCACACCACGGGCCAGTGTATTAAAAATACACTCTCTTCTTCCACTTAATACACTATCACCTGTCGCTGAAACGACTGGAAAACACCGTTTTGCATCTAACATGTCACTCGGGCCACACAGGTCGCTGTCCTCCTCCTGCTGCCGTGAAGAACACCTTGGTGAACATCTCTGTACGCAGCCCATGGTGGAATTCCTACCGTTTCCTTCGGAGATGTCCCCCGGGCTGTCCCTGTCTCCCCAGGGAGGGTGGGTGTGACATCGAAGAGCATGAGAGAAGGTCGCGGACCCCTCCCCTCCAGCCTGCACCCCGCCTCTTCTTCCGGCCTGTCCACGCCTCTGCGTGGTTCCTTTGTGTGAGTGACATGCATGTGCGTGTCTGTGCCCGCGGTCCTACCTGGGCTGGACGTGGTTCTTGAGTGTTCCTAGGAGGCTCCTCTACCCACCCCCTCCCCCTCCACGGCCCCTGGTCTCCGCCACGTGCTCCAGGCTCTGAGCTCCCGGCCAGAGGGACTGACCTGTCAGGAGCGTCCCCGAGGCCACGCACTCCAGGACCCGTCTCACGGCGTCCCCCGGGCTCAGGGGCCCCTTTGTGCTACTCAGAGCCTTCTCCACCAGCAGCTCCATGGCCTGGGCGGGGCGGGGACAGAGACGGAGGCCCGGGCCTTTGAGGAGAGAGTGGCTGTGCGGCCTCGGCTGGGTCTGCAGGGGACCGGCCCCCTCCCAGCTCTTGCCCTCATGCCCACCCACCCCTGAACTTCTACAAGGAGGGGGTCACCGGGGCCTCACCACCTTGCTGTGGCCATAGGAGGGTTTCTCCCCTCTCTCGCCTCAGGTTCCTCATTGGCAAAATCCCATCGATGGTAACATTGCAAACCAGCGTCATGAGGGTTAAAAGAACCTTGTTCTCCGTGACCCGAGGTTCAGACAGTGAGGACCGTGAGGGTCACAGGAACTTGGGGGCTGGCTGAGGTGTGTCCCCTCCTCCAAGGAGCCACCTACCTGGAGGGTCCCAGGGCAGGGCAGGAGGTGTGAGCTATCGTGGGGGGTTTCCCTGTCTACACCTACAGGGAAACGGGCTCCGGGGAATGCGGGGCCCTCCCCGCGTCTGAGTGAGCCCCTCGTCACTCAGCACGGGGCCGGCCACTCTGCCAACCACCAGGGGTGGCACCGAGCGTGGACGTCTCCCTGGACCACGGGAGGAAGCCAAGGTCCGGGTGGGCGCCAGAGACGGCCCTCATGAGCAAGGCTAAGGGCAGCCTGGGCTGGGGTGGGATGGGTCCAAGAACCCGCCCTCGCCGGGCCGCTGCACTGACGCCTGCAGGTCTAGGCAAACACCCCAGCTCCTGCCGGGCACCCTTGTATTTGCATGTTTCCTGGTCCTGCCCGCAGGTTGTGGGTTTAAGATAATGCAGTCAAATGAGGCTGTGTCTGTAGCAAGCCTCACCCCTGGGCCAAGGGCCCCGAGACACCCCACCCCATCCACCTCTCCTGGCGCTCAGACCGACACCAGCCCTTTCTTGGAAAGCTGGGCGCTGGACCAGGAAACGAGGCTCGGCCTGTCAGGGGTCAGGGGCTTCCTAAAGCAGGGCTGGGCCCCCTGGCGCTGCCTCACCCAGTCCGGCAGGGCCCCCCAGGTGGGCACGCGCCGGCAGAGGTCCCGGAGGACCCTGATGACAATCACACAGGGCTGCAGGCCGCTGGCTCTCGCCTTTGGGGAGAGAAGCACACGTTAGCTCCAGGGAGCTACAAGGACGTGGCCGGCGGGGCACGTGCACAGGGCCAGGGGAACAAGGGCTGTCGGCCAGGTGCAGGGAGCCCGGCCGGGGGTCCGGTCCTGGCAGTGGAGGCATCAGGGACGCCAGGGGGCACCGGCTGGCCGGCCTCACGGGTGGCGACCGGAAGCAGAGCCCACTCCCCAGTGGCCCAGGCCTGAGCCCCAGTGCCGGCGTCAGTGGCGGTGGGCGGGGGGCCGGTCATGGGACACGGCATCCCCACCCCCAGAGTGGTGGTCAGTCCTTTGAAGTTCCCGACCCCGTCAGCCAGGAAGTAACCTCCGTCAGGTGAGCCCTGGGCAAGGACCTGCGGGCTGGGGAGCCACCGCCCCACCCCCACGCCTGTCCCTTCTCTGCACTGGGGGCCCGCCCCGGGCCGCCCCCTGACCTGGAACCACTTGGCATGGCGGAGGGCAGCCAGCGACTGGAGGCACTTCTCTGGGCTCAGGACATCTCCCGGGTCGGGTGGAGGCGCCTCGGTTCCTCCTGGAAGAGAAGGGCACGTGGGCCAGGCGCCCCTCCCCCTGCTCCTGCCTCCCCGGCCACATGGCTGGGCCCTCAGGTCCCTGGGCCTCGGTGCATTTGTCCGGAAGACACGCGGTTCCGCTCGCTGGCCCTTCCTCTGGGACGCCGCTCGGACCCCAGACATGCTCTCCATGAAACCCCATCTCCTCTGGGTTCTGCGCTCCCACGAGGAAAGAGCTCCGCACTTGCCACCTGGCGCCATCAGCGCCGACTCCCTTGGTTAGCAAATCACTGCTCAGCTGGAAAACTGAATGAAGCTGGATCTCCAGAACCTCCCACATGCATAATTCAAAGGGAGACAGTGGGTCAGGTGTGCACACACGCCATCACGGAGGACCAGGGCCCCAGGTCTGGGGGACATTCCAGCCTGTTTTTCCTTCCTTCTTCTTCTTGCATCAGGAATATTCTTCTCCCCTCAGTCTATGAAGCCCTGATGTTTTAGGTCACAGGGGGGAGCAGGGGTTTCTCTTTCACCCACAAACCCCCCGACTCCCACCCCCCCAGGCCTGAGTCTGCTCCTTCGGGGCTGAGAGAGAACGACAGGAGAAGCTGAAAGCGCCCCCCCCCCCCCCCAAACACAGCCAGCAGGGCGCGGACACCCAGTGAGGAGCAGCTCCGGGGGGCCGGGCTCCCGCTGAGGGGTCTCCGTGTCTCTCGCCCCCTCCAGTCCGCCTCCTTCAATGGCCGCAGACCTTGAACCCTTCCCAACGTTCCCAACGACCCCCTGGTTCGCATGGGAGCAAGCCCGAGCAGGGCCTCCGCTGGAGCTGAAGGGCGTCCCTGTTTCTTCCCACTGTCTTTAGTTTCAGATGACAGATGACACCCTCTTTATGACAACGGGTAATGGCTTTCCACTTACGGTTCAAAGGCCCTCCTGCTTAAAAATTTAAGAGCCAAAAAGGAACTGATTTGGAGGAAAGCATCAGTGGTTGGTGGCCCTCAGCTGTGACAAAAATCATAAACAGGGTCCCAGAAGGACCGGAGTTTGGGAAACAGTCTCGGGGCTGTTCCAGGAGGTTCCACGGCTGGACGAGACTCGGGTGCATCCCCGTCACCTTGGCCTGCACCCTCCTTGTTGGCTGCCCTCTGGCCTCGCCCCGCACCCTCTCCCGCTCGCTCTGACAACGCCCATCTGTCTCAGGTCCCCAGGCCCCTGTCTTGCTGGGGGACCTGGCATAGCTGGTCTCCTCGGGGCAGGGAGCAGGTGCCTGCATGGCCCAGAGGCAGGGGAGGAAGGGCTCCCTGTGCACGCGCCCCGCAGCCGGGTTCTGAGCCCCTCAACACTCTGTCCCAGCTCTCTTCCTCCCCTCCTCCACTGTCTCAAGGCCCAGCCCTTATCTGACCAGGGCATCCAGGTTAACGAAAGTGCTGGAAATTGGCCGTGGCAACCCCCCCACCCCCCGCCCAGAGCAGAGGCGGACGCTGCCCTAGGCCACCGGGTGTGTGGGGAGGGGGGCGGGACAGAAGGGCCCGGCCGCACCTCGGTCTGCAGAGGGGTCCTCCCGCATCAGGGGCGAGGTGATGGACACGGAGACCTGTACCCGGGGCTCCTCGCAGGAGGAGATGACGATGTTGGCCTCAGGGTCGGAGGAGACTTCGTACTTGTCCTCTGTCACCACCTGCAAGGTGCAAATACAACACGAGGCCTCATGACGCCAGCTGAGAGGCAGGAGTGGTTGGGTGCCAGGCCCCATGCCGGGCATTCTGGAACCTCCTAAGGATGGAGACACAGCCCCGCCCTCCAGAAGTGCACTCCTAGAAATGAATACAGACAACAGGCCCAGCATGGAGGTGCCTTCATATGTAAAAACACCCTTGGCTCAATAACAACATCAGCAAGCCAACAGCAAAACCAGCAAGCAATAGATA